>NW_027596385.1:0-342244 GCF_964194155.1 Cetorhinus maximus
CAAATACCCGGGAGTGAGTTACAGACTGGAATCTAATCGAGAGATTCGGGGTGGATTATATATAGAATAACAGATACCCGGGAGTGATTTACAGACTGGAATCTCATCGAGGGGTTCAGGGGGGTTATATTTAGAATAACAGATACCTGGGAGTGAGTTACAGACTGGAATCAAATCGAGGGGTTTGAGGGATTTATATATAGAATAACAGATACCCGAGAGTGACTTCCAGACTGGAATCTAATCGAGGTGTTCAGGGGGTTTATATAAAGAATAATAGAGACCCGGGAGTGAGTTACGGACTGGAATCTAATCGAGGGGTTCAGGGGGTTTATATATAGAATAATAGATACCCGGGATTGAGTTACAGACTGGAATCACAAACTGTTGAAAACATATTTTTTCTTGTGATGTGCTGAAGTGCAGGTTACAGAGGCTGATTCATGGAATGTGTAGTGTGAGTTTTTAACCAGCTTTATCCCAAATATCAAATTTAATTTCTCATTGGAACTGTTTGATGTTTTCTTAGTCTTGACACAAATGCATAGGGACTCTCTGGACCCTCACTGTTTGCAGCTTTTCACCATTTATAATGTAACCTGTTCCATCCTTTTTAAAGTGAGGAGCCACACATTTGCCTACAATGAATCCCATCTTGCACTATTTCACCCATTCACTTAAGGTGTACATATCTCTTTGGAATTTGAAGTGCAGGTTACAGATTGGATTGGAACTTTCTGCTTTAAGAATCATTAGCCAAGAGTTAAACATCAAAACTGACATTCTGAAACAGGAGAGGTCCCCACAACTTCAATTCTGTGATTCACTGGTATCTCATGATCTGTAACTTACAATAGCTCTGCCCCCTTCATGTCTCTGAGGACTTGGAAAGTTATTCAGACATTGGGGAACCATTTCATTGTCTCGGGACATTTACAGTAAACGGCTCCTTCAAAGGACATCATTAAAATTTACTCTTTAATCATCCAAATCCTGTTGCCCATCAGACTCCCTGGCCCCACATCCTATTGGTTCAAAGGTAACTTACATTTCACAATGTAGGAATGTGTGAATGCAAACACTTTCTTCACACGTTTCCACAATACTAAGGCTCACACTATTCAGGGTGAAATTTTCAAGACAACATTCGTCAACTGACAGATTTCCAGCTCCAAATGGAAGCTTCAAGATACAGAAAGTGACACAGAAATGAAACATCCGATTTATCTGAATCTGCATCCGTTATTGGACAGCGCGGGGTAAGATAGGAATTAAAGCTGTTGTTAAATTGTGCCCTTCAATCAATCCCAGAACAGGTACAGCATGGGGTTCCATACAGAGTAAAGCTCCCACAACAATTGAGTTATGAGATTAAAAAGCGTCATTCACCTTTGAATTTGAGTTCAATTTAAAAAGTGTTCAAATTTAAAGTTCATCAGCTGGAGAAAAGGGTAAAGCTCCAAATATTTTTCAACATGCCTGGCTATAAAATACATGATTCATTTACATTAGTATCTTGAAGCATTTGATCAAATCACCCCTTAACCTCAATTCCAGTGTTTCAGAGTGAAGCTTTGACTACACTGTTCATCAAACACTCCCAACCCAATTACAGTATGGGGTCCATACAGAGTCAAATTCAAAAAATTGGTTCGATGGTGACAGGGGGAGAGACAGGGTGAAGGTTTTGAGAAAGGGATGAAGGGGGGGGGGATGTGGTGAAAATCTTTTTAAATCAGCGAGTGGTGATGACCTGGAACCCGTGCAAAATGCGGTGTCTGGGGGATGAGTGTCTGATCAGTGTCTCCATAGTTGTGTCTCTGTCACGTTGAAAGTACCAATGTCACATTCCTGAGCAGTCAACTCTGTCAGAAATGTCCCAGTGCTGTGGGCACATAATATGGCCTCTGTGAACAAACCTAAAAGGCTGACTGGTGTTTGTGTCATTTATGTAGATTCTGAGAGAGAGGAAGAGAGAGAGAGAGAGAGAGCGAGCGAGTGAGAAGAAGACAGAGACACAGATGGAGAGGGAGACCGAGAGACAAGAGATTGAAGGAAGGATATTTATCATAGTACATTGGAAGAGGAAGATTCCATTTCTCCCCACACCCTGTTTCTGACATTCAATGAGATCGTGACTGATCTCTGATCTACCTCCATATCTCTTTACACCTTTGCCTAACAAAAATCTATCATCCTCAGATTGAAACATTAACAAGAGACTTTGTGTCAATTGACGTTTGCAGAAACCTGTTTCAAATTAAAGCTTTGGCTACACTGTCATCAAACACTCCCAACCCAAATACAGTATGGGGTTCGATACAGGGTCAAATTCTCTTTGCTTCGTACAAGAAATTTTTAATTGTAGATTTTTATTTTTAATTTTAGGCTAACAGGACTGAAATTGTACGGCTTCCCAGTGTGAGATTTAAACTCCTGTTTATTTCAATCTTTAGCTCAGGAATTCACATTAAAACATGCAGAGAATTGAAACCTTCCTCATACAGTTGCCTGTTTGTTCCAGTGTTGGTATATTCCCGCTTTCTCCTGCGTTTTCACTTGTCAGAAGAAATTGAATTGTTGACATTGGATAATCATCCCTTTCCCAAGAAAATATAAACTCCTGGGAAACTGCAACAGACACAATCTTATGCAGTGATCAAAATCCTGCACCTTTATTCATCAATCCCATTTCCTATCTCTGTAGAAACTCCCTTCCACTGACAGATTCTGAGATCCATACTCAATCTCAAAAACCACCACAGAAAAGTGACTGCTTATTTTAAACAGTGAATCTGAACTATTTGAAGTTCCGACTCAGACACAGAATCGCAGAAATTTTTACTCTGTGGGATGAAAATTATCAGAATAACTTTGCAACATACAGGTAACATAAATAGGATTTGACCATTTGATCAAGTCAACCCTGATGCTACTAGATTTCAGGGAATACAACCCGAATTTGTGCAATCTCACTTTGCAATTTAACCCTTGGAATCCAGGTCTCATTCTGGCAAAGCTGTGATGCACTCGAACTGTCTAAACTGTCCCTGGAGTGTCGGATTAACCCGGGTCACTCACATACACACAGGTCAGGCTCAAGACTCACCTGTCTCACTCGCTGAGATGCTCCTGTATCACTGGCCTTATTGTAGTCGGATGCCGCGTTGGGAGCAGGACAGGAAGATGGGATTAGGAAGACTGCTCATGTGGAGGGTAAACATAAGGAATCTATCAGAGAATCAGAACAGACCAGGGAGAATCAAACAAGGAAACTGATGTTCAATTTATTAGGCCTGATTTGTGGATTGTTTTTGTTTTGGGCGACAATGTTGCCAACAAACACTCCCAGAAAGGATGCAGCAGGGGCTAGATACAGAGTAAAGCTCCCTCGATACTGTCCCCATCAAACACTCCCTGGACAGGAACAGAACAGGGTTAGATACAGAGAAAAGCGCCCTCGATACTGTCCCCATCAAACACTCCCAGGACAGGTGAAGCATGGGGTTAGATAGAGAGTAAAGCTCCCTCGATACTGTCCCCATCAAGCACATCCAAGACAGGTAAGCACGGGGTTAGATACAGAGTAAAGCTCCCTCGATACTGTCCATATCAAACACTCCCAGGACAGGTACAGCACGGGGTTAGATACTGAGTAAAGCTCCATCTGCACTGTCCCCATCAAACACTCCCAGGGCAAGTACAGCACGGGGTTAGATACAGAGTAATGCTCCCTCTACACTGTCTCCATCAAACACTCCCAGGACTGGTACAGCACAGGGTTAGATACAGAGTAAACCTCCCTATGCACTCTCCCCATCAAACACTCTCAGGACTGGTACAGCACGGGGTTAGATACAGAGTAAATCTCCCTCTACACTGTGCCCATCAAACACTCCCAGGACTGGTACAGCACGAGGTTAGATACAGAGTAAAGCTCCCTCTACACTGTCCCCATCAAGCACTAACTGGGCAGTGACAGGACAGGGTTAGATACAGAGTAAATCTCCCTCTCTACTGTCCCCATCAAACACTCCCAGGACTGGTACAGCACGGGGTTAGATACAGAGTAAAGCTCCCCCTACACTGTGCCAATCATACACTCACAGGGCAGGTACAGCAAGGAATTAGATACAGACTAAAGCTCCCTCTAACCTGTCCCATCAATCACTCCCAGGACTGGTACAGCACGGGGTTAGATACAGAGTAAAGCTCCCGCTAAACTGTCCCCATCAAACACTCCCAGGACAGGTACATTACGGGGTTAGATACAGACTAAAGCTTCCTATACACTGTCCCCATCAAACACTCGCAGGACATGTACATCACAGTGTTAGATACAGAGTAAATCTCCCTCTACACCGTCTCCATCCACCAATCCCTGGGCAGGTACAGCACGGGTTTAGATACAGAGTAAAGCTTCCTCTACACTGTCCCCATCAAACACTCCCAGGACAGATACAGCACGGGGTTAGATACAGAGTCAAGCTCCCTCTGAACTGTCTCCATCAAACACTCCCAGGGCAAACACCACGGGGTGAGATACAGAGTAAAGCTTCCTCTATACTGTACCCATCAAACACTCCCAGGACAGGTAAAGCACAGGGTTAGATACACAGTAAAGTTCCCTCTACACTGTCCCCATCAAACAGTCCCAGGACAGGTACAGCACGGGGTTAAATACAGAGTAAAGCTCCCTCTACACTGTCCCCATTAAACACTCCCAGGACAGGACCAGGACAGTCTTAGATTCAGAGTAAAGCTCCCTCTATACTGTCTCCATCAAAAACTACCAGGACAGGAACAGGACAGGGTTAGATACTGAATAAAGCTACCTCTTCACTTTCCCCATCAAACACTCCAGGGCAGGTAATGCACTGGGTTAGATACAGAGTAAAGGTCCCTCTACACTGTCCCCATCAAACACTCCCAGGATAGGTACAGCACGGGGTTTGATACAGAGTAAAGCTCCCTCGATACTGTCCCCATCAAACACTCCCAGGACAGGTACAGCACGGGGCTAGATACAGAGTAAATCTCCCTCGATACTGTCCCCATCAAACACTCTGAGGACAGGTACAGCTCGGGGTTAGATAAAGAATAAAGCTTCAACTGCACTGTCCCCATCAAACACTCCCAGGGCACGTACAGCACGGTGTTAGATACAGAGTAAAGCTCCCTCTATACTATCCTCATCAAGCACTCCCACGACAAGTACTGCACACATTTAGATACAGAGTAAATCTTCCTCTACACTGTCCCCATCAAACACTCCCAGGACAGGTAAAGCACTGGGTTAGATACAGAGTAAAGCTCCCTCTACACTGTCCCCATCAAACACTCCCAGGACATGAACAGGACAGGATTAGATACAGAGTAAAGCTCGCTATATACTGTCCCCATCAAACAGTCCCAGGAGAGGAACAGGACAGTGTTAGATACAGAGTAAAGCTACCTCTGCACTTTCCCCATCAAACACTCCCAGGACAGGTAAAGCATTGGGTTAGATACAGAGTAAAGCTCGCTCGATACTGTCCCCATCAAACATCCCAGGACAGGTACAGCACGGGGTTAGATGCATTGTAAAGCTCCCTCGATACTGTCCCCATCAAACCCCATCAAACACTCCCAAAGCAGGTACAGCATGGGGTTAGATACAGAGTAAAGCTCCCTCTATACTGTCCCCATCAAACCCTCCCAGGCAATAGACCACGGGGTTAGATACAGAGTAAAGCTCCCTCTATACTGTCCACATCAAACATTCCCAGGGCAGGTACAGCACTGGGTTAGATACAGAGTAATGCTCCCTCTCCACTGTGCCCATCATACACTCCCAGGGCAGGTACAGCATGGGGTTAGATACAGAGTAAAGCTCCCTCTGCACTGTCCCCATCATAAACTCCCAGGACTGGTACAGCACGGGGTTAGATACAGAGTAAAGCTCTCTCTAAACTGTCCCCATCAAGCTCTCACAGGGCAGTGACAGGACAGGCTTAGATACAGAGTAAATCTCCCTCTACACCGACCCCATCAAACACTCCCAGGCCAGGTAGAGCACAGGTTTAGATACAGAATAAAGGTCCAACTGCACTGTCTCAATCAAACACTCCCAGTGCAATGCACCATGGGGTTAGATACAGAGTAAAGCTCCCTCTATACTGGCCCCATTAAACACTCCCAGGACTGGTACAGCACAGGGTTTGATACACAGTAAAGCTCCCTCTACACTCTCGCCATCAAACACTCCCAGCACAGGTACAGCACGGGGTTAGATACAGAGTAAAGCTCCCTCTACACTGTCCCCATTAAACACTCCCAGGACAGGACCAGGACAGTCTTAGCTACAGAGTAAAGCTCCCTCTATACTGTCCCCATCAAAAACTCCCAGGACAGGAACAGGACAGGGTTAGATAAAGAATAAAGCTACCTCTTCACTTTCCCAATCAAACACTCCCAGGGCAGGTAAAGCACTGGGTTAGATACAGAGTAAAGCTCCCTCGATACTGACCCATCAAACACTCCCAGGATAGGTACAGCACGCGGTTAGATACAGAGTAAAGCTCCCTCGATACTGTCCCCATCAAACCCCATCAAACACTCCCAGGACAGGTACAGCACGGTGTTAGATACAGAGTAAAGCTTCGTCTACACTGTGCCCATCAAACACTCCCAGGACAGGTACAGCACGGGTTTATATGCAGAGTAAATCTCCCTCTAAACTGTCCCATCAAACACTCCCAGGACAGATTCAGCACGAGGTTAGATACATAGTAAAGCTCCCTCTATACCGTCCCCATCAAAAACTGCCAGGGCAGGTACTGTACGGGGTTAAATACTGAGTAAAGCTCCCTCTATACTGTCCCAATCAAACACTCCATGGACAGGAACTGGACAGGGTTAGAAAGAGATTAAAGCTCCCTCTATACTGTCCCCTTCAAACACTACCAGGACAGGAACAGAACAGGGTTAGATACAGAGTAAAGCTCCCTCTACACTGTGGCCATCATACAGTCCCAGGGCATGTACAGCACGGGGTTAGATACAGAGTAAAGCTCCCTCTACACTGTCTCCATCAGACACTCCCAGGACTGGTACAGCACGGGGTTAGATACAGAGTAAAGCTCCCTCTATACTGTCCCCATCAAACACTCCCAGGACTGGTACAACATGGGGTTAGATACAGAGTTAATCTCCCCCTACAATGTGCCCATCATACACTCCCAGGGCAGGTACAGCACGGTGTTAGATACAGAGTAAATCTCTCTCTAACCTGTCCCCATCAAACACTCCCAGGACTGGTACAGCACGGGGTTAGATACAGAGTAAAGCTCCCTCTATACTTTCCACATCAAACACTCCCAGGACAGGTTCAGCACAGAGTTAGATAAAGAGTAAAGCTCCCTCTACACTATCCCCATCAAACACTCCCAGGACAGGTTCAGCACGGGGTTAGATACAGAGTAAAGCTCCCTCTACACTGTCGCCATCAAACACTCCCAGGACAGGTACAGCACGGGGTTAGATACAGAGTAAAGCTCCCTGGATACTGTCCCCATCAAACCCCATCAAACACTCCCAGGGCAGGTACAGCATGGTGTTAGATACAGAGTAAAGCTCCCTCTACACTGTCCCCATCAAACACTGCCAGGACAGGTACAGCACGGGATTAGATGCAGAGTAAAGCTCCATCTGTACTGTCCCCATCAAACACTCCCAGGGCATGTACAGCACGGGGTTAGATACAGAATAATGCTCCCTCTACACTGTCTCCATCAAACATTCCCAGGACAGGAACAGGACAGGGTTAGATACAGAGTAAAGCTCCCTCTATACTGTCCCCATCAAACACTCCCAGGACAGGGAGTGGTGATAGGGAGAGTGGGTTGGTGTGAGAGGGTTTGGCTGAGAGGGAGAGCGGGATGGGATGAGAGGGAGAGTGGGTTGGGGTGAGAGGGAGAGTGGGTTGGGGTGAGAGGGAGAGTGGGTTGGGGTGAGCGGGAGAGTGGGTTGGGGTGAGAGGGAGAGTGGGTTGGGGTGAGAGGGAGAGTGGGTTGGGGTGAGAGGGTGAGTGGGTTGGGGTGAGAGGGAGAGTGGGTTGGGGTGAGAGGGAGAGTGGGTTGGGGTGAGAGGGAGAGTGGGTTGGGGTGAGAGGGAGAGTGGGTTGGGGTGAGAGGGAGAGTGGGTTGGAGTGAGAGGGAGAGTGGGTTGGGGTGAGAGGGAGAGTGGGTTGGGGTGAGAGGGTGAGTGGGTTGGGGTGAGAGGGAGAATGGGTTGGGGTGAGAGGGAGAGTGGGTTGGAGTGAGAGGGAGAGTGGGTTGGGGTGAGAGGGAGAGTGGGTTGGGGACTGTGATTACTGCCAGTGTTTTGGGGGTTTGTGTGAGATCAGGGTTTGGAACTGGAGTAACACAACCAACAGGGGAAAGAAATATAGATTTATTATTAAACCAAAAATAATGATAGGCCCTTGTTGAAACCATGTCTGTCCTGGGGTTAACCCTCAGTGGAGAGGAGCAGCAAGGGGTCCTGTCCTGTTATTAACCCTCAGTGGACATGATCAGCAAGGGGTCCTGTCTGGAAAGAGAGAGGGAGAGAGAAAGCTGGAGTGACAGAGACAGGGAAATTCCACCCCCTCCCCCAGAAACGTCGTGTGTTCCCTGCTGCAGTTCAGGAAAAGCTGCAGGCCGTTTCTGCACAGGGGGATCCCACAGGCAGCAATGTATTGCTATCCGGATGGGAACAGGGAGACACATTTCCTTCCCCAGCCTCATGCCTGCTGTAACCCTCCCTCTTCCCCCTCTCCCCCCACCCCCGGGCACCATGTGTGCTCTGAGTCCGGACACATCCCCAGAAAGGCCTAAACTCCTTCTCTTCAAACCGGGAACAAGCTGCTGCTTCCTGGGGGAAACTTTTTGAAATCTCCGTCCCAGCATCGATTTTTACAAACCAGGCGTCCCCGGGAGGGTGTGACTGAGGCTTTTCTGCAGAGACTGGGAGCTGGGCACTGACTCCACACTGGAGACCCTCCCCTAACCTCCCCCCCAGACCCTGTGTCTCTTCCTCACCCCCAACCTCCTGCCTCTGTTTCACTGTCTTTTCCTGTTTCCCTCAATCTCCCCCCTCTCTCTCTGTTGTAACGTAGGGACACATCCTTGAGAGACTGAATTCAAATGACTGTTCCACCTCCCAATTCATCGCCCTGCCTAAAACACCAGCATTATTCAGGAATTAGCACAAACTTTTACACACTCTCACAGTTAGGACTTGGTAAAGGGCTCCTGAGGGACAGGAAATGAGTCCAATCAGCACATTTTTAATCAATTAACTGGTTGTGGCACAGTATAAAACACTGCAGGGAATTTGGGCACAGCAAGATCCCACAGGGTGCAGCCAGCTCTGTTCAGCACTTTTTAAATGGGGCAATATTTACACAGAGAGAGAGAGGCAGCAAGTTGGAGAGGGACTAAGACAGTGAAGACCCCCGACCCCTTCAGAACCTCAGAAAGACTGAGCGCTTTGCAGTGGATGAATGAATGTTTAAAATGCTCTCATTGTTAGTGAGTCACTTGCTTCACTGTCCCTGGATTCATTTTCGCAATTCAGACTTTATTAAAAGATGTGACTGGGAGCTGGGCAGAGTCTACACATTGGAGACCCCCAGATCCTGTGTCTATTCACACCCCCTCCTCTTGTTTTGCTACCTCAGCCCCTCTGTTTCAACCCTCTTTCTAGACATTATGGCAAACTTGTGGCATTCTAAACTATTATCTTAAATTGTTAATAAATCCTGAGAAACAGACACAGACACGGGCTTTGCAGCAGCAGAAAGAATGTGAATCATTCCATCCCGGGGGTTTTTACTTCCAGATTCAGTTTTAGAAAATTCAGAATTCAAATTCACAACAGCAAAGTGTGGGACTGAACCCCCGGATCCTTCAATATTCCCGGGAATACACGTGGAATTTATGTCTCCATACCTGTGTCTCTGTCACGTTTAAAATACTATTGTTACATGAGTCAACTCTGTCCTAAATGTCCCATTGCTGTGGGGACATAAAATGGCCACTGTGAACAAACCTAAAATGGCTGCCTGGTGTTTGTAGACTAGATTCTCAGAGGAAGAGAGGCAGGGAGAGAGGGATAGAGAGCTGGGTAAGCGAGTGAGATAGAGAGAGGAGATCAAGCGATAAAAAAGGGATGAATTGAGAGAGAGAGATGAAGAGAGGGGAGCGAGTTTAGGGAAAGATATGGGGTGAGATAGAGAAACAGAGAAATATGTAGGGTGGCAGGGAGATGGGGTGGGAGAGGGAGAGAAGGAAAGAGACAGGATGACAGAAAGAGAAAGTGTAGGGGGAAACTGAAAATGTTCAAAAATGTGTTAACATTATTGAGTGTAAAGAACAATATCCTGTGAGACATCCCTTCTCCATCTTAAAATTGGCGGGAGAGCCTTTAACCAACTTTAAAATGGGGGGAGACCCCTTCCTCAATTTGTGATGTGGAAGTGCTGGAATCTAACGGAGGGTTTTGGAGTGGTTTTTATACAGAATAACAGATGCCCGGGAGTGAGTTACAGTCTGGAATTTAATCGAGGGATCGGGGTGGTTTATATATAAATCATGTAGATATAATATATATCGAATAAAAGATATCCGGGAGTGAGTTACAGACTGGAATCTCATCGAGGGGATTGAGGGGTTTATATATAGAATAATAGATAACAGGAGAGAGTTACAGACTGGAATCTAATCGAGGGGTTCGGGGTGGTTTTTATATAGAATAACAGATACCCGGGAGTGAGTTACAGACTGGAATCTAATCGAGGGGTTCGGGATGGTTTATATATAGAATAACAGATACCCGGCAGTGAGTTACAGACTGGAATCTAACGGAGGGGTTTGGGGTGATTTATATATAGAATAACAGATGCCCGGGAGTGAGTTACAGGCTGGAATTTAATCGAGGGATCGAGGTGGTTTATATATAGAATAACAGATACCCAGGAGTGCATTACAGACTGGAATCTAATCGAGGGGTTCGGGGTTGTTTATATATAGAATAACAGATTCCCGGGAATGAGTTACAGACTGGAATCTAATCGAGGGGTTCGGTGTTGTTTATATATAGAATAACAGATACCCGGGAGTGAGTTACAGACTGGAATCTAATCGAATGGTTCGGGGTGGATTATATATAGAATAATAGATACCCGGGAATGAGTTACAGACTGGAATCTTATCGAGGGGTTCGGGGTTGATTATATATAGAATAACAGATACCCGGCAGTGAGTTACAGACTGGAATCTAATCGAGGAGGCCATTCAGCCCATCAAACTACTTTTGACACTCAGCAAGGAAAGTTTCACTGGTCTCACTCGTCTGCCCTTTCCCCGAAACCCTGAAAATATTTTCCCTTCAGCTTCACACCCAAAATTTGCTGAAAAGGGAAATTGGGGATGGTGGGGAGAGGGGGAGGCTGATGGAGTGAGAGAAAGAGTAAGAGAGAGAGAGGCAGAGAGATGGTGAGAGAGAGAGAGATTGAGATAGAGAAAGAGAGACAAAACTCGCCAAGAGAGAAAGAGAGACAGGGCGAGATAGAGAGAGGGGCAGGGTGTTGTAGTGAGAGAGAGACAGTGAAAGGCGAGGCGAGAAAGAGAGCGATGGAGAAAGAGACAGGCTTATCTTAAACAGTTAATAAATACTGAGAAACAGACACAGACACGGGCTTTGTAGAAGCAGAATGAATGTGAACCATTCCATCCCGGGGGTTTTTACTTCCAGATTCAGTTTTAGAAAATTCAGAATTCAAATTCACAGCAGCAAAGTGTGGGACTGAACGCCCGGATCCTTCAATATTCCAGGGAATACACAGGGAATTCATGTCTCCATACCTGTGTCTCTGTCACGTTTAAAATACTAATGTTACATGAGTCAACTCTGTCCTAAATGTCCCATTGCTGTGGGGACATAAAATGGCCACTGTGAACAAACCTAAAATGGCTGCCTGGTGTTTGTAGACTAGATTCTCAGAGGAAGAGAGACAGGGAGAGAAGACACAGATCGAGTGAATGAGAAATAGAGACTCTCAGACCAAGTGGGTGACTGAGAGCCAGACAGTGAATAAAGGATATTGGTCATAGCACATGGAAAGAGCAAGAGGCCATTTAACCCTCCAACCCTGTTCCGACATTCAATGAGATCCTGGCTGATCTGTGATTGAAGCCCTTGGTCTCATATCTCTGCAGCGTGTTAGCTAACAGAAATCTATCAGCCTCAGTTTTAAACATGGACTAGTGGCTCAGCATCAATTTCTGTTCATGTGAGAGAGATCCAAACTAATACCACACTTGGTGTTTTAAAGTGTTTCTTAGTTTCTGTCCTGAAATTCTAAAATTCTAAACATAGTTGAAAAACCATGACCCCAAGGCCCAGACTCCCCAAACCGGCGGGAATAGTTAGTCTTTTTCAAACCTCTACTTGCATTATTATCCTGAAATATTTCATCAAATCACCCCCTCACCTAAATTCCAGTGTAAAGCTTCATCGACCCTGTTCAACAAACACACCCAAACCAAATACAGTATGGGGTTCGATAGAGAGTAACTTTCCCTCTGCTCTGTCCCATCAAACAGGCACAGGGAAGGGTCAACACCGGGTTAGATACCAAGTAAAGACAGGGCCTATTGTGTGATAAACAGAGAAATGGTCGTGTGTAGTCCAAACAGAGGCCGGGTGAAGTGTAGCATTCGCAGATACACGGCCACGTCTTATATCGACATAGAGAATGTCCAGTGCAGTATTAACTGAGGCAGTGTCTAGTGTAATTGAAACAGAGGCCTGGTCTAGTTCAGTCAGAATGGAAATAGGTTGTTGCTCAGAAACCAGTGAAGACAAGGACAAGGCCAATTGTGTGAGGCATTTCTCATCATCTCTGGCCTTATGATGAAAGGATTCCGATTTTCATATGAGGAAAGGTTGGACAGGCTGGGCCTGTATCCATTGGAGTTTAGAATTTGGAGAGGTGATCTTAGTGAAAGATGTAAGTTACTGAGGGGTCTTAACAGGGTGGATGTGGAGAAGATGTTTCCCCTTGTGGGAGAGTTTGGAACTAGGGGCGAAGTTTAAAACTATTTTCAAACAATTTAAAAAATGGATGCTAAGCTCCAATTCACACTCAGTGATGCAGTCTATAAAAAAAGGAATTATTTAAAAAGATCTGAAAATGTCCACAAAACACAGCACATCCCAAATGAAGCTGATTCCAACATCAAAGACAGAAGGGGTGTAAATCTCAATTCCATCCCACGTAATCACACTGCCCCGGGAATCTTATCCTTCCTATAGTGTGGCTCCCAGGACTGTACACAGTACTCCAGCTGAGCTCTAACTAGTGTCTGATATAAGTTCAGCATAACCTCCCTGCTCCTGTACTCTAGTCCCCTATTAATAAAGCCCAGGATATGATATGCTTTATTACATAAGCGCTCAACCTGTCCTGCAACCTTCAATGATCTATGAACATCTCCACCCAGGTCTTTCTGCTCCTGCAACCCCTTAAAAATTTCACACTTAATTTTATTTTTCCTGTCCATGTTCCTCCTAGCAAAATGCATCACATCAAACGTCTCCACATTGAACATCATTGGCCACCTATCTGCCCACTCTCCCAACTTGTAAATGTCCTTTTGATGCTCTACACTGTCCCCCTCTCTGTTTATCATTCTCCCAAGTTTTGTGCCATCCACAAACTCTCAAATGGTCCCCTGCACACCAATATCTCAATCATTCATATACATCAGGGAAATCCAGGGTTCCAGTACTAACCCCAGTGAAACTCCACTACAATCCTACATCCAGCCGGAAAAATATCCGTGAACTCTCTGTTTCCTATCCATCAGCCAATTCTGTATCCACATTTCGCTGGTCTGACATCCCTTCACCATCTTTAAATTGGAGGGATATCCTTTCTCCATCTTTAAAATGGGGGGAGACCCCTTCCTCAACTTGTGATGTGGAAGTGCTGGAACCTAATCGAGCGGTTTGTGGGGTTTATATATAGAATAACAGATACCTGGGAGTGAGTTACAGACTGGAATCTAATCGAGTTGTTCAGGGGGTTTATATATAGAATAATAGATACCCGGGAGTGAGTTACAGACTGGAATCTAATCAAGGTGTTCAGGGGGTGTGTATCTATAATAATAATTACCTGGGTGTGAGTTACAGACTGGAATCTAATCGAGGTGTTCAGGGGGTTTATATAAAGAATAATAGATACCCGGGAGTGAGTTACGGACTGGAATCTAATCGAGGGGTTCAGGGGGTTAATATATAGAATAATAGATACCCGGGAGTGAGTTACAGACTGGAATCTAATCGAGGGGTTCAGGGGGTTTATATATAGAATAGATGCCAAGGATTGAGTTACAGACTGGAATCTCGAACTGTTGAAAACATATTTTTTCTTGTGATGTGCTGAAGTGCAGGTTACAGAGGCTGATTCATGGAATGGGTAGTGTGAGTTTTTAACCAGCTTTATTCCAAATATCAAATTTAATTTCTCATTGGAACTATCTGATGTTTTCTTAGTCTTGACACAAATGGATAGGGACTCTTTGGACCCTCACTGTTTGCAGCTTTTCGATTTATAATGTAACCTGTTCCATTCTTTTTAAAGTGGGCAGCCACACATTTGCCTATAATGAAATCCATCTTTCACTATTTCACCCATTCACTTGAGGTGTACATATCTCTTTGGAATTTGAAGTGCAGGTTACAGATTGGATTGGAACTTTCTGCTTTCTGAATCATTAACCAAGTTTCACAGAGTAAAACTTTAAAACTGACATTCTGACAACTTCAATTCTGTGATTCAAAGGTATCTCATGCTCTGTATCTTACAATATCTCTGCCCCTTCATGTCTCTGAGGATTTGGAAAGTGATTCAGACATTGGGGAACCATTTCATTGTCTCGGGACATTTACAGTAAACGGCTCCTTCAAAGGACATCATTAAAATTCACTCTTTAATCATCCAAATCCTTTTGCCCATTCAGACTCCCTGGCCCCACATCCTATTGTTTCAAAGCTAACTTACATTTCACAATTTAGGAATGTGTGAATGCAAACACATTCTTCACACGTTTCCACAATACTAAGGCTCACACTATTCAGGGTGAAATTTTCAAGACAACATTCATCAACTGACAGATTTCCAGCTCCAAATGGAAGCTTCAAGATACAGAAAGTGGCACAGAAATGAAACATTCGATTTATATGAATCTGCATCCGTTATTGGACAGCGCGGGGTTAGATAGGAATTAAAGTTGTTCTTAAATTGTCCCCATCAAACACTCCCAGAACAGGTACAGCATGGGGTTCCATACAGAGTAAAGCTCCCACAACAATTGAGTGATGAGATTAAAAAGCGTCATTCACCTTTGAATTTGAGTTCAATTTAAAAAGTGTTCAAATTTAAAGTTCATCAGCTGGAGAAAAGGGTAAAGCTCCAAATATTTTTCAACGTGCCTGGCTATAAAAACATTATTCATTTACATTAGTATCTTGATGCGTTTGATCAAATCACCCCTTAACCTCAATTCCAGTGTTTCAGAGTGAAGCTTTGACTACACTGTTCATCAAACACTCCCAACCCAATTACAGTATGGGGTCCATACAGAGTCAAATTCAAAAAATTGGTTCGATGGTGACAGAGGGAGAGACAGGGTGAAGGTTTTGAGAAAGGGATGAATGGGGGGATGTGGTGAAAATCTTTTTAAATCAGCGAGTGGTGATGACCTGGAACCCGTGCAAAATGCGGTGTTTGGGGGATGAGTGTCTGATCAGTGTCTCCATAGTTGTGTCTCTGTCACGTTGAAAGTACCAACGTCACATTGCTTAGGAGTCAACTCTGTCAGAAATGTCCCAGTGCTGTGGGGATATAATATGGCCTCTGTGAACAAACCTAAAAGGCTGACTGGTGTTTGTGTCATTTATATAGATTCTGAGAGAGAGGATGAGAGAGAGAGAGACCGAGCGAGTGAGAAGAAGACAGAGACACAGATCGAGAGGGAGACCGAGAGACAGAGATTGAAGGAAGGATATTTATCACAGCACATTGGAAGAGGAAGATTCCATTTCTCCCCACACCCTGTTTCTGACATTCAATGAGATCCTGACTGATCTCTGATTTAACTCTATATCTCTTTACACCTTTGCCTAACAAAAATCTATCATCCTCAGATTGAAACATTAACAAGAGACTTTGTGTCAATTGACGTTTGCAGAAAATTGTTTCAAACTAAAGCTTTGGCTACACTGTTCATCAAACAATCCCAACCCAACTAAAGTATGTGGATCGATGCAGAGTCAAATACTCTTTGTTTTGTACAAGAAATTTTTAATTGTAGGTTTTTATTTTCAATTTTAGGCTAACAGGACTCAAATTGTACAGCATCCCAGTGTGAGATTTAAACTCCTGTTTATTTCAATCTTTAGCTCAGGAATTCACATTAAAACATGCAGAGAATTGAAACCTTCCTCATACAGTTGCCTGTTTGTTCCAGTGTTGGTATATTCCCTCTTTCTCTTGCATTTTCACTTGTCTGAAGAAATTGAATTGTTGACATTGGATAATCATCCCTTTCCCATGAAAATGTAACCTCCTGGGAAACTGCAGCAGACAAAATCTAATGCAGTGAACAAAATCCTGCACCTTTATTCATCAATCCCATTTCCTATCTCTGTAGAAACTCCCTTCCACTGACAGATTCTGAGATCCATACTCAATCTCAAAAACCACCACAGAAAAGTGACTGCTTATTTTAAACAGTGAATCTGAACTATTTGAAGTTCTGACTCAGACACAGAATCGCAGAAATTTTGACTCTGTGGGATGAAAATTATCAGAATAACTTTGCAGCATACAGGTAACCTGTAGTGACAGGTGGATACTTGTCTGGTCAAAAGGGTTTCGATAAGATGCCTCACAAAGCTTGTTACTCAGGACAAGAGCTCATACATTCCCCTAATCTCCCCAACCAGTTCCTCTCAGGATTTGACCATTTGATCAAGTCACCCCTGATGCTACTAAATTTCAGGGAATACAACCCGAGTTTGTGCAATCTCACTTTGCAATTTAACCCTTGGAATCCAGGTCTCATTCTGGCAAAGCTGCGATGCACTCAAACTGTCTAAACTGTCCATGGAGTGTCGGATTAACCCGGGTCACTCACATACACCCAGGTCAGGCTCAAGACTCACCTGTCTCACTCACTGAGAAGTTCCTGTATAACTGGCCTTATTGTAGTCGGATGCCGCGTTGGGAGCAGGACAGGTAGACGGGATTAGGATGACTGCTCATGTGGAGGGTAAACCCGGGGAATCTGTCAGAGAATCAGAACAGACCAGGGAGAATCAAACAAGGAAATTCATGTTCAATTTGTGAGCCCTTATTTGTGGTTGGATTAAGTTTTTGGCGAGAATTTTGCCAACAAAAACTCCCAGAGATGATGCAGCACGGGCTAGATACAGAGTAAAGCTCCCTCGATACTGTCCCCATCAAACACTCCCAGGGCAGGTACAACACTGGTTTAGATATAGAATAAAGCTCCCTCTATACTGTCCCCTACAAACACTCCAAGGACAGGTACAGAGGGAGAGTGGGTTGGGGACTGCTATTACTGCCAGATTTTGGGGGTTTGTGTGAGATGAGGGTTTGGAACTGGAGTAACACAACCAACAGGGGAAAGATATATAGATTTATTATTAAGCCAAAAATAAAGACAGGCCCTTGTTGAAACCATGTCTGTCAGTGGACAGGAGCAGCAAGGGGTCACTTGCTTCACTGTCCCTGGATTCATTTTCGCAATTCAGCCTTTTCTAAAAGATGTGACTGGGAGCTGGGCAGAGTCTACACATTGGAGACCCCCAGATCCTGTGTCTATTCACACCCCCTCCTCTTGTTTTGCTACCTCAGCCCCTCTGTTTCAACCCTCTTAAATTGTTAATAAATACTGAGAAACAGACACAGACACGGGCTTTGCAGCAGCAGAAAGAATGTGAATCATTCCATCCCGGGGGTTTTTACTTCCAGATTCAGTTTTAGAAAATTCAGAATTCAAATTCACAGCAGCAAAGTGTGGGACTGAACGCCCGGATCCTCCACTTTTCCAGGGAATACACGTGGAATTTATGTCTCCATACCTGTGTCTCTGTCACGTTTAAAATATTAATGTTACATGAGTCAACTCTGTCCTAAGTGTCCCATTGCTGTGGGGACATAAAATGGCCACTGTGAACAAACCTAAAATGGCTGCCTGGTGTTTGTAGTCTAGATTCTCAGAGGAAGAGAGACAGGGAGAGAGGCAAAGAGAGCTGGGTAAGCGAGTGAGATAGAGAGAGGAGATCAAGCGATAAAAAAGGGATGAGGTGAGAGAGAGAGATGAAGAGAGGGGAGCGAGTGTAGGGTAAAGATATGGGGTGAGAGAGAGAAACAGAGAAATATATAGGGTGGCAGAGAGATGGGGTGGGAGAGGGAGAGAAGGAACGAGACAGGGTAAGAGAAAGAGAAAGTGTAGGGGGAAACTGAAAATGTTCAAAAATTTGTTAACATTATTGTGTAAAGAACAATATCCTGTGAGACATCCCTTCTCCATCTTTAAATTAGAGGGAGAGCCTTTAACCAACTTTAAAATGGGGGGGACCCCTTCCTCAATTTGTGATGTGGAAGTGCTGGAATCTAATAGAGGGGTTCGGGGTGGTTTATATATAGAAAAACATACCCGGGAGTGAGTTGCAGACTGGAATCTAATCGAGGGGTTCGGGGTGGATTATATATAGAATAACAGATACCCGGGAGTGAGTTACAGGCTGGAATCTAATCGAGGGGTACAGGGGGTTTATCTATAGAATAACAGATATCCGGGAGAGAGTTACAGACTGGAATCAAATCGAGGGGTTCAGGGGGTTTATATATAGAATAACAGATATCCGGAAGTGAGTTACTGACTGGAATCTAATCGAAGAGGCCATTCAGCCCATCAAACTACTTTCGACACTCTGCAAGGAAAGTTTAACTGGTCTCACTCATCCGCCCTTTCCCCGAAACCCTGAAAATATTTTCCCTTCAGCTTCACACCCAAAATTTGCTGAAAAGGGAAATTGGGGATGGTGGGGAGAGGGGGAGGCTGATGGAGTGAGAGAGAGAGAGAGGCAGAGAGATGGTGAGAGAGAGACAGATTGAGATAGAGAGAGAGAGACAAAACTCGCCAAGAGAGAGAGAGAGACAGGGCGAGCAAGAGAGAGGGGCAGGGTGTTGTAGTGAGAGAGAGAGAGTGAAAGGCGAGGCGAGAAAGAGAGCGATGGAGAAAGAGACAGGCTTATCTTAAACAGTTAATAAATACTGAGAAACAGACACAGACACGGGCTTTGTAGAAGCAGAATGAATGTGAATCATTCCATCCCGGGGGTTTTTACTTCCAGATTCAGTAATAGAAAATTCAGAATTCAAATTCACAGCTGCAAGGTGTGGGACTGAACGCCCAGATCCTTCAATATTCCAGGGAATACACAGCGAATTCATGTCTCCATACCTGTGTCTCTGTCACGTTTAAAATATTAATGTTACATGAGAGAGGGGTCAACTCTGTCCTAAATGTCCCATTCCTGTGGGGACATAAAATGGCCACTGTGAACAAACCTAACATGTCTGCCTGGTGTTTGTAGACTAGATTCTCAGAGGAAGAGAGACAGGGAGAGAAGACACAGATCGAGTGAATGAGAAATAGAGACTCTCAGACCAAGTGGGTGACTGAGAGCCAGACAGTGAATAAAGGATATTGGTCATAGCACATGGAAAGAGCAAGAGGCCATTTAACCCTCCAACCCTGTTCTGACATTCAATGAGATCCTGGCTGATCTGTGACTGAACCCCTTGGTCTCATATCTCTGCAGCGTGTTAGCTAACAGAAATCTATCAGCCTCAGTTTTAAACATGGAATAGTGGCTCAGCATCAATTTCCGTTCATGTGAGAGAGATCCAAACTCATACCACACTTGGTGTTTTAAAATGTTTCTTAGTTTCCCTCCTGAAATTCTAAAATTCTAAACATAGTTGAAAAACCATGACCCCAAGGCCCAGACTCCCCAAACCGGCGGGAATAGTTAGTCTTTTTCCAACCTCTACTTGCATTATTATCCTGAAATATTGCATCAAATCACCCCCTCACCTATATTCCAGTGTAAAGCTTCATCCACACTGTTCAACAAACACACCCAAACCAACTACAGTATGGGGTTCGATAGAGAGTAACATTCCCTCTGCTCTGTCCCATCAAACAGGCCCAGGGAAGGGGCAGCACAGGGTTAGATACCAAGTAAAGACAGGGCCTATTGAGTGATAAACAGAATTTCTCCATCTTTAAAATGGAGGGAGATATCTGTGTCTCTGTCACGTTGAAAGGACTAATTTACCATTCGTGAGGAGTCAACTCTGTCATAAATGTCCCAGTGCTGTGGGAACATAAAATGGCCACTGTGAACAAACCTAAAATGGACGCCTGGAGTTTGGGGATTTTTCTTACAGAATCTGAGAGAGGGAGAGAGAGAGAGAGAGAGCAGATGCGGAATGAGGGAATGTTAAAGAGAGAGACACAGAGTGAGAGGGGATGAACAGGCAGACGATGAAAGATTGATATCGGTCATAACATTGGGACATTTCTGACTGAGTTGAATTATGGCAAACTAGTGGCATTCTATCCTATTATCTTAAATTGTTAATAAATACTGAGAAACAGACACAGACACGGGCTTTGCAGCAGCAGAAAGAATGTGAATCATTCCATCCCGGGGGTGTTTACTTCCAGATTCAGTTTTTGAAAATTCAGAATTCAATTTCACAGCAGCAAAGTGTGGGACTGAACGCCCGGATCCTCCACTATTCCAGGGAATACACGTGGAATTTATGTCTCCATACCTGTGTCTCTGTCACGTTTAAAATATTAATGTTACATGAGTCAACTCTGTCCTAAATGTCCCATTGCTGTGGGGACATAAAATGGCCACTGTGAACAAACCTAAAATGGCTGCCTGGTGTTTGTAGTCTAGATTCTCAGAGGAAGAGAGGCAGGGAGAGAGGGAAAGAGAGCTGGGTAAGCGAGTGAGATAGAGAGAGGAGATCAAGCGATAAAAAAGGGATGAGTTGAGTGAGAGAGATGAAGAGAGAGGAGCGAGTGTAGGGTAAAGATATGGGGTGAGAGAGAGAAACAGAGAAATATATGGGTGGCAGAGAGATGGGGTGGGAGAGGGAGAGAAGGAACGAGACAGGGTGAGAGAAAGAGAAAGTGTAGGGGGAAACTGAAAATGTTCAAAAATGTGTTAACATTATTGAGGGTAAAGAACAATATCTTGTGAGACATCCCTTCTCCTTCTTTAAAATAGAGGGAGAGCCTTTAACCAACTTTAAAATGGGGGGAGACCCCTTCCTCAACTTGTGATGTGGAAGTGCTGGAATCTAATCGAGGGGTTTGGGGTGGTTATATATAGAATAACATACCGGGAGTGAGTTACAGACTGGAATCTAATCGAGGGGTTCGGGGTGGTTTAAATACAGAATAAAAAATACCCGGGAGTGAGTTACAGACTGGAATCTAATAGAGGGGTTCGGGGTGGATTATATATAGAATAACAGATAACCGGGAGTGATTTACAGACTGGAATCTAATCGAAGGGTTCGGGGTGGCTTATATATAGAATAACAGACACCCGGGAGTGAGTTACAGACTGGAATATAATCGAGGGGTTCGGGGTGGTTTATATATAGAATAACAGATACCCGGGAGTGAGTTACAGACTGGAATCTAATCGAGGGGTTCGGGGTGGATTATATATATAGAATAACAGTTACCCGGGATTGTGTTACAGACTGGAATCTAATCGAGGGGTTCGGGGTGGTTTATATATATAATAACAGATACCCGGGAGTGAGTTACAAGCTGGAATCTAATCGAGGACTTCAGGGGGTTTATTTATAGAATAACAGATACCCAGGAGTGAGTTACAGACTGGAATCTAATCGAGGGGTTAGGGGTGGTTCATATATATAATAACAGATACCTGGGAGTGAGTTACAAGCTGGAATCTAACCGAGGGGTTCGAGGTGTATTATATATAGAATAACAGATACCCGTGATGGAGTTACAGACTGGAATCGAATTGTTGAGTTTGGAGGGTATATATATATATATATATATATATATAGGCTAACAGATACCGGGAATGAGTTACAGATTCGAATCTAATGGAGGATTTTTGGAATGGATTAAATATAGAAAATCAGATACCTGAGAGTGAGTTATAGACTGGAATCTAATCGAGAGTTTCGGGGATTTATATATAGAATCACAGATACCCGAGAGTGAGTTACAGACTGGAACCTAATCAAGGGGTTTGGGGGGTTTACATGTAGAATAACTGATACGCGGGAGTGAGTTACAGACTGGAATCAAATCGAGGGGTTCGGTGGGTTTATATTTAGAATCAGATACCCGAGTGTGAGATACAGACTGGAATCAAATCGAGGGGTTTGGGGGATTTATATATAGATTAATAGATACCCGAGAGTGAGTTACATACTGGAATCAAATCGAGGGGTTCGGGGGGTTTATATATAAATCATATGAATATAATATATATAGAATAACAGAACCCCGGGTATGATAACAGACTGAAATCTTGTCGAGGGATTTGGGACATTTATATACAGAATAACAGTTACACGGGAATGAGTTACAGACTGGAATCAAATCGAGGGGTTTGGGGCGGTCTATATATAGAATAACAGATACCCGGGAGTGAGTTACAGACAGGAATCTAATCGAGGGGTTTGGGGTGGTCTATATATAGAATAACAGATACCCGGGAGTGAGTTACAGACTGGAATCTAATCGAGGGGTTCGGGGTGGTTTATATATAGAATAACAGATACACGGCAGTGTGTTACAGACTGGAATCTAATCGAGGTGTTCTTGGTGGTTTATATATAGAATAACACATACCCGGGAGAGAGTTACAGACTGGAATCTAACGGAGGGGTTTGGGGTGGTTTATATATAGAATAACAGACGCCCGGCAGTGTGTTACAGACTGGAATCTGATCGAGGTGTTCTTGGTGGTTTATATATAGAATAACAGATACCCGGGAGAGAGTTACAGACTGGAATCTAATGGAGGGGTTTGGGGTGGTTTATATATAGAATAACAGATGCCCGGGAGTGAGTTACAGGCTGCAATTTAATCGAGGGGATCGGGGTGGTTTATATATTAATCATGTAGATATAATATATATCGAATAAAAGATATCCGGGAGTGAGTTACATAACGGAATCTCAGCGAGGGGATTGAAGGGTTTATATATAAAATAATAGATACCCGGGATTGAGTTACAGACTGGAATCTAATTGAGGGGTGCAGGGGGTTTATATATAGAATAATAGATACCCGGGAGTGAGTTACAGACTGGAATCTAATCGAGGGGTTCAGGGGATTTATATATAGAATCATAGATACCCGGGAGTGAGTTACAGGCTGGAATCTGATCGAAGGGTTCAGGGGGTTTATATATAGAATAATAGCCACGCGGGATTGAGTTACAGACCGGAATCTAATCGAGGGGTTCAGGGGGTTTATATATAGAATAACAGATACCCGGGATTGAGTTACAGACTGGAATCTAATCGAGGGTTTTGGGGGATTTATATATAGAATAACAGATACCCGAGAGTGATTTACAGACTGGAATCAAATCGAGGGGTTCGGGGGGTTTATATATAAATGATATGAATATAATATATATAGAATAACAGAAGCCCGGGAATGAGTAACAGACTGAAATCTAGTCGAGGGGTTTGGGACATTTACATACAGAATAACAGTTAGACGGGAATGAGTTACAGACTGGAATCAAATCGAGGGGTTTGGGGTGGTCTATATATAGAATAACAGATACCGGGGAGTGAGTTACAGACTGGAATCTAATTGAGGGATTCAGGGGGTTTATATATAGAATTATCGATACCCGGGATTGAGTTACAGACTGGAATCTAATCGAGGGGTTCAGGGGGTTTATATATAGAATCATAGATACCCGGGAGTGAGTTACAGACTGGAATCTAATAGAGGGGATCAGGGGGTTTATATATAGAATAATAAATACACGGGTTTGAGTTACAGGCTGGAATCAAGAACAGTTTAAAATATCATTTTTCTTGTGATGTGCTGAAGTGCAGGTTACAGAGGCTGATTCATGGAATGGGTAGTGTGAGTTTTTAACCAGCTTTATCCCAAATATCAAATTTAATTTCTCATTGGAACTGTTTGATGTTTTCTTAGTCTTGACACAAATGGATAGGGACTCTTTGGACCCTCACTGTTTGCAGCTTTTCACCATTTATAATGTAACCTGTTTCTTCCTTTTTAAAGTGGGCAGCCACACATTTGCCTACAATGAAATCCATCTTTCACTATTTCACTCATTCACTTAAGGTGTACATATCTCTTTGGAATTTGAAGTGCAGGTTACAGATTGGATTGGAACTTTCTGCTTTCTGAATCATTAGCCAAGTTTCACAGAGTTAAACATCAAAACTGACATTCTGAAACAGGAGAGGGCCCCACAACTTCAATTCTGTGGTTCCCTGGTATCTCATGATCTGTATCATACAATATCTCTGCCCCCTTCATGTCTCTGCAGACTTGGGAAAGTGTTTCAGACATTGGGGAACCATTTCTGTCAACCAGGATATTTGCTTTGAAGCATTTCATTGTCTCGGGACATTTACAGTAAACGGCTTCTTCAAAGGACATCATTAACATTCACTCTTTAATCAACCGAATCCTGTTGTCCATTCAGACTACCTGGCCCTACATCCTATTGTTTCACAATTAACTTACATTTCACAATGTAGGAATGTGTGAATGCAAACACTTTCTTCACACGTTTCCACAATACTAAGGCTCACACTATTCAGGGTGAAATTTTCAAGACAACATTCATCAACTGACAGATTTCCAGCTCCAAATAGAAGCTTCAAGATACAGAAAGTGGCACAGAAACGAAACATCTGATTTATCTGAATCTGCATCCGTTATTGGACAGCGCGGGGTTAGATAGGAATTAAAGTTGTTCTTAAATTGTCCCCATCAAACACTCCCAGAACAGGTACAGCATGGGGTTTGATACAGAGTACAGCTCCCTCAACAGTAGAGTTATGAGGTTAAAAAGCCTCATTCTCCTTTGAATTAGATTTCAAAATAAACACAGTGTTCAAATTAAAAGTTCATCAGCTGGAGAAAAGGGTAAAGCTCCAAATATTTTTCAACGTGCCTGGGTATAAACAACATTGTCCTGTCATATCGTTTATCCATGGAATCTAATCGAGGGATTTTGGGGATTTATATACAGAATAACATACCCGGGAGTGAGTTACAGACTGGAATCTAATCGAGGGGTGCGGGGTAGTTTATATATAAAATAACAGACACCTGGGAGTGAGTTACAGACTGGAATCTAATAGAGGTGTTTGGTGGGTTTATATATAGTGCCAATGTCACATTCCTGTGGCGTCAACTCTGTCAGAAATGTCCCAGTGCTTTGGGGACATAATATGGCCTCTGTGAACAAACCTAAAAGGCTGACTGCTGTTTGTGTCATTTATTTAGATTCTGAGAGAGAGGAAGAGAGAGAGAGAGAGAGAGACCGAGCGAGTGAGAAGAGAGAGACTCACATCGAGAGGGAGATCAAGAGACAGAGATTGAAGGAAGGATATTTATCATAGTACATTGGAAGAGGAAGATTCCATTTCTCCCCGCACCCTGTTTCCGACATTCAATGAGATCCTGGCTGATCTCTGATCTTCCTCCATATCTCTTTACACCTTTGCCTAACAAAAATCTATCAGCCTCAAATTGAAACATGAACAAGAGACTTTGCGTCAATTACCGTTTGCAGAAAATTGTTTCAAACTAAAGCTTTGGCTACACTGTTCATCAAACACTCCCAACCCAAATATAGTATGGGGTTCGATACAGAGTCAAATTACCTCTGCTCTAACCCAAGAAATTTTTAGTTGTAGGTTTTTATTTTTAATTTTTGGCTAACAGGACTCAAATTGTCCAAGTGTGAGATTTAAACTCCTGTTTAGTTCAATCTTTAGCTCAGGAATTCACATTAAAACATGCAGAGAATTGAAACCTTCCTCATACAGTTGCCTGTTTGTTCCAGTGTTGGTATATTCCCTCTTTCTCTTGCGTTTTCACTTGTCTGAAGAAATTGAATTGTTGACATTGGATAATCATCCTTTTCCCATGAAAATGTAAACTCCTGGGAAACTGCAACAGACACAATCTTATGCAGTGAACAAAATCCTGCACCTTTATTCATCAATCCCATTTCCTATCTCTGTAGAAACTCCCTTCCACTGACAGATTCTGAGATCCATTCTCAATCGCAAAAACCACCACAGAAAAGTGACTGCTTATTTTAAACAGTGAATCTGAGCTATTTGAAGTTCTGACTCAGACACAGAATCGCAGAAATTTTGACTCTGTGGGATGAAAATTATCAGAATAACTTTGCAACATACAGATAACCTATAGTGACAGGTGGATACTTGTCTGTTCAAAAGGGATTCGATAAGATGCCTCACAAAGATTGTTACTCAGGACAAGAGCTCATACATTCCCCTAATCTCCCCCCTCCATTCCTCTCAGGATTTGACAATTTGATCAAGTCACCCCTGATGCTACTAAATTTCAGGGAATACAACCCGAGTTTGTGCAATCTCACTTTGCACTTTAACCCTTGGAATCCAGGTCTCATTCTGGCAAAGCTGTGATGCACTCGAACTGTCTAAACTGTCCCTGGAGTGTCGGCTTAACCCGGGTCACTCACATATACCCAGGTCAGGTTCAAGACTCACCTGTCTCACTCACTGAGACGCTCCTGTATCACTGGCCTTATTGTAGTTGGATGCCGCGTTGGGAGCAGGACAGGTAGACGGGATTAGGAAGACTGCTCATGTGGAGGGTAAACACGAGGAATCTATCAGAGAATCAGAACAGACCAGGGAGAATCAAACAAGGAAACTGATGTTCAATTTATTAGGCCTGATTTGTGGATTGTTTTTGTTTTGGGCGAGAATGTTGCCAACAAACAGTCCCAGAAAGGAAGCAGCAGGGGCTAGATACAGAGTAAAGCTCCCTCGATACTGTCCCCATCAAACACTCCCAGGACAGGTACAGCACGGGGCTAGATACAGATTAAATCTCCCTCGATAATGTCACCATCAAACGCTCCCAGACAAGGTACAGCACGGGATTAGATAGAGAGTGATGCTCTCTCTACACTGTGCCCATCAAACACTCCCAGGGCTGGTACAGCACGGGTTAAGATACAGAATAAAGCTCCCTCTGCACAGTCCCCATCAAACACTCCCAGGACAGGTACAGCACAGAGTTAGAAACAGATTAAAGCTCCGTCTATACTGTCCCCATCATACATTCCCAGGACAGGAACAGGACAGGTTTAGATCGAGAGTAAAGCTAACTCTACACTTTCCCCATCAAACACTCCCAGGACTTGTACAGCACATGGTTAGATACAGAGTAAATCTTCCTCTACTCTGACCCCATCAAACACTCACAGGACACGTACAGCACGGGGTTAGATACAGAATAAATCTCCCTCTACACTGTCCCCATCAAACACTCCCAGGGCAGGTAAAGCACTGGGTTAGATACAGAGTTAAGCTCCCTCGATACTGTCCCCATCAAACACTCCCAGGACATGTACAGCAAGGGGTTAGATACAGAGTAAAGCTCCCTCTATACTGTCCCCATCAAACACTCCCTGGACAGGTACAGCACGGGGTTAGATACGGATAAAGCTCCCTCGATACTGTCCCCATCAAGCACTCCCAGGAAAGGTACAGCACGGGGTTAGATACAGAGTAAAGCTCCCTCTATACTGTCCCCATCAGAAACTCTCAGGACAGAACAGCACGGGGTTAGATACGGATAAAGCTCCCTCGGTACTGTTCCCATCAAGCACTCCCAAGACAGGTTAGCACGGGGTTAGATACAGAGTAAAGCTCCCTCGATACTGTACCCATCAAACACTCCCAGGACAGGTACAGCACGGGGTTAGATATAGAGTAAAGCTCCCTCTATACTGACCCATCAAACACTCCCATGAAAGGTACAGCACAGAGTTAGACACAGAGTAAAGCTCCCTCTGCACTGTTCCAATCAAACACTCCCTGGACAGGAACAGGACAGGGTTATATACAGAGTAAACCTCCCTCTATACTCTCCCCATCAAACACTCACAGGACTGGTACAGCACGGGGTTAAATACAGAGTAAAGCTCCCTCTACACTTTCCCCATCAAACATTCCCATGTCCAGTACAGCACAGGGTTAGATACAGTGTAAACCTCCCTCTATACTCTCCCCATCAAACACTCCCAGGGCAGGTACAGCACGGGGTTAGATGCAGAGTAAACTCCCTCTACACCTGTCTCCATCAAACACTCCCATGAATGGTACAGCTCAGGGTTAGATACAGAGTAAAGGTCCCCCTACACTGTGCCCAACATAAAATCCCATGGCAGGTACAGCATGCACGAGGTTACATACAGAGTAAATTTCCCTCTATGCTGTCCCCATCAAACACTCCCAGGACAGGAACAGCACGGGGTTAGATTCAGAATAAAGCTCCCTCTGCACTGTCCGCATCAAACACTCCCAGGACAGGTAAAGCACTGGATTAGATACAGAGTAAAGATCCCTCTACACTGTCCCCATCAAACACTCCCAGGACAGGTACAGCACGGGGTTAGATACCGAGTAAAGCTCCCTCTACACTGTCCACATCAAGCACTCCCAGGGCAGGTACAGGACAGGGTTACATACGGAGTAAAGCTCCATCCAAACAGTCCCCATCAAACACTCCCAGGACAGGTACAGCAAGGGTTTAGATACAGAGTAAAGCACCCACTACACCATCCCAAACAAACAGTCCCAGGGCAGGTACATTACGGGGTTAGATACAGAGTAAAGCTTCCTCTACACTGTCCCCATCAAACACTCCCAGGACAGCTACAGCACGGTGTTAGATAAAGAGTAAATCTCCTTCTACACCGTCCCCATCAAACACTCCCAGGGCAGCAACAGGACACAGTTAGATACAGAGTAAAGCTACCTCTACACTTTCCCCATCAAACACACCGAGGGCAGGTAAAGCAATGGGTTCGATGCAGAGTAAAGCTCCCTCTACACTGTGCCAATCAAACACTCCCAGGGCAGGTACAGCACGGGCTTAGATAAAGAATAAAGGACCCTCTACACTGTCTCCATCAAACACTCCCAGGACAGGTACAGCACAGGCTTAGATACAGTGTAAACCTCCCTCTATACTCTCACCATCAAACACTCCCAGGACTGGTACAGCACGGGGTTAGATACAGAGTAAAGCTCCCTCTAGGCTGTCCCCATCAAACACTCCCAGGACTGGTGCAGCACAGGGTTAGATACAGAGTAAAGCTCCCTCTACACTGTCCCCATCATGCACTCACAGGGCAGGTACAGGACAGGGTTAGATATAGAGTAAATCTCCATCTACACCGTCCCCATCAAACACTCCCAGGGGAGGTACAGCCCGGGTTTAGATACAGAGTAAAGCTCCCTCTACACCGTCCCCATCAAACACTCCCAGGACAGGTACAGCACAGGGTTAGATACAGAGTAAAGCTCCCTCGATACTGTCACAATCAAACACTTTGTGCAATCTCACTTTGCAATTTAACCCTTGGAAACCAGGTCTCATTCTGGCAAAGCTGTGATGCACTCGAACTGTCTAAACTGCCCCTGGAGTGTCGGATTAACCCGGGTCACTCACATACACCCAGGTCAGGTTCAAGATTCACCTGTCTCACTCACTGAGACGCTCCTGTATCACTGGCCTTATTGTAGTCGGATGCCGCGTTGGGAGCAAGACAGGTAGACGGGATTAGGATGACTGCTCATGTGGAGGGTAAACACGAGGAATCTGTCAGAGAATCAGAACAGACCAGGGAGAATCAAACAAGTAAACTGATGTTCAATTTATTAGGCCTGATTGGTGGATTGTTTTTGTTTTGGGCGAGAATGTTGCCAACAAACACTCTCAGAGATGATGCAGCAGGGGCTAGATACAGAGTAAAGACCCCTCGATACTGTCACCATTAAACGCTCTCACGACAGGCACAGCACGGGATTAGACACAGAGTAAAACTCCCTCTATAGTGTCCCGATCAAACACTCCCAGGACAGGTACAGCACAGGGTTAGATACAGAGTAAAGCTTCCTCTACACTTTCCCCATCAAACACTCCCTGGACAGGAAAGAAAAGGGTTAGATACAGAGTAAAGCTCCCTCTATACTGTCCCCATCAAACACTCCCAGGACAGGTACAGCAAGGGGTTAGATACACAGTAAAGCTCCCTCTACACTGTCCCCATCAAACACTCCCAGGACAGGAACAGGACGAGGTTAGATACAGAGCAAAGCTCCCTCTATAATGTCCCCATCAAACACTCCCAGGACAGGAACAGGACAGGGTTAGATACAGAGTAAAGCTACCGCTACATTTTCCCCGTCAAACACTCCCAGGGCAGGTAAAGCACTGCTTAAGATATGGAGTAAAGCTCCGTCTATACCGTCCCCATCAAACACGCCCAGGACAGTTACAGCACAGGGTTAGATACAGAGTAAAGCTCCCTCTACACTGTCCCCATCAAACACTCCCAGGGCAGGTACAGCACGGGGTTAGATACAGAGTATAGCTCCCTCTACACTGTCCCCATCAAACACTCCCAGGACAGGTACAGCACGGGGTTAGAAACAGAATAAAGCTCCCTCTGCACTGTCCCCATCAAACACTCCCAGGGCAAGTACAGCACAGGGTTAGATACAGAGTAAAGCTCCCTCTGCACTGTCCCCACCGAACACTCCCTGGACAGGAACAGGTCAGGGTTAGATACAGAGTAAAGCTCCCTCTACACTGTCCCCATCAAACACTCCCTGGACAGGAACAGGACAGGGTTAGATACAGAGTAAAGCTACCTCTACACTGTCCCCATCAAACACTCCCAGGACAGGAACAGGACAGGGTTAGATACAGAGTAAAGCTCCCTCTACACTGTGCCCATCAAACACTCCCAGGACAGGTACAGCACAGGGTTAGATACAGAGTAAAGCTCCCTCGATACTGTACCCTTCAAACAATCCCAGGACAGGTACAGCACGGGGTTAGATACAGAGTTAAGCTCCCTCTACACTGTCCCCCTCAAACACTCCTAGGGCAGGTACAGCACGGGGCTAGATACAGAATAAAGCTCCCTCGATACTGTCACCATCAAACACTCCCAGGATATGGTGCAGCACGGGGGTAGACACAGAATAAAGGTCCCACTGCACTGTCCCGATCAAACACTCAAAAGGGAAAGTACAGCACGGGGTTAAATACAGAGTAAAGCTCCTGCTATACTGTCCCCATCAAACACTACCAGGACAGGTACATCACAGAGTTAGATACAGAGTAAAGCTCCCACTGCACTGTCCCATCAAACACTCCCAGGACAGTTACAGCACGGGGTTAGATACAGAGTAAAGCTCCCTCTACACTGTCCCCATAAAACACTCCCAGGACAGGAACAGGACAGGTTTAGATACAGAGTAAAAGCTACCGCTACACTTTCCCCATCAAACAATCCCAGGGCAGGTAAAGCACTGCGTTAGATCCAGAGTAAAGTTCTCTCGACACTGTCTACATCAAACACTCCCAGGACAGTTACAGCACGGGGTTAGATATAGAGTAAAGCTCCCTCTACAATGTCCCCATCAAACACTCCCAGGGCAGGTACAGCACGGGGCTAGATACAGATTAAATCTCCCTCGATAATGTCACCATCAAACGCTCCCAGACAAGGTACAGCACGGGATTAGATACAGAGTAAAGCTCGCTCGATACTGTCGCCATCAAACACTCCCAGGCCTGTTACAGCACGGGGTTAGATACAGTGTAAAGCTCCCTCTACACTGTCCCCATCAAACACTCCCAGGACAGGAACAGGACAGGGTTAGATACAGTGTAAAGCTCCCTCTTCACTGTGTCCATCAAACACACCCAGGGCAGGTACAACAAGGGGTTAGATACAGAATGAAGCTCGCTCTGCACTATCCCCATCAAACACTCCCAGGGCAATCACAGCACGGGGTTAGATACAGAGTAAAGCTCCCTCTATACTGTCCCCATCAAACACTCCCAGGACAGGTACAGCACAGAGTTAGATAAGGAGTAAAGCTCCATCTACACTGTCGCCATCAAACACTCCCAGGACAGGTACAGCACGGGGTTAGATACAGAGTAAAGCTCCCTCTACACTGTCCCCATCAAACACTCCCAGTACAGGAACAGGACAGGGTTAGATACAGAGTAAAGCTCCATCAATACTGTCCCCATCAAACACTCCCAGGACAGGAACAGCACGGGTTGAGATACAGAGCAAAGCAACCCCTACACTTTTCCCATCAAACACTCCCAGGGCAGGTAAAGCAATGGGTAAGATACAGAGTAAAGCTCCCTCTACAATGTCTCCATCAAACACTCCCAGTACCGCTACAGCACAGGGTTAGATACAGAGTGAAGCTCTCTCTACACTGTGCCCATCAAACACTCCCAGGGCAGATACAGCACGGGTTGAGATAAAGAATAATGCTCCCTCTTTACAGTCCCCATCAAACACTCGCAGGGCACGTACAGCACGGGGTTAGATACAGAGTAAATCTTCCGCTACACTGACCCCATCAAACACTCCCAGGACAGGTAAAGCACTGGGTTAGATACAGAGTAAATCTCCCACTACACTGACCCATCAAACACTCCCAGGACAGGAACAGGACAGGGTTAGATACAGAGTAAAGCTCCCACTACACTGTGCCCATCAAACACTCCCAGGGCATGTAAAGCACTGGGTTAGATACAGAGTAAAGCTCCCTCGATACTGTCCCCATCAAACACTCCCAGGACAGGTATTGCACGGGGTTAGATACTGAGTAAAGCTCCCTCGATACTGTCCCCATCAAAAACTCCCAGGACAGGTACAGCACGGGGTTAAATACAGAGTAAAGCTCCCTCTACAATGTCCCCATCAAACACACACAGGGCAGGTACAGCACGGGGTTAGATACAGAATAAAGCTCCCTCTGCACTGTCCCCATCAAACACTCCCAGGGCAAGTACAGCACAGGGTTAGATACAGAGTAAATCTTCCTCTACACTGATCCCATCAAACACACCCAGGACAGGTAAAGCACTGGGTTAGATACAGAATAAAGCTCCCTCTACACTGTGCCCATCATACAGTCCCAGGACAGGTACAGCACGGGGTTAGATACAGAGTAAAGCTCCTGCTATACTGTCCCCATCAAACACTCCCAGGGGAGGTACAGGACAGGGTTATATAAAGAGTAAAGCTCCCTCTAAACTGTCCCCATCAAACACTCACAGGACACGTACAGCACGGGGTTAGATACAGAGTAAAGCTTCCTCTACACTGTCCCCATCAAACACTCCTAGGCCAGGAACAGGACAGGGTTAGATACAGAGTAAAGCTCCGTCTATCTTGTCCCCATCAAGCACTCCCAGGACAGGTCCAGAACGGGGTTAGATACAGAGTAAATCTCCCCATACACCGTATCCATCAAACACTACCAGGGCAGGTAAAGCACGGAATTAGATACAGAGTAAAGTTTCCTCTACACTGTGCCCATCAAACACTCCAAGGGCCGGTACAGCACGTGGTTTGATACAGAATAAAGCTCCCTCTGCACTGTCCCCATCAAACACTCCCAGGGCAAGTACAGCACTTGTAGATACAGAGTAAAGCTCCCTCTATTCTGTACCCATCAAACACTCCCAGGACAGGTAAAGCACTGGGTTACACAGAGAGTAAAGCTCCCTCTACACTGCCTCCATCAAATACTCCCAGGACAGGTACAGCATGGGGTTAGATACAGAGTAAAGCTCCCTCTACACTGTCCCCATCAAACACTCCAAGGACAGGAACAGGACAGGGTTAGATACAGAGTAAAGCACCCTCTATACTTTCCCCAAGAAACAGCGGTCCTGTCCTGTTATTAACATTCAATGGACAGCAGCAGCAAGGGGTCCTGTCTGGGAAGAGAGAGGGAGAGAGAAAGCTGGAGTGACAGAGACAGGGAAATTTCACCCCCTCCCCCAGAAACGTCGTGTGTTCCCTGTTGCTGTTCAGGAAAAGCTGCAGGCCGTTTCTGCACATGGCGATCCCACAGACAGCAATGTAATGCTATCAGGATGGGAACAGGGAGACACATTTCCTTCCCCATCCTCATGCCTGCTGTAACCCTCCCTCTTCCCCCTCTCCCCCCCGCCCCGGGCACCATGTGTGCTCTGAGTCCGGACACATCCCCAGAAAGGCCTAAACTCCTTCTCTTCAAACCGGGAACAAGCTGCTGCTTCCTGGGGGAGACTTTTTGAAATCTTCGTCCCAGCATCGATTTTTACAAACCAGGCGTCCCCGGGAGGGTGTGACTGAGGCTTTTCTGCAGAGACTGGGAGCTGGGCACTGACTGCACACTGGAGACCCTCCCCTAACCCCCCCCAGACCCTGTGTCTCTTCCTCACCCCCAACCCCTGCCTCTGTTTCACTGTCTTTTCCTGTTTCCCTCAATCTCCCCCCTCTCTCTCTGTTGTAACGTAGGGACACATCCTAGAGAGACTGAATTCAAATGACTGTTCCACCTCCCAATTCATCGCCCTGCCTAAAACACCAGCATTATTCAGGAATTAGCACAAACTTTTACACACTCTCACAGTTAGGACTTGGTAAAGGGCTCCTGAGGGACAGGAAATGAGTCCAATCAGCACATTTTTAATAAATTAACTGGTTGTGGCACAGTATGAAACACTGCAGGGAATTTGTGCACAGCAAGATCCCACAGGGTGCAGTCAGCTCTGTTCAGCACTTTTTAAATGGGGCAATATTTACACAGAGAGAGAGAGGCAGCAAGTTGGAGAGGGACTAAGACAGTGAAGACCCCCGACCCCTTCAGAACCTCAGAAAGACTGAGCGCTTTGCAGTGAATGAATGAATGTTTAAAATGCTCTCATTGTTAGTGAGTCACTTGCTTCAATGTCCCTGGATTCATTTTCGCAATTCAGCCTTTTCTAAAAGATGTGACTGGGAGCTGGGCAGAGTCTACACATTGGAGACCCCCAGATCCTGTGTCTATTCACACCCCCTCCTCTTGTTTTGCTACCTCAGCCCCTCTGTTTCAACCCTCTTTCCAGACATTATGGCAAACTTGTGGCATTCTAAACTATTATCTTAAATTGTTAATAAATACTGAGAAACAGACACAGACACGGGCTTTGCAGCAGCAGAAAGAATGTGAATCATTCCATCCCGGGGGTTTTTACTTCCAGATTTAGTTTTAGAAAATTCAGAAGTCAAATTCACAGCAGCAAAGTGTGGGAGTGAACGCCCGGATCCTTCAATATTCCAGGGAATACACGTGGAATTTATGTCTCCATACCTGTGTCTCTGTCACGTTTAAAATACTAATGTTACATGAGTCAACTCTGTCCTAAGTGTCCCATTGCTGTGGGGACATAAAATGGCCACTGTGAACAAACCTAAAATGGCTGCCTGGTGTTTGTAGACTAGATTCTCAGAGGAAGAGAGACAGGGAGAGAGGGAAAGAGAGCTGGGTAAGCGAGTGAGATAGAGAGAGGAGATGAAGCGATAAAAAAGGGTTGAGGTGAGAGAGAGAGATGAAGAGAGGGGAGCGAGTGTAGGGTAAAGATATGGGGTGAGATTGAGAAACAGAGAAATATATAGGGTGGCAGAGAGATGGGGTGGGAGAGGGAGAGAAGGAATGAGACAGGGTGAGAGAAAGAGAAAGTGTAGGGGGAAACTGAAAATGATCATAAATTTGTTAACTTTATTGAGTATAAAGAACAATATCCTGTGAGACATCCCTTCTCCATCTTTAAATTAGGAGAGCTATTAAACAACTTTAAAATGGGGGGAGACCCCTTCCTCAATTTGTGATGTGGAATTGCTGGAATCTAATCGAGGGGTTCGGGGTGGTTTATATATAGAATAACAGATACCCGGGAGTGAGTTACAGACTGGAATCTAATCGAGGGGTTCGGGGTGGTTTATATACAGAATAACAAATACCCTGGAGTGAGTTACAGACTGGAATCTAATCGCGGGGTTCGGGGTGGTTTATATATAGAATAACAGATACCCGGGAGTGAGTTACAGACTGGAATCTAATCGAGGACTTCAGGGGGTTTATTTATAGAATAACAGTTACCCGAAAGTGAGTTACAGACTGGAATCTAATCGAGGGGTTCGGGGGGTATATATGTAGAATAATTGATTCGCTGGATTGAGTTCCAGGCTGGAATCTAATCGAGGGGTTCAGGGGGTTTATATATAGAATAATAGATTCCTGGGCTTGTGTTACAGACTGGAATCTAATCGAGGGGTTCAGGGGGTTTATATGTAGAATAATTGATTAGCGGGATTGAGTTACAGACTGGAATCTAATCGAGGGCTTCAGGGGGTTTATATGTAGAATCATTGATTCGCGGGATTGAGTTACAGGCTGGAATCTAATCGAGGGGTTCAGGTGGTTTATATGTAGAATAATTGATTCCCAGCCTTGTGTTACAGACTGGAATCTAATCGAGGGGTTCAGGGGATTTATATGTAGAATAATTGATTCGCGGGATTGAGTTACAGACTGGAATCTAATCGAGGGGTTCAGGGGGTTTATATGTAGAACAATTGATTCCCGGGAGTGAGTTAGACTGGAATCAAATCGTAGGTTTTGTGGTTGTTTATATATAGGAAAACAGATACCCGGGAGTGATTTTCAGGCTGGAATCTAATTGAGGTGTTCGTGGTGGTTTATATATAGAATAACAGATACCTGTGAGTGAGTTACAGACTGGAATCTAATCGAGGGGGTCGGGGTGGTTTATATATAGAATAACAGATACCCGGGAGTGAGTTACAGACTGGAATCTCATTGAGGGGTTCGGGGGATTTATATATAGAATAACAGATACCCGGGAGTGAGTTACAGACTGGAATCTCATCCTGGGTGTCGGGGGGGGGGTTTATACTTAGAATAACAGTTACCCGGGTGTGATTTACAGACTGGAATCAAATCGAGGGGTTTGGGGTGGTTTATATATAGAATAAGAGACACCCGGGAGTGAGTTACAGACTGGAATCTAAAAGAGGGGTTTGGGGTGGTTTTTACATAGAATAACAGATACCCGGGAGTGAGTTACAGAACAGAATCTAATGGAGGGATTTGGAATGGTTTATACATAGAATAACACAAAGGGAGTGAGTTACAGAGTGGAATCTCATCGAGGGGTTCGGGGGTTTATATATAGAATAACAGTTACCCGGGAGTGAGTTACAGACTGGAATCTCATCGAGGGTTTCGGGGTGTTTATACATAGAATAACAGTACCCGGGACTGAGTTACAGACTGGAATCAAATCGAGGGGTTCGGGGTGGATTATATATAGAATCATAGATACCCGAGAGTATGTTAAAGATTGGAATCTAATCGAGGGGTTTGGGGAGTGTATATATAGAATAACAGATTCCCTGCAGTGAGTTACAGACTGGAATCTAATCGAGGTGTTCAGGGGGTTTATATGTAGAATAATTGATTCCCGGGAGTGAGTTACAGACTGGAATCTAATCGAGGGGTTTAGGGGTTTTAAATATAGAATCACAGATAACCAAGAGTGAGTTAGACTGGAATCAAATCGTAGGTTTTGTGGTGGTTTATATATAGGATAACAGATACCCGGGAGTGATTTTCAGGCTGGAATCTAATTGAGGTGTTCGTGGTGGTTTATATATAGAACAACAGATACCCGCGAGTGAGTTACAGACTGGAATATCATCGAGGGGTTCGGGGGATTTATATATAGAATAACAGATACCCGGGAATGAGTTACATACTGGAATCAAATCGAGGGGTTTGGGGAGGTTTATATAAGAATAACAGTTACCCGGGAGTGAGTTACAGACTGGAATCCAATCCAGGGGTATGGGGTGGTTTATATATAGAATAACAGACACCCGGGAGTGAGTTTCAGACTGGAATCTAATCGAGGGGTATGGGGTGGTTTACATATAGAATAAGAGACACCCAGGAGTGAGTTACAGACTGGAATCCAAAAGAGGGGGTTGGGGTGGTTTTTACATAGAATAACAGACACCCGGGAGTGAGGTGCAGACTGGAATCTAATTGAGGGGTTGGAGTGGTTTATATTTTGAATAACAGATACCCGGGAGTGAGTTACAGAACAGAATCTAATGGAGGGATTTGGGATGGTTTATACATAGAATAACATAATGGGAGTGAGTTACAGAGTGGAATCTCATCGAGGGGTTCGGGGTTTTTATATATAGAATAACAGTTTCCCGGGAGCGAGTTACAGACTGGAATCTCATCGAGGGGTTCGAGGTGGTTTATAATTATATAGAATAACAGATACCCGGGAGTGAGTTACAGACTGGAATCTCATCGAGGGGTTCGGGGCTTTTATATATAGAATAACAGTTACCCGGGAGTGAGTTACAGACTGGAATATAATCGAGGGGTTCAGAGGGTTTAAACATAGAATCATAGATACCCGAGAGTATGTTACAGACTGGAATCTAATCGAGGGGTTTGGGGTGGTGTATATATAGAACAACAGCTTCCCCGGAGTGAGTTACAGACTGGAATCTAATCGAGTGCTTCCGGGTGGTTTATATATAGAATAACAGATTCCCCGGAGTGAGTTACAGAGTAGAATCTAATCGAGTGGTTTTGGGAGGTTTATATGTAGAATAATTGATTCCCGGGTTTGAGTTACAGACTGGAATCTAATCGAGGGGTTCAGGGGGTTTATATGTAGAATAATTGATACCCGGGATTGAGTTACAGACTGGAATCTAAATAAAGGGTTCAGGTTGTTTATATAGAGAATAATAGATACCCGGGATTGAGTTACAGACTGGAATCTAATCGAGGGGTTCAGGGGGTTTATATATAGAATAATAGATACCCGGGATTGAGTTACAGACTGGAATCATGAACCGTTGAAAATATCATTTTTCTTGTGATGTGCTGAAGTGCAGGTTACAGAGGCTGATTCATGGAATGGGTAGTGTGAGTTTTTAATCAGCTTTATCCCAAATATCAAATTTAATTTCTGATTGGAACTGTCTGATGTTTTCTTAGTCTTGACACAAATGGATAGGGACTCTTTGGACCCTCACTGTTTGCAGCTTTTCACCATTTATAATGTAACCTGTTCCATCCTTTTTAAAGTGGGCAGCCACACATTTGCCTATAATGAAATCCATCTTTCACTATTTCACCCATTCACATAAGGTGTACATATCTCTTTGGAATTTGAAGTGCAGGTTACAGATTGGATTGGAACTTCCTGCTTTCTGAATCATTAGCCAAGTTTCACAGAGTTAAACATCAAAACTGACATTCTGAAACAGGAGAGGGCCCCACAACTTCAATTCTGTGATTCACTGGTATCTCATGATCTGTATCTTACAATATCTCTGCCCCCTTCATGTCTCTGAAGACTTGGGAAAGTGTTTCAGACATTGGGGAACCACTTCTGTCAACCGGGATATTTCCTTTGAAGCATTTCATTGTCTCGGGACATTTACAGTAAACGGCTTCTTCAAAGGACATCATTAAAATTCACTCTTTAATCATCCAAATCGTGTTGTCCATTCAGACTCCCTGGCCCTACATCCTATTGTTTCAAAGCTAACTTACATTTCACAATGTAGGAATGTGTGAATGCAAACACTTTCTTCACACGTTTCCACAATACTAAGGCTCACACTATTCAGGGTGAAATTTTCAAGACAACATTCATCAACTGACAGATTTCCAGCTCCAGCTAATTGTAGATTTTTATTTTTAATTTTGGGATAACAGGACTGAAATTGTACGGCATCCCAGTGTGAGATTTAAACACCTGTTTATTTCAATCTTTAGCTCAGGAATTCACATTAAAACATGCAGAGAATTGAAACCTTCCTCATACAGTTGCCTGTTTGTTCCAGTGTTGGTATATTCCCTCTTTCTCTTGCGTTTTCACTTGTCTGAAGAAATTGAATTGTTGACATTGGATAATCATCCCTTTCCCATGAAAATGTAAACTCCTGGGAAACTGCAACAGACACAATCTAATGCAGTGAACAAAATCCTGCACCTTTATTCATCAATCCCATTTCCTATCTCTGTAGAAACTCCCTTCCACTGACAGATTCTGAGATCCATACTCAATCTCAAAAACCACCACAGAAAAGTGACTGCTTATTTTAAACAGTGAATCTGAACTATTTGAAGTTCTGACTCAGTCACAGAATCGCAGAAATTTTGACTCTGTGGGATGAAAATTATCAGAATAACTTTGCAACATACAGGTAACCTGTAGTGACAGGTGGATACTTGTCTGTTCAAAAGGGATTCGATAAGATGCCTCACAAAGCTTGTTACTCAGGACAAGAGCTCATACATTCCCCTAATCTCCCCAACCAGTTCCTCTCAGGATTTGATAATTTGATCAAGTCACCCCTGATGCTACTAAATTTCAGGGAATACAACCCGAGTTTGTGCAATCTCACTTTGCAATTTAACCCTTGGATTCCAGGTCTCATTCTGGCAAAGATGTGATGCACTCAAACTGTCTAAACTGTCCCTGGAGTGTCGGATTAACCCAGGTCACTCACATATACCCAGGTCAGGTTCAAGACTCACCTGTCTCACTCAAGAGGTTCCTGTGTCACTGGCCTTACTGTAGTCGGATGCCGCGTTGGGAGCAGGACAGGTAGACGGGATTAGGATGACTGCTCATGTGGAGGGTAAACACGACGAATCTATCAGAGAATCAGAACAGACCAGGGAGAATCAAACAAGTAAACTGATGTTCAATTTATTAGGCCTGATTTGTGGATTGTTGTTGTTTTGGGCGAGTATGTTGCCAACAAACACTCCCAGAGATGATGCAGCAGGGGCTAGATACAGAGTAAAGCTCCCTCTATACTGTCCCCATCAAACACTCCCAGGACAGGTACAGCACAGGGTTAGATACAGAGTAAAGCTCCCTCGATACTGTACCAATGAAACACTCCCAGGACAGGTACAGCACGGAGTTAGATACAGAGTAAAGCTCCCTCGATAATGTACCAATCAAACACTCCCTGGACAGGAACCGGACAGGGTTAGATACAGAGTAAAACTCCCTCTATACTCTCCCCATCAAACACTCCCAGGACTGGTACAGCACGGGGTTAAATACACAGTAAAGCTCCCCCTACACTTTGGACATCATACACTCCCAGGGCAGGTACACCACGGGGTTAGATACAGAATAAAATTCCCTCTACACTGTCTACATCAAACACTCCCAGGACTGGTACAGCTCAGGGTTAGATACAGAAAAAAGCTCCCTCTATACTGTCCCAATCGAACACTACCAGTACAGGTACAGCACGGGGTTAGATACAGAGTAAAGCTCCCTCTACACTGTCTACATCAAACACTCCCAGGACTGGTACAGCTCAGGGTTAGATACAGAGTAAAGCTCCCTCTATACTGTCCCCATCGTACACTCCCAGGTCTGGTACAGCACGGGTTTAGATACAGACTATAGCTCCCCCTACACTGTGCCCATCATACACTCCCAGGGCAGGTACAGCACGGGGTTAGATACAGAGTAAAGCTCCCGCTAACCTGTCCCCATCAAACAGTCCCAGGACTGGTACTGCCCGGGGTAAGATACAGATTAAAGCTCCCTCTACACTGTCCCCATGAAGCACTCCCAGGGCAGGTACAGGACAGGGTTATATACAGAGTAAAGCTCTCTCTAAACTGTCCCCATCAAACCCTCCCAGGACAGGTACAGCACGGGGTTAAATACAGAGTAACGCTCCCTCTACACTGTCCCCATCAATCACTCCCAGGGCAGGTACAGCACGGTGTTAGACACAGAGTATATCTCCCTCTACACCGTCCCCATCAAACACTACCAGGACAGGTACAGCACAGGTTTAGATACAGAGTAAAGGTCCCTCTGCAATGTCCCCGTCAAACACTCCCTGGACAGGAACAGAACAGGGTTATATACAGAGCAAAGCTCCCTCGATACTGTCCTCATCAAACACTCCCAGGACAGGAACAGGACAGTGTTAGATAGAGTAAAGCTTCCTCTACACTTTCCCCATCAAACACTCCCAGGGCAGGAAAAGCACTGGGTTAGATACAGAGTAAAGCTCCCTCTACACTGTCTCAATCAAACACTCCCATGTCCGGTAGAGCACAGGGTTAGATACAGTGTAAACCTCCCTCTATACTCTCCCCATCAAACACTCCCTGGACTGGTACAGCACGGGGTTAGATACAGAGTAAAGCTACCCCTACACTGTGGCCATCATACACTCCCAGGGCAGGTACAGCACGGGGTTAGATACAGAGTAAAGCTCCCTCTACACTGTCTCCATCAAACACTCCCAGGAATGGTTCAGTTCAGGGTTAGATACAGAGTAAAGCTCCCTCTATACTGTCCCCATCAAGCACTCCCAGTACTGGTACAGCACGGGGTTAGATACAGAGTAAAGCTCCCCCTACACTGTGCCCAACATACACTCCCATAGCAGGTACTGCACGGGGTTAGATACAGAGCAAAGCTCCCTCGATACTGTCCTCATCAAACACTCCCAGGACAGGAACAGGACAGTGTTAGATAGAGTAAAGCTTCCTCTACACTTTCCCCATCAAACACTCCCAGGGCAGGAAAAGCACTGGGTTAGATACAGAGTAAAGCTCCCTCTACACTGTCTCAATCAAACACTCCCATGTCCGGTAGAGCACAGGGTTAGATACAGTGTAAACCTCCCTCTATACTCTCCCCATCAAACACTCCCTGGACTGGTACAGCACGGGGTTAGATACAGAGTAAAGCTCCCCCTACACTGTGCCCAACATACACTCCCAGGGCAGGTACAGCACGGGGTTAGATACAGAGTAAATTTCCCTCTAAGCTGTCCCCATCAAACACTCCCAGGACAGGTACAGCACGGGGTTAGATACAGAGTAAAGCTCCCTCGTTACTGTCCCCATCAAACACTCCAAGGATAGGTACAGCAAAAGGGTTAGATACAGAGTAAAGCTCCCTCTACACTGTGCCCATCAAACACTCCCAGAGCACGTACAGCATGGGGTTAGATATAGAGTAAAGCTCCCTCTACACTGTGTTCATCAAACACTCCCAGGATAGGTAAAGCACTGGGTTAGAATTAGAGTAAAGCTCCCTCTACACTGTTCCCATTAAACACTCCCAGAACAGGGTTAGATACAGAGTTAAGCTCCCTCTATACTGTCCCCATCAAACACTCCCAGGACAGGAACAGGACAGGGTTAGATACAGACTAAAGCTACCTCTACACTTTCCCCGTCAAACACTCCCAGGGCAGGTAAAGCACTGTTTTAGATACAGAGTAAAGCTCCCTCGAAACTGTCCCCATCAAACACTCCCTGGACAGGTACAGCACGGGGTTAGGTACAGAGTAAAGCTCCCTCGATACTGTCCCCATCAAACACTCCCAGGACAGGTACAGCATGGGGTTTGATACAGAGTAAAGCTCCCTCAACACTTGAGTTATGCTGTTAAAAAGCCTCATTCTCCTTTGAATTAGATTTCAAAATAAATACAGTGTTCAAATTAAAAGTTCATCAGCTGGAGAAAATGGAAAAGCTCCAATTATTTTTCAATGTGCCTGGGTATAAACAACATTGTCCTGTCATATCGTTTATCCATGGAATCTAATCGAGGGATTTTGGGGATTTATATACAGAACAACATACCCGGGAGTGAGTTACAGACTGGAATCTAATTGAGGGGTTCGGGGTAGTTTATGTATATAATAACAGATACCCGGGAGTGAGTTACAGACTGGAATATAATCGAGGGGTTCGGGGTGGATTATATACAGATTAACAGATAACCGGGACTGAGTTACAGACTGGAATCTAATCAAGGGGTTCGCGGTGGTTTATATACAGAATAACAGGTACCCGGGAGTGAGTTACAGACTGGAATCTCATCGAGAGTTTCGGGGGGTTTATACATAGAATAACAGTTACCCGGGTGTGAGCTACAGTCTGGAATCAAATCGAGCGTTTTGGGGTGGTTTATATATAGAACAACAGACACCCGGGAGTGAGTTACAGACTGGAATCTAAAATTGGGCATTGGGGTGGATTATATTTTGAATAACAGATACCCGGGAGTAAGTTACAGAACAGAATCTAATGGAGGGATTTGGAATGGTTTATACATAGAATAACACAACGGGAGTGAGTTACAGAGTGGAATCTAATCGAGGGGTTCAGGGGGTTTATATATAGAATAACAGATACCCGGGAATGAGTTACAGACTGGAATCTAATCAAGGGGTTCGGGCTGGTTTATATATAGAATAACAGATTCCCGGGAGTGAGGTACAGACTGGAATCTAATCGAGGGGTTCAGGGTGTTTATACATAGAATAATAGATACCCGGGATTGAGTAACAGACTGGAATCTAATCGAGGGGTTTGGGGTTTTATATATAGAATAATAGATACCCGCGATTGAGTAACAGGCTGGAATCTAATCGAGGAGGCCAGTCAGACCATCAAACTACTTTCGACACTCTGCAAGGAAAGTTTCACTGGTCTCACTCGTCCGTCCTTTCCCCGAAACCCTGAAAATATTTTCCCTTCAGATTCACACCCAAAATTTGCTGAAAAGGGAAATTGGGGATGGTGGGGAGAGGGGGAGGCTGATGGAGTGAGAGAGAGAGTGAGAGAGAGAGAGAGGCAGAGAGATGGTGAGAGAGAGACAGATTGAGATAGAGAAAGAGAGACAAAACTCGTGAAGAGAGAGAGAGATACAGGGCGAGATAGAGAGAGGGGCAGGGTGTTGTAGTGAGAGATAGACAGTGAAAAGCGAGGCGAGAAAGAGAGCGATGGAGAAAGAGACAGGCGTGAGAGAGAACGAATGTGACAGAGAGACAGTGGCAGAGCGAGGGAGAGAGAGAGCGACAGAGAGAGGTGGTGACAGGGATAGAGACGGGGCGATAGAGAGAGGGTCAGAGAATGACAGAGATAGAGTGAGAGACAGAGAGAGAGGGTGAAGGGCAGAGAGATGGGGTGAGAGAGAGAGGGAAATAGTGACAGTGAGATGGGGTGAGAAAGAAAGAGAGAGGGCGCGAGATAGAGAGGGAAATAGTGAGAGTGAGATGGGGTGAGAAAGAAAGAGAGAGAGGGCGAGAGAGAGGGTCAGAGAATGACAGAGAGATGAAATGATAGACAGAGAGGGTGAAGGGGAGAGAGATGGGGAGAGAGAGAGGGAGATAGCGACAATGAGATGGGCTGAGGGAGAAATAGAGAGAGGGCGAGGGAGAGAGATAGAGAGAGGCGATTGAGTGAATGAAAAATGGGTGGGGTGAGGGAGAGGCAGAGAGAGGGGAGTGAGTGTCCGAAATAGCGATGGGATGAGAGAGATCCTCAGAGAGACGAGTCGAGGGAAGGAAAAAGCGGTAGGGAGAGAGAGACCTGATGAAATGGAGCGAGAACCATTCTCAATATTTAAAATGGAGGCAGATAACTTCTCCACCGTTAAAACGGAGGGAGTTCCCTTTTCAATCTTTAAAATGGAGGGAGATATCTGTGTCTCTGTCACGTTGAAAGTACTAATTTTCCATTCGTGAGGAGTCAAATCTGTCCTAAATGTCCCATTCCTGTGGGGACATAAAATGGCCACTGGGAACAAACCTAACATGTCTGCCTGGTGTTTGTAGACTAGATTCTCAGAGGAAGAGAGGCAGGGAGAGAAGACACAGATCGAGTGAATGAGAAATAGAGACTCTCAGACCAAGTGGGTGACTGAGAGCCAGACAGTGAATAAAGGATATTGGTCATAGCACATGGAAAGAGCAAGAGGCCATTTAACCCTCCAACCCTGTTCCGACATTCAATGAGATCCAGGCTGATGTGTGATTGAAGCCCTTGGTCTCATATCTCTGCAGCGTGTTAGCTAACAGAAATCTATCAGCCTCAGTTTTAAACATGGACTAGTGGCTCAGCATCAATTTCCGTTCATGTGAGAGAGATCCAAACTAATACCACACTTGGTGTTTTAAAGTGTTTCTTAGTTTCTCTCCTGAAATTCTAAAATTCTAAACATAGTTGAAAAACCATGACCCCAAGGCCCAGACTCCCCAAACTGGCGGGAATAGTTAGTCTTTTTCAAACCTCTACTTCCATTATTATCCTGAAATATTTCATCAAATCACCCCCTCACCTAAATTCCAGTGTAAAGCTTCATCTACACTGTTCAACAAACACACCCAAACCAAATACAGTATGGGGTTCGATAGAGAGTAACATTCCCTCTGCTCTGTCCCATCAAACAGGCCCAGGGAAGGGGCAGCACAGGGTTAGATACCAAGTAAAGACAGGGCCTATTGAGTGATAAACAGAGTTTCTCCATCTTTAAAATGGAGGGAGATATCTGTGTCTCTGTCACATTGAAAGGACTAATTTACCATTCGTGAGTAGTCAACTCTGTCATAAATGTCCCAGTGCTGTGGGCACATAAAATGGCCACTGTGAACAAACCTAAAATGGACACCTGGAGTTTGGGGATTTTTCTTACAGAATCTGAGAGGGGGAGAGAGAGAGAGAGAGAGAGAGAGAGAGCAGACGCGGAATGAGGGAATGTTAAAGAGAGAGACACAGAGTGAGAGGGGATGAACAGGCAGACGATCAAAGAATGATATCGGTCATAACATTGGGACATTTCTGACCGAGTTGAATTATGGCAAACTAGTGGCATTCTATCCTATTATCTTAAATTGTTAATAAATACTGAGAAACAGACACAGACACGGGCTTTGCAGCAGCAGAAAGAATGTGAATCATTCCATCCCGGGGGTTTTTACTTCCAGATTCAGTTTTAGAAAATTCAGAATTCAAATTCACAGCAGCAAAGTGTGGGACTGAACCCCCGGATCCTTCAATATTCCAGGGAATACACATGGAATTTATGTCTCCATACCTGTGTCTCTGTCACGTTTAAAATACTAATGTTACATGAGTCAACTCTGTCCTAAATGTCCCATTGCTGTTGGGACATAAAATGGCCACTGTGAACAAACCTAAAATGGCTGCCTGGTGTTTGTAGACTAGATTCTCAGAGGAAGAGAGACAGGGAGAGAAGACACAGATCGAGTGAATGAGAAATAGAGACTCTCAGACCAAGTGGGTGACTGAGAGCCAGACAGTGAATAAAGGATATTGGTCATAGCACATGGAAAGAGCAAGAGGCCATTTAACCCTCCAACCCTGTTCTGACATTCAATGCGATCCTGGTTTTTATGTGTGTGTGCCTGCGTCTATGAAAAAGTAAATATCTGTGCAAGTGTGTGCGTGTTTTTGTGTGTACATGAGAGAGAGAGAATGTATATATGTGTGTGTGTGTGAGAGAGCGTGTATGTGTGTGAGTTGGTGTGTGTGTGTGTGTTTGTGTGTGAGGAAGAATATATGTGTGTGTGAGATTGTGTGTGTTTGCGTGTATGAGAATGAATAGATCTACGAGTCTGTGTGTGAATCGGTGAGATAGAGAATCAGTGTCTGTGTGAGAGAGGATGTGTGTGCGTTTGAGAATACATCTGTGTGATTGTGACTATGTCTGTGTGAGCATGTGTATGAGAAAGAATATGTCTTTGTGAGTGTGTGAGAGAGAGTGTGTGTCTATGAGGAATAATATATCTGTGTAGCGTGAGTGTGAGAGAGAATGTGTGTGTGTATGTATGTGTGAAATAGAGAATATATGTGCGTGAGTGTGTCTGTGTGTGAGAGGATGTGTGTGTGTGTCTGCGTTTATGAGAAAGAATATATCTGTGCAATTGTGTGTTTGTGTGTTTGAGAGCGTTTGTGTCCAAATTGAAATGTAGTGGATTCCTTCCACATCATTAAAATGGAGGGGGATCCCTTCCCCATTTTAAATTGTACGGAGATCCCTTCTATATATTTTAAATGGAGGGCGACACCTCCTACATCTTAAAAATAGAGTGAGGTCCCTTTTCCATCTTTAAAATGTTGGTAGATCCCTTCTCCGTCATTAAAATGGAGGGAGATGTTTTCTCAATCTTTAAAATTGAGGTAGATCCCTTCTCCGTCTTTAAAATGCAGGGATATCTCTGTCATAGAGTCACAGAGGTCAACAGCACAGAAAAAGGCCTTTTGGCCCATCAAGTCTGTGCCGATCGAACAAGAACCTAACAATTCTAATCCTATTTTACAGCACTAGGCCCACAGCCTTCTATGCCAAGGCATCGCAAGTGCACATCCAAATATTCTTAAATGTTATGAGGGTTTCTGCCTCTAACCCCCTTTCAGGCAGTGAGTTCCAGATTCCCACCACCCTCTGGGTGAAAAAATCCTTCCCTACTTCCCCTCTAACCCTCCTGCCCCCTGCCTTAAATCTATGCTCCGTGGTTATTGTTCCCTCCACCAAGGGGAAAAGTTCCTTCCTCTCTACCCTATCAATGCCCCTCATTATTTTATTCACCTCAATCATGTCCTTCCTCAATCTCCTCTGCTCATGGGAAAATAATCCAAGTCTATCCTATCTCTCCTCATATCTTACATTCTCCAGCCCAGGCAACATCCTGGTAAATCTCCTCTGCTCTCTCTCTAGTGCAATCACATCCTTCCTACAATGCGGACTCCAGAACTACACGCAATACTCTAGCTGTGGCCTAACCAGCGTTTTATGCAGTTCCAGCATGACTTCCCTGCTCTTATATTCTATGTCTCGGCTAATAAAGGAAAGTATCTCATATGCCTTCTTAAACACCTTATTTACCTGTCCCACTACCTTAAGGGACCAGTGGACATACACACCAAGGTCTCTCTAATGCGCATTAGATCCCAGGGTCCTACCATTCATCATATATTCCTGTGCCTTGTGTGTCCTGCCCAAGTGCATCACCTCACACTTATCCGGATTAAAGTCCTTGAACCACTGACCAGTCCGTCTATATCCGCCTGTAATCTAAGGCTCTCCTCCTCACTATTTACCACACCACCAATTATCGTGTCATCCACAAACTTGCTGATCAACCCTCCTACATTGAAGTCTAAATTGTTTATACGTACCACACACAGCAAGGGACCCAACACCGACCCCAGGGGAACCCCACTGGACACAGGGATTCAGTCACAAAAACACCCCTTGACCATCACCCTCTGCTTCCTGCCACTCAGCCAATTCTGGATCCAAATTGAAAAATTGCCTTGGATCCCATGGGATCTTACCTTCGCTTTCGTTCTCCCTTGTGGGACCTTACCAAAAGCCTTGCTTATGTCCCACTAGGCTACGTCTTCTCCATCTTTAAAGTGGAGGAAGATCCATTCCCGTCTTTAAAATGGAGGGAGATCCATTGCCCAACTTGTGATGTGGAGGTGCTGGAACCTACAATGGAGGAAAGAGTGAAGCTTATTCGAGAATGAAATGTTAACCTGCGTGTGTAACACAGAAAGTTTACAACACAGAAGGAGGACATTCAGCCCATCAATCTACTTTCGACACTCTGCAAGGAAAATTTCACTGGTCTCACTCGTCTGCCCTTTCCCCAAAATTATTATAATTGTTATTGAAGGTTGTTCCTCAGAAGCCAATGAAGACAAGGACAAGGCCAATTGTGTGAGGCATTTCGCATCATCTCTGACCTTATGAGGAAAGGATTCTGATTTTCTTATTAGGAAAGGTTGGACAGGCTGGGCTTGTATCCATTGGAGTTTAGAATTTGGAGAGGTGATCTTAGTGAAAGATGTAAGTTGCTGAGGGGTCTTAACAGGGTGGATGTGGAGAAGATGTTTCCCCTTGTGGGAGAGTTTGGAACTAGGGGCGAAGTTTAAAACTATTTTCAAACAATTTAAAAAATGGATGCTAAGCTCCAATTCACACTCAGTGATGCAGTCTATAAAAAAAGGGAATTATTTAAAAAGATCTGAAAATGTCTACAAAACACAGCACACCTCAAATGAAGCTGATTCCAACATCAAACACAGAAGGAGTGTAAATCTCAATTCCATCCCACGTAATCACACTGCCCCGGGAATCATATCCTTCCTATAGTGTGGCTCCCAGGACTGTACACAATACTCCATCTGAGGTCTAACTAGCGTCTTATATAAATTCAGCATAACCTCCCTGCTCTTGTACTCTAAGCCCCTATTAGTAAAGCCCAGGATACAATATGCTTTATGAACCACTCGCTCAACCTGTCCTGCAACCTTCAATGAAATATGCACATCTTCACCCAGGTCTTTCTGCTCCTGCACCCCCTTCAAAATTACACCCCTAATTTTGTTTTTCATGTCCATGTTTCTCCTACCAAAATGCATCACATCAAACGTCTCCACATTGAACATCATTGGCCACCTATCTGCCCACTCTCCCAACTTGTAAATGTCCTTTTGATGCTCTACACTGTCCCCCTCTCTGTTTATCATTCTCCCAAGTTTTGTGCCATCCACAAACTCTGAAATGGTCCCCTGCACACCAATATCTCAATCATTTATATACATCAGGGAAATCCAGGGTTCCAATACTGACCCCTGGGGAACTCCACTACAATCCTACATCCAGCCGGAAAAATTCCCATGAACCATTACTCTCTGTTTTCCTGGGAGAGAAAGAGAGAGAGAGAGATAGACGGAGAGATAGATTGGATGAAAGAGGTACAGAGATAGAAAGAGAGCAACAGAGAGACAAGGCGAAAGGGAGAGATATGGCAGCGACAGAGAGAGTAGCAGAGCAACAGAGATAAGTACTGAGTGAGAGAGAGAGAGAAAGACGGAACGACAGATAGAGAGACAGAGCGGCAGAGAGACAGGGTGAGAGGGAAAGAGAGCTGGGTAAGCGAGTGAAATAGAGAGGGGAGATCGAGCGAAAGAAAAAGGGATGAGTTGAGAGAGAGAGATGAAGAGAGGGGAGCGAGTGTAAGGTAAAGATATGGGGTGAGAGAGAGAAACAGAGAAATGTATAGAGTGGCAGAGAGATGGGGTGGGAGAGGGAGAGAAGGAATGAGATAGGATGAGAGAAAGAGAAAGTGTAGGCGGAATCTGAAAATGTTCAAAAATTTGTTAACATTATTGAGTGTAAAGGACAATATCCTGTGAGACATCCCTTCTCCATCTTTAAATTAGAGGGAGAGCCTTTAACCAACTTTAAAATGGGGGGGACCCCTTCCGCAACTTGTGATGTGGAAGTGCTGGAATCTAATCGAGGGGTTCGGGGTGGTTTATATATAGAATAACATACCCGGGAGTGAGTTACAGACTGGAATCTAATCGAGGGGTTCGGGGTGGTTTAAAATAGAATAACAGATACCCGGGAGTGAGTTACAGACTGGAATCTAATTGAGGGGTTCGGGGTGGTTTAAAATAGAATAACATACCCGGGAGTGAGTTACAGACTGGAATCTAATCGAGGGGTTCGGGGTGGTTTATATATAGAATAACATACCCGGGAGTGAGTTACAGACTGGAATCTAATCGAGGGGTTCGGGGTGGTTTATATGTAGAATAACATACCCGGGAGTGAGTTAAAGACTGGAATCTAATCGAGGGGTTCAGCGGGTTGAAATATAGAATAACAGATACCCAGAAGTGAGTTACAGACTGGAATCTAATCGAGGGGTTCCGGGGGTTTATATATAGAATAACAGATACCCGGGAGTGAGTTACAGACTGGAATCTAATCGAGGGGTTAGGGGTGGTTTATATATAGAATAACAGATACCCGGGAGTGAGTTACAGACTAGATTCTAATTGAGTAGAGTGGGGTGTATTTATATAGGCTAACAGATACCCGGGAGTGAGTTACAGATTAGAATCTAATAGACGTTTTCGGGATGGTTTAAATATAGATAATCAGATAGGTGAGAATGAGTTACAGACTGGAATCTAATCGAGGTGTTCAGGGGGTTTAAATATAGAATCACAGATAACCAAGAGTGAGTATGACTGGAATCAAATCGAAGGTTTTGTGGTGGTTTATATATAGAATAACAGATACCCGGGAGTGAGCTACAGACTGGAATCAAATCGAGGTGTTCGAGGTGGTTTATATATAGAATAACAGAGACCCGCGAGTGAGTTACAGACTGGAATCTAATAGAGGTGTTTGGTGGGTTTATATATAGAATCACTGATGGAGGAGAGTGAGTTACAAGCTGAAATCTAATCGAGAGATTCGGGGTTTAATTTATACAATCACAGATGCCCGAGATTGAGTTACAGACTGGAATCTAATTGAGGGGTTTGAGGGTTTTATAGATACAATCACAGATTCCCGAGATGAAGTTACAGACTGGAATCAATTCGAGAGGTTTGGGGGATTTATATATAGAATAACAGATACCCGGGAGTGAGTTAGAAAATGGAATCTAATCGAGGGGTTCGGGGTTGTTTATATATAGAATAACAGATACCCGGGAATGAGTTACAGACTGGAATCTAATCGCGGGGTTCGGGGTGGATTATATATGGAATAGCAGATACCCGGGATTGAGTTATAGGCTGGATTCTAATCGAGGGGTTCGGTGGGTTCATATTTAGTATATCAGAAACCCGGCAGTGAGTTACAGACTGGAATCTTATCGAGGGGTTCGGGGGGTTTATATATAGAATAATAGATACCTGGGAGTGAGTTACAGACTGGAATCTAATCGAGGGATTCGGGGTGGATTATATATAGAATAACATACCCGTGAGTGAGTTACAGACTGGAATCTAATCGTGGGGTTCAGGGGATTTATATATAGAATAACAGATACCCGGGAGTGAGTTACAGACTGGAATCTAATCAAGGGGTTCGGGGTGGATTATATACAGAATAATAGATACCCAGGAGTGAGTTACAGACTGGAATCTAATCGTGGGTTTCAGGGGGTTTATTTATATAGTAACAGATACCCGGGAGTGAGTTACAGACTGGAATCTAATCAAGGGGTTCGGGGTGGTTTATATATAGAATAACAGATACCCGGGAGTGAGTTACAGACTGGAATCTAATCAAGGGGTTCGGGGTGGTTTATATATAGAATAACAGATTCCCGGGAGTGAGTTACAGGCTGGAATCTAATCGAGGGGTTCAGGGGCTTTATATATGGAATAACAGATAACCGGGAGTGAGTTACAGACTGGAATCTAATTGAGGGGTTCGGGGTGGATTATATACAGAATAACAGATACCTGGGAGTGAGTTACAGGCTGGAATCTAATCGAGGGGTTCGGGGTGGTTTATATATAGAATAACATATACCCGGGAGGGAGTTACAGACTGGAATCTAATCGAGGGGTTCGGGGTGGTTTATATATAGAATCACAGATTCCCGGGATTGAGTTACAGGCTGGAATCTAATCGAAGGGTTCGTTGGGTTCATATTTAGTATAACAGATACCCGGGAGTGAGTTACAGACTTGAATCTAATCGAGGGGTTCAGGGGGTTTATATATAGAATAATAGATATCCGCGATTGAGTTACAGACTGGAATCTAATCGAGGGGTTCAGGGGATTTATATATAGAATAACAGATACCTCCGATTGAGTAATAGACTGGTATCTAATCGAAGAGGCCATTCAGCCCATCAAACTACTTTCGACACTCTGCAAGGAAAGTTTCACTGGTCTGACTCGTCCGCCCTTTCCCCGAAACCCTGAGAATATTTTCCCTTCAGCTTCACACCCAAAATTTGCTGAAAAGGGAAATTGAGGATGGTGGGGAGAGGGGGAGGCTGATGGAGTGAGAGAGAGAGTGAGAGAGAGAGAGAGGCAGAGAGATGGTGAGAGAGAGACAGATTGAGATAGAGAAAGAGAGACAAAACTCGCCAAGAGAGATAGAGAGACAGGGCGAGATAGAGAGAGGGGCAGGGTGTTGTAGTGAGAGAGAGACAGTGAAAGGCGAGGCGAGAAAGAGAGCGATGGAGAAAGAGACAGGCGTGGGAGAGAACGAATGTGACAGAGAGTCAGTGGCAGAGCGAGGGAGAGAGAGCGACAGAGAGAGGTGGTGATAGGGATAGAGACGGGGCGATAGAGAGAGGGTCAGAGAATGACAGAGATAGAATGAGAGACAGAGAGAGAGGGTGAAGGGCAGAGAGATGGGGTGAGAGAGAGAGGGAAATAGTTACAGTGAGATGGGGTGAGAAAGAAAGAGAGAGAGCGCGAGAGAGAGAGAGAGATGGAATTAGTGAGAGTGAGATGGGGTGAGAGAGAGAGGGTGAAGGGCAGAGAGATGGGGTGAGAGAGAGAGGGAAATAGTTACAGTGAGATGGGGTGAGAAAGAAAGAGAGATAGGATGAGAGAGAGAGAGTGAGGGAAATAGTGAGTGAGATGGGGTGAGAAAGAAAGAGAGAGAGCGCGAGAGAGAGAGAGAGCGGGAAATAGTGAGAGTGAGATGGGGTGAGAAAGAAAGAGAGATAGGATGAGAGAGAGAGAGTGAGGGAAATAGTGAGTGAGATGGGGTGAGAAAGAAAGAGAGAGAGCGCGAGAGAGAGAGAGAGCGGGAAATAGTGAGAGTGAGATGGGGTGAGAAAGAAAGAGAGAGAGGGCGAGAGAGAGAGGGTCAGAGAATGACAGTGAGATAAAATGAAAGACAGAGAGGGTGAAGGGGAGAGAGATGGGGCGAGAGAGAGGGAGATAGCGACAATGAGATGGGCTGAGGGAGAAAGAGAGAGAGGGCGAGAAAGAGAGATAGAGAGAGGCGATTGAATGAAAGAAAAATGGGTGGGGTGAGGGAGAGGCAGAGAGAGGGGAGTGAGTGTCCGAAATAGCGATGGGATGAGAGAGATCCTCAGAGAGACGAGTCGAGGGAAGGAAAAAGCGGTAGGGAGAGAGAGACCTGACGAAATGGGGCGAGAACCATTCTCAATATTTAAAATGGAGGCAGATAACTTCTCCACCGTTAAAACGGAGGGAGTTCCCTTTTCAATCTTTAAAATGGAGGGAGATATCTGTGTCTCTGTCACGTTGAAAGTACTAATTTTCCATTCGTGAGGAGTCAAATCTGTCCTAAATGTCCCATTCCTGTGGGGACATAAAATGGCCACTGGGAACAAACCTGAAATGTCTGCCTGGTGTTTGTAGACTAGATTCTCAGAGGAAGAGAGCCAGGGAGAGAAGACACAGATCGAGTGAATGAGAAATAGAGACTCTCAGACCAAGTGGGTGACTGAGAGCCAGACAGTGAATAAAGGATATTGGTCATAGCACATGGAAAGAGCAAGAGGCCATTTAACCCTCCAACCCTGTTCTGACATTCAATGAGATCCTGGCTGATCTGTGATTGAAGCCCTTGGTCTCACATCTCTGCAGCGTGTTAGCTAACAGAAATCTATCAGCCTCAGTTTTAAACATGGACTAGTGGCTCAGCATCAATTTCTGTTCATGTGAGAGAGATCCAAACTAATACCACACTTGGCGTTTTAAAGTGTTTCTTAGTTTCTCTCCTGAAATTCTAAAATTCTAAACATAGTTGAAAAACCATGGCCTCAAGGCCCAGACTCCCCAAACCGGCGGGAATAGTTAGTCTTTTTCAAACCTCCACTTGCATTATTATCCTGAAATATTGCATCAAATCACCCCCTCACCTAAATTCCAGTGTAAAGCTTCATCCACACTGTTCAACAAACACACACAAACCATATACAGTATGGGGTTCGATAGAGAGTAACATTCCCTCTGCTCTGTCCCATCAAACAGGCCCAGGGAAGGGGCAGCACAGGGTTAGATACCAAGTAAAGACAGGGCCTATTGAGTGATAAACAGAATTTCTCCATCTTTAAAATGGAGGGAGATATCTGTGTCTCTGTCACGTTGAAAGAACTAATTTACCATTCGTGAGGAGTCAACTCTGTCATAAATGTCCCAGTGCTGTGGGAACATAAAATGGCCACTGTGAACAAACCTAAAATGGCTGCCTGGAGTTTGGGGATTTTTCTTACAGAATCTGAGAGAGGGAGAGAGAGAGAGAGAGAGCAGATGCAGAATGAGGGAATGTTAAAGAGAGAGACACAGAGTGAGAGGGGATGAACAGGCAGACGATGAAAGATTGATATCGGTCATAACATTGGGACATTTCTGACTGAGTTGAATTATGGCAAACTAGTGGCATTCTATCCTATTATCTTAAATTGTTAATAAATACTGAGAAACAGACACAGACACGGGCTTTGCAGCAGCAGAAAGAATGTGAATCATTCCATCCCGGGGGTTTTTACTTCCAGATTCAGTTTTAGAAAATTCAGAATTCAATTTCACAGCAGCAAAGTGTGGGACTGAACGCCCGGATCCTCCACTATTCCAGGGAATACACGTGGAATTTATGTCTCCATACCTGTGTCTCTGTCACGTTTAAAATATTAATGTTACATGAGTCAACTCTGTCCTAAGTGTCCCATTGCTATGGGGACATAAAATGGCCACTGTGAACAAACCTAAAATGGCTGCCTGGTGTTTGTAGTCTAGATTCTCAGAGGAAGAGAGACAGGGAGAGAGGGAAAGAGAGCTGGGTAAGCGAGTGAGATAGAGAGAGGAGATCAAGCGATAAAAAAGGGATGAGGTGAGAGAGAGAGATGAAGAGAGGGGAGCGAGTGTAGGGTAAAGATATGGGGTGAGAGAGAGAAACAGAGAAATATATAGGGTGGCAGAGAAATGGGGTGGGAGAGGGAGAGAAGGAACGAGAAAGGGTAAGAGAAAGAGAAAGTGTAGGGGGAAACTGAAAATGTTCAAAAATTTGTTAACATTATTGTGTAAAGAACAATATCCTGTGAGACATCCCTTCTCCATCTTTAAATTAGAGGGAGAGCCTTTAACCAACTTTAAAATGGGGGGGACCCCTTCCTCAATTTGTGATGTGGAAGTGCTGGAATCTAATAGAGGGGTTCGGAGTGGTTTATATATAGAAAAACATACCCGGGAGTGAGTTGCAGACTGGAATCTAATCGAGGGGTTCGGGTTGGTTTATATATAGAATAACAGATACTCGGGAGTGAGTTACAGACTGGAATCTAATCGAGGGGTTCGGGGTGGTTTATATACAGAATAACAAATACCAGGGAGTGACTTACAGACTGGAATCTAATCGAGGGGTTCGAGTTGGTTTATATATAGAATAACAGATGCCCGGGAGTGAGTTACAGACTGGAATCTAATCGAGGGGTTTGGGGTGGTTTATATATAGAATAACAGATGCCCGGGAGTGAGTTACAGGCTGAATCTAATCGAGGGGTTCGGGGTGGATTATATATAGAATAACAGATACCCGGGAGTGAGTTACAGGCTGGAATCTAATCGAGGGGTACAGGGGGTTTAGAATAACAGATATCCGGAAGTGAGTTAGCGACTGGAATCTAATCGAAGAGGCCATTCAGCCCATCAAACTACTTTCGACACTCTGCAAGGAAAGTTTAACTGGTCTCACTCATCCGCCCTTTCCCCGAAACCCTGAAAATATTTTCCCTTCAGCTTCACACCCAAAATTTGCTGAAAAGGGAAATTGGGGATGGTGGGGAGAGGGGGAGGCTGATGGAGTGAGAGAGAGAGAGAGGCAGAGAGATGGTGAGAGAGAGACAGATTGAGATAGAGAGAGAGAGACAAAACTCGCCAAGAGAGAGAGAGAGACAGGGCGAGCAAGAGAGAGGGGCAGGGTGTTGTAGTGAGAGAGAGACAGTGAAAGGCGAGGCGAGAAAGAGAGCGATGGAGAAAGAGACAGGCTTATCTTAAACAGTTAATAAATACTGAGAAACAGACACAGACACGGGCTTTGTAGAAGCAGAATGAATGTGAATCATTCCATCCCGGGGGTTTTTACTTCCAGATTCAGTAATAGAAAATTCAGAATTCAAATTCACAGCTGCAAGGTGTGGGACTGAACGCCCAGATCCTTCAATATTCTAGGGAATACACAGCGAATTCATGTCTCCATACCTGTGTCTCTGTCACGTTTAAAATACTAATGTTACATGAGTCAACTCTGTCCTAAATGTCCCATTGCTGTGGGGACATAAAATGGCCACTGTGAACAAACCTAACATGTCTGCCTGGTGTTTGTAGACTAGATTCTCAGAGGAAGAGAGACAGGGAGAGAAGACACAGATCGAGTGAATGAGAAATAGAGACTCTCAGACCAAGTGGGTGACTGAGAGCCAGACAGTGAATAAAGGATATTGGTCATAGCACATGGAAAGAGCAAGAGGCCATTTAACCCTCCAACCCTGTTCCGACATTCAATGAGATCCTGGCTGATCTGTGATTGAAGCCCTTGGTCTCACATCTCTGCAGCGTGTTAGCTAACAGAAATCTATCAGCCTCAGTTTTAAACATGGAATAGTGGCTCAGCATCAATTTCCGTTCATGTGAGAGAGATCCAAACTAATACCACACTTGGCGTTTTAAAGTGTTTCTTAGTTTCTCTCCTGAAATTCTAAAATTCTAAACATAGTTGAAAAACCATGACCCCAAGGCCCAGACTCCCCAAACCAGCGGGAATAGTTAGTCTTTTTCAAACCTCCACTTGCATTATTATCCTGAAATATTGCATCAAATCACCCCCTCACCTAAATTCCAGTGTAAAGCTTCATCCACACTGTTCAACAAACACACCCAAACCAAATACATTATGGGGTTCGATAGAGAGTAACATTCCCTCTGCTCTGTCCCATCAAACAGGCCCAGGGAAGGGGCAACACAGGGTTAGATACCAAGTAAAGACAGGGCCTATTGAGTGATAAACAGAATTTCTCCATCTTTAAAATGGAGGGAGATATCTGTGTCTCTGTCACGTTGAAAGGACTAATTTACCATTCGTGAGGAGTCAACTCTGTCATAAATGTCCCAGTGCTGTGGGGACATAAAATGGCCACTGTGAACAAACCTAAAATGGCTGCCTGGAGTTTGGGGATTTTTCTTACAGAATCTGAGAGAGGGAGAGAGAGAGAGAGAGAGAGCAGATGCGGAATGAGGGAATGTTAAAGAGAGAGACACAGAGTGAGAGGGGATGAACAGGCAGACGATGAAAGATTGATATCGGTCATAACATTGGGACATTTCTGACTGAGTTGAATTATGGCAAACTAGTGGCATTCTATCCTATTATCTTAAATTGTTAATAAATACTGAGAAACAGACACAGACACGGGCTTTGCAGCAGCAGAAAGAATGTGAATCATTCCATCCCGGGGGTTTTTACTTCCAGATTCAGTTTTAGAAAATTCAGAATTCAAATTCACAGCAGCAAAGTGTGGGACTGAACGCCCGGATCCTCCACTATTCCAGGGAATACACGTGGAATTTATGTCTCCATACCTGTGTCTCTGTCACGTTTAAAATATTAATGTTACATGAGTCAACTCTGTCCTAAATGTCCCATTGCTGTGGGGACATAAAATGGCCACTGTGAACAAACCTAAAATGGCTGCCTGGTGTTTGTAGTCTAGATTCTCAGAGGAAGAGAGACAGGGAGAGAGGGAAAGAGAGCTGGGTAAGCGAGTGAGATAGAGAGAGGAGATCAAGCGATAAAAAAGGGATGAGTTGAGAGAGAGAGATGAAGAGAGGGGAGCGAGTGTAGGGTAAAGATATGGGGTGAGAGAGAGAAACAGAGAAATATATAGGGTGGCAGAGAGATGGGGTGGGAGAGGGAGAAAAGGAACGAGACAGGGTAAGAGAAAGAGAAAGTGTAGGGGGAAGCTGAAAATGTTCAAAAATTTGTTAACATTATTGTGTAAAGAACAATATCCTGTGAGACATCCCTTCTCCATCTTTAAATTAGAGGGAGAGCCTTTAACCAACTTTAAAATGGGGGGGACCCCTTCCTCAATTTGTGATGTGGAAGTGCTGGAATCTAATAGAGGGGTTCGGGGTGGTTTATATATAGAAAAACATACCCGGGAGTGAGTTGCAGACTGGAATCTAATCGAGGGGTTCGGGTTGGTTTATATATAGAATAACAGATACTCGGGAGTGAGTTACAGACTGGAATCTAATCGAGGGGTTCGGGGTGGTTTATATACAGAATAACAAATACCAGGGAGTGACTTACAGACTGGAATCTAATCGAGGGGTTCGAGTTGGTTTATATATAGAATAACAGATGCCCGGGAGTGAGTTACAGACTGGAATCTAATCGAGGGGTTTGGGGTGGTTTATATATAGAATAACAGATGCCCGGGAGTGAGTTACAGGCTGAATCTAATCGAGGGGTTCGGGGTGGATTATATATAGAATAACAGATACCCGGGAGTGAGTTACAGGCTGGAATCTAATCGAGGGGTACAGGGGGTTTATCTATAGAATAACAGATATCCGGGAGTGAGTTACAAACTGGAATCAAATCGAGGGGTTCAGGGGGTTTATATATAGAATAACAGATATCCGGAAGTGAGTTAGCGACTGGAATCTAATCGAAGAGGCCATTCAGCCCATCAAACTACTTTCGACACTCTGCAAGGAAAGTTTAACTGGTCTCACTCATCCGCCCTTTCCCCGAAACCCTGAAAATATTTTCCCTTCAGCTTCACACCCAAAATTTGCTGAAAAGGGAAATTGGGGATGGTGGGGAGAGGGGGAGGCTGATGGAGTGAGAGAGAGAGAGAGGCAGAGAGATGGTGAGAGAGAGACAGATTGAGATAGAGAGAGAGAGACAAAACTCGCCAAGAGAGAGAGAGAGACAGGGCGAGCAAGAGAGAGGGGCAGGGTGTTGTAGTGAGAGAGAGACAGTGAAAGGCGAGGCGAGAAAGAGAGCGATGGAGAAAGAGACAGGCTTATCTTAAATAGTTAATAAATACTGAGAAACAGACACAGACACGGGCTTTGTAGAAGCAGAATGAATGTGAATCATTCCATCCCGGGGGTTTTTACTTCCAGATTCAGTAATAGAAAATTCAGAATTCAAATTCACAGCTGCAAAGTGTGGGACTGAACGCCCAGATCCTTCAATATTCTAGGGAATACACAGGGAATTCATGTCTCCATACCTGTGTCTCTGTCACGTTTAAAATATTAATGTTACATGAGAGAGGGGTCAACTCTGTCCTAAATGTCCCATTGCTGTGGGGACATAAAATGGCCACTGTGAACAAACCTAACATGTCTGCCTGGTGTTTGTAGACTAGATTCTCAGAGGAAGAGAGGCAGGGAGAGAAGACACAGATCGAGTGAATGAGAAATAGAGACTCTCAGACCAAGTGGGTGACTGAGAGCCAGACAGTGAATAAAGGATATTGGTCATAGCACATGGAAAGAGCAAGAGGCCATTTAACCCTCCAACCCTGTTCTGACATTCAATGCGATCCTGGTTTTTATTTGTGTGTGCCTGCGTCTATGAGAAAGTATATATCTGTGCAAGTGTGTGCGTGTGTTTGTGTGTACATGAGAGAGAGAGAATGTATATATGTGTGTGTGTGTGTTTGTGTGTGAGGAAGAATGTATGTGTGTGTGAGATTGTGTGTATTCTCTGTTTTCCTGGGAGAGAAAGAGAGAGAGAGAGATAGACGGTGAGATAGATGGGATGAAAGAGGTACAGAGATAGAAAGAGAGCAACAGAGAGACAAGGTAAAAGGGAGAGCGATGGGTGCGACAGAGAGAGTAGCAGAGTAACGGAGGAAAGGAGTGAGTGAGAGAGAGAAAGACGGAACGACAGATAGAGAGACAGAGGGGCAGAGAGACAGGGTGAGAGGGAAAGAGAGCTGGGTAAGCGAGTGAAATAGAGAGGGGAGATCGAGAAAAAGAAAAAGGGATGAGTTGAGAGAGAGAGATGAAGAGAGGGGAGCGAGTGTAGGGTAAATTGATGGGGTGAGAGAGAGAAACAGAGAAATATATAGAGTGGCAGACAGATGGGATGGGAGGGGGAGAGAAGGAACGAGACAGGATGAGAGAAAGAGAAAGTGTAGGGGGAAACTGATAATGTTCAAAAATTTGTTAACATTATTGAGTATAAAGAACATCAAATCACCCCCTCACCTAAATTCCAGTGTAAAGCTTCATCCACTCTGTTTAACAAACACACCCAAACCAAATACAGTATGGGGTTCGATAGAGAGTAACATTCCCTCTGCTCTGTCCCATCAAACAGGCCCAGGGAAGGGGCAGCACAGGGTTAGATACCAAGTAAAGACAGGGCCTATTGAGTGATAAACAGAGTTTCTCCATCTTTAAAATGGAGGGAGATATCTGTGTCTCTGTCACATTGAAAGGACTAATTTAACATTCGTGAGGAGTCAACTCTGTCATAAATGTCCCAGTGCTGTGGGGACATAAAATGGCCACTGGGAACAAACCTAAAATGGCTGCCTGGTGTTTGGGGATTTTTCTTACAGAATCTGAGAGGGAGAGAGAGAGAGAGAGAGAGAGCAGACGCGGAATGAGGGAATGTTAAAGAGAGAGACACAGAGTGAGAGGGGATGAACAGGCAGACGATGAAAGAATGATATTAATCACAACAGATACCCGAGATTGAGTTACAGACTGGAATCTAACGGAGGGGTTTGGGTTTGTTTATATATAGAATAACAGACACCCGGCAGTGAGTTTCAGACAGGAATCTAACGGAGGGGTTTGGGGTGGTTTATATATAGAATAACAGACACCCGGTAGTGAGTTACAGGCAGGAATCTAACGGAGGGGTTTGGGGTGGTTTATATATAGATTAACAGATGCCTGGGAGTGAGTTACGGGCTGAAATTTAATCGAGGGGTTCGGGGTGGTTTATATATAAATCATGTAGATATAATATATATCGAATAACAGATACCCGGGAGTGAGTTACAGACTGGAATCTAATCGAGTGCTTCCGGGGGTTTATATATAGAATCATAGATACCCGGGATTGAGTTACAGGCTGGAATCTAATCGAGGGGTTCAGGGGGTTTATATATAGAATCATAGATACCAGCGATTGAGTTACAGACTGGAATCTAATAGAGGGGTTCAGGGGGTTTATATATAGAATAATAAATACCTGGGATTGAGTTACAGACTGCAATCTAATCGAGGGGTTCAGTGGGTTATATAGAGAATAATAGATACCCGGGAGTGAGTTACAGGCTGGAATCTAATTGAGGGGTGCAGGGGGTTTATATAGAGAATAATAGATACCCGGGATTGAGTTACAGACTGGAATCAAGAACAGTTGAAAATATCATTTTTCTTGTGATGTGCTGAAGTGCAGGTTACAGAGGCTGATTCATGGAATGGGTAGTGTGAGTTTTTAAGCAGCTTTATCCCAACTATCAAATTTAATTTCTCATTGGAACTGTTTGATGTTTTCTTAGTCTTGACACAAATGGATAGGGACTCTTTGGACCCTCACTGTTAGCAGCTTTTCACCATTTATAATGTAACATGTTCCATCCTTTTTAAAGTGGGCAGCCACACATTTGCCTATAATGAAATCCATCTTTCACTATTTCACTCATTCACTTAAGGTGTACATATCTCTTTGGAATTTGAAGTGCAGGTTACAGATTGGATTGGAACTTTCTGCTTTAAGAATCATTAACCAAGTTACACAGAGTTAAACATCAAAACTGACATTCTGAAACAGGAGAGGGCCCCACAACTTCAATTCTGTGATTCTCTAGCACCTCATGATCTGTATCTTACAATATGTCTGCCCCCTTCATGTCTCTGAAGACTTGGGAAATGTTTCAGACATTGGGGAACCATTTCTGTCAACCGGGATATTTCCTTTGAAGCATTTCATTGTCTTGGGACATTTACAGTAAATGGCTCCTTCAAAAGACATCATTAAAATTCACTCTTTAATCATCCAAATCCTTTTGCCCACTCAGACTCCCTGGCCCTACATCCTATTGTTTCAAAGCTAACTTACATTTCACAATGTAGGAATGTGTGAATGCAAACACTTTCTTCACACGTTTCCACAATACTAAGGCTCACACTATTCAAGGTGAAATTTTCAAGACAACATTCATCAACTGACAGATTTCCAGCTCCAGCTAATTGTAGATTTTTATTTTTAATTTTGGGATAACAGGACTGAAATTGTACGGCATCCCAGTGTGAGATTTAAACTCCTGTTTATTTCAATCTTTAGCTCAGGAATTCACATTAAAACATACAGAGAATTGAAACCTTCCTCATACAGTTGCCTGTTTGTTCCAGTGTTGGTATATTCCCTCTTTCCTTTGCTTTTTCACTTGTCTGAAGAAATTGAATTGTTGACATTGGATAATCATCCCTTTCCCATGAAAATGTAAACTCCTGGGAAACTGCAACAGACACAATCTTATGCAGTGATCAAAATCCTGCACCTTTATTCATCAATCCCATTTCCTATCTCTGTAGAAACTCCCTTCCACTGACAGATTCTGAGATCCATACTCAATCTCAAAAACCACCACAGAAAAGTGACTGCTTATTTTAAACAGTGAATCTGAACTATTTGAAGTTCTGACTCAGTCACAGAATCGCAGAAATTTTGACTCTGTGGGAGGAAAATTATCAGAATAACTTTGCAACATACAGGTAACCTGTAGTGACAGGAGGATACTTGTCTGTTCAAAAGGGATTCGATAAGATGCCTCACAAAGCTTGTTACTCAGGACAAGAGCTCATACATTCCCCTAATCTCCCCAACCAGTTCCTCTCAGGATTTGACAATTTGATCAAGTCATCCCTGATGCTACTAAATTTCAGGGAATACAACCCGAGTTTGTGCAATCTCACTTTGCAATTTAACCCTTGGAATCCAGGTCTCATTCCGGCAAAGCTGTGATGCACTCGAACTGTCTAAACTGTCCCTGGAGTGTCGGATTAACCCAGGTCACTCACATACACCCAGGTCAGGTTCAAGACTCACCTGTCTCACTCGCTGAGACGCTCCTGTATCACTGGCCTTATTGTAGTCGGATGCCGCGTTGGGAGCAGGACAGGTAGACGGGATTAGGATGACTGCTCATGTGGAGGGTAAACACGAGGAATCTATCAGAGAATCAGAACAAACCAGGGAGAATCAAACAAGGAAACTGATGTTCAATTTATTAGGCCTGATTTGTGGATTGTTTTTGTTTTGGGAGAGAATGTTGCCAACAAACACTCCCAGAAAGGATGCAGCAGGGGCTAGATACAGATTAAAGCTCCCTCGATACTGTCCCCATGAAACACTCCCAGGACGGGAACAGGACAGGGTCAGATACAGAGTAAAGCTACCTCTACACTTTCCCCATCAAACACTCCCAGGACGGGAACAGGACAGGGTTAGATACAGAGTAAATTTCCCTCTAATCTGTCCCCATCAAATACTCCCAGGACAGGTACAGCACGGGGTTAGATACAGAGTAAAGATCCCTCTACACTGTCCCCATCAAGCACTCCCAGGTCCGGTACAGCACAGGGTTAGATACAGTGTAAACCTCCCTCTATACTCTCCCCATCAAACACTCCCAGGACTCGTACAACAAGGGGTTAGATACAGAGTAAAGCTCCCTCTACACTATCGCCATCAAACACTCCCAGGACTGGTGCAGCACGGGGTTAGATACAGAGTAAAGCTCCCTCTATACTGTCCCCATCAAACACTCCCAGGACTGGTACAGCACGGGCTTAGATACAGAGTAAAGCTCTCCCTACACTGTGCCCATCGTACACTCCCAGGGAAGGTACAGCACGGGGTTAGATACTGTCTAAATTACCCTCTAAGCTGTCCCCATCAAACACTCCCTGGACTGGTGCAGCACAGAGTTAGATACAGAGTAAAGCTCCGTCTTCACTGACTCCATCAAGTACTCACAGGGCAGGTACAGGACAGAGTTAGATGCAGAGTAAATCTACCTCTACACCGTCCCCATCGAACACTCCCAGGGCAGATACAGTAGAGGATTTGATACAGAGTAAAGCTTCCTCTACACTGTCCCCATCAAACTCTCCCAGGACAGGTACAGCACGGGGTAAGATGCAGAGAAAATTTTCCTCTATAATGTATCCATCTAAAATTCCCAGTACAGGTACACCACAGGGTTAGATACAGAGTAAAGCTCCCTCGATACTGAACCCACCAAACACTCCCAGGACAGGTACAGCACAGGGTTAGATACAGAGTAAAGCTCCTTCGATACTGTCCCCATCAAACACTCCCAGGACAGGTACAGCACGGGGTTAGATGCAGAGAAAATTTCCCTCCATAATGTATCCATCTAAAATTCCCAGTACAGGTACAGCACGGGGTTAGGTACAAAGTAAAGCTCCCTCGATTCTGTACCCATCAAACACTCCCAGGACTAGTACAGACCGGGGTAAGAAACAGAGAAAAACTCCCCCTACACTGTACCCATCATACACTCCCACGGCAGTTACAGCACGGGGTTAGATACAGAGTAAAGCTCCCTCGATACTGTACCGATCAAACACTGCCAGGACTAGTACAGCCTGGGGTTAGAAGCAGAGAAAAACTCCCCCTGCACTGTGCCCATCATACACTCCCACGGCAGTTACAGCACAGGGTTAGATACAGAGTAAATCTCCCTTTAACCTGACCCATCTAAAACTCCCAGGACTGGTACTGCCTGGGGTAAGATTCAGAGTAAAGCTCCCTCTACGCAGTCCCCATTAAACACTCCCAGTGCAGGTACGTTACGGGGTTAGATACAGAGTAAAACTTCCTCTACACTGTCCACATCAAACACTCCCAGGACAGGAACAGCACGGTGTTACAGAGTAAAGCTGCCTCTACACCGTCCCCATCAAACACTCCCAGTGCAGGTACATTACGGGGTTAGATACAGAGTAAAACATCCTCTACACTGTCCCCATCAAACACTCCCTGGACAGGAACAGCACGGTGTTAGATACAGAGTAAAAATCCCACTACACCGTCCCCATCCAGCACTGCCAGGCCAGGAACAGAACGGGTTTAGATACAGAATAAAGGTCACACTGCACTGTCATCATCAGACACTCCCAGGCCACGTACAGCACTGGGTAAGAAACAGAGTAAAGCTCCCTCAATAATGTCCCCATCAAACACTCCCAGGACAGGTACAGCACGGCGTTTGATACAAGGTGAAGCTCCCTCTGTACTGTTCCCATAAAACAGTCCCTGCACAGGAACAGAACAGGGTTAGATACAGAGTAAAGCTCCCTCTACACTGTCTCCATCAAACTCTACCAGGTCCGCTACAGCACTGGGTTAGATACAGGGTAAACCTCCCTCTATACTCTCCCCATCATACTCTCACAGGACTGGTACAGCACGGGGTTAGATACAGAGTAAAGCTCCCTCTACAACATCCCCATCAAACACTCCCAGATCCCCTACAGCACAGGATTAGCTACAGTGTAAACCTCCCTCTATACTCTCCCCATCAAACACTCCCAGGACTGGTACAGCACGGGGTTAGATACAGAGTAAATTTCCCTCTAATCTGTCCCCATCAAACACTCCCAGGACAGCTACAGCACGGGGTTAGATACAGAGTAAAGCTCCCTCTACACTGTCCCCATCAAACACTCCCAGGTTAGGTACAGCACTGGGTTAGATACAGTGTAAACCTCCCTCTATACTCTCCCCATCAAACACTCCCTGGACTGGTACAGCACGGGGATAGATGGAGAGTACATCTCCCTCTACACTATCGCTTTCAAACACTCCCAGGACTGGTACAGCACGGGGTTAGATACAGAGTAAAGCTCCCCCTACACTGTGCCCATCGTACACTCCCAGGGCACGTACAGCACGGGGTTAGATACAGTCTAAATTTCCCTCTAAGCTGTCCCCATCAATCACTCCCAGGACTGGTGCAGCACGGGGTTAGATACAGAGTAAAGCTCAGTCTTCACTGTCCCCATCAAGCACTCACAGGGCAGGTACAGGACAGAGTTAGATGCAGATTAAATCTCCCTCTACACCGTCCCCATCAAACACTCCCAGGGCAGGTACATACAGGGTTTGATACAGAGTAAAGCTTCCTCTACACTGTCCCCATCAAACACTCCCAGGACAGGTACAGCACGGGGTTAGATACAGAGTAAAGCCCCCTCAATACTGTGCCCATCAAACACTCCCAGGACAGGTTCAGCACGGGGATAGGTACAGAGTAAAACTTCCTCGATACTGTCCCCATCAAACGCTCCCAGGACAGGTACAGCACGGGGTTACATGCAGAGAAATTTTCCCTTCATAATGTATCCATCTAAAATTCCCAGTACAGGTACACCACGGGCTTAGATACAGAGTAAAGCTCCCTCGCTACTGTACCCATCAAACACTCCCAAGACAGGTACAGCACGGGGTTAGATACAGAGTAAAGCTCCCTCGATACTGTCCCCATCAAACACTCCCAGGACAGGTACAGCACGGGGTTAGATGCAGAGAAAAGTTCCCTCGATAATGTATCCATCTAAAATTCCCAGTACAGGTACAGCCCGGGGTTAGAAACAGAGAAAAACTCCCCCTACACGGTGCCCATCATACACTCCCTGGGCAGTTACAGCACAGAGTTAGATGCAGAGAAAATCTCCCTCTACACCGTCCCCATCAAAAACTCCCAGGGCAGGTACAGTACCGGGTTTGGTAGAGTAAAGCTTCCTCTAAACTGTCCCCATCAAACACTCCCAGGACAGGTACACCACGGTGTTAGATACAGAATAAAGCTCCCTCGCTACTGTCCCCATCAAACACTCCCAGGACAGGTACAGAACGGGGTTAGATACAGAGTAAAGCTCCCTCGATACTGTCCCAATCAAACACTCCCAGGACAGGTACAGCACGGGGTTACATGCAGAGAAATTTTCCCTTCATAATGTATCCATCTAAAATTCCCAGTACAGGTACACCACGGGCTTAGATACAGAGTAAAGCTCCCTCGCTACTGTACCCATCAAACACTCCCAAGACAGGTACAGCACGGGGTTAGATACAGAGTAAAGCTCCCTCGATACTGTCCCCATCAAACACTCCCAGGACAGGTACAGCACGGGGTTAGATGCAGAGAAAAGTTCCCTCGATAATGTATCCATCTAAAATTCCCAGTACAGGTACAGCCCGGGGTTAGAAACAGAGAAAAACTCCCCCTACACGGTGCCCATCATACACTCCCAGGGCAGTTACAGCACAGAGTTAGAAGCAGAGAAAATCTCCCTCTACACCGTCCCCATCAAAAACTTCCAGGGCAGGTACAGTACCAGGTTTGGTACAGAGTAATGCTTCCTCTACACTGTCCCCATCAAACACTCCCAGGACAGGTACACCACGGGGTTAGATACAGAATAAAGCTCCCTCGCTACTGTCCCCATCAAACACTCCCAGGACAGGTACAGAACGGGGTTAGATACAGAGTAAAGCTCCCTCGATACAGTCCCCATCAAACACTCCCAGGCAGGTACAGCCCGTGGTTAGAAACAGAGAAAAATGCCCCCTACACCGTCCCCATCAAACACTCCCAGGACTGGTACTGCCCGCGGTAAGATTCAGAGTAAAGCTCCCTCTACACAGTCCCCATGAAGCACTACCAGGGCAGGTACAGGACAGGGTTATATACAGAGTAAAGCTCACTCTAAACTGTCCCCATCAAACCCTCCCAGGACATGTACAGCACGGGGTTAGATACAGAGTAAAGCTCCCTCTACACCGTCCCCATCAAACACTCCCAGTGCAGGTACATTACGGGGTTAGATACAGAGTAAAACTTCCTCTACACTGTCCCCATCAAACACACCCAGGACAGGAACAGCACGGTGTTAGATACAGAGTAAATATCCCACTACACCGTCCCCATCAAACACTCCCAGGCCAGGTACAGCACGGGTTTAGATACAGAATAAAGGTCCCACTGCACTGTCATCATCAAACACTCCCAGGGCACGCACAGCACTTGGTTAGATATAGAGTAAAGCTCCCTCAATACTGTCCCCATCAAACACCCCCAGGACAGGTACAGCACAGGGTTTGATACAAGGTGGAACTCCCTCTGTACTGTTCCCATAAAACACTCCCTGGACAGGAACAGAACAGGGTTAGATACAGTGTAAAGCTCCCTCTATACTGTCCCCATCAAACACTCCCAGGACAGCAACAGGACAGGGTTAAATACAGAGTAAAGCTCCCTCTACACTGTCTCCATCAAACACTACCAGGTCCGCTACAGCACAGGGTTAGATACAGGGTAAACCTCCCTCTATACTCTCCCCATCAAACTCTCACAGGACTGGTACAGAACGGGGTTAGATACAGAGTAAAGCTCCCTCTAAACTTCCCCATCAAACCCTCCCAGGACTGGTACAGCACGGGGTTAGATACAGAGTAAAGCTCGCTCTACACCATCCCCATCAAACACTCCCAGTGCAGGTACATTACGGGTTTAGATACAGAGTAAAACTTCCTCTACACTGTCCCCATCAAACACTCCCAGGACAGGTACAGCACGGTGTTAGATACAGAGTAAATTTCCCACTATACCTTCCCCATCAAACACTCCCAGGGCAAGTACAGCACGGGTTTATATACAGAATAAAGGTCACACTGCACTGTCATCACCTAACACTCCCAGGGCAAGTACAGCAATGGGTTAGATACAGAGTAAAGCTCCCTCTATACTGTCCCCATCAAACACTCCCAGGACAGGTACAGCACAGGGTTAGATACAGAGTAAAGCTCCCTCTACACTGTTCCCATCAATCACTCCCTGGACAAAAACAGAACTGGGTTAGATACAGAGTAAAACTCCCTCGATACTGTCCCCATCAAACACTCCCAAGACAGGAACAAGACAGGGTTAGATACAGAGTAAAGCTCCCTCTATACTGTCCCCATCAAACACTCCCAGGACTGGTACAGCACGGGCTTAGATACAGAGTAAAGCTCTCCCTACACTGTGCCCATCGTACACTCCCAGGGAAGGTACAGCACGGGGTTAGATACTGTCTAAATTACCCTCTAAGCTGTCCCCATCAAACACTCCCTGGACTGGTGCAGCACAGAGTTAGATACAGAGTAAAGCTCCGTCTTCACTGACTCCATCAAGTACTCACAGGGCAGGTACAGGACAGAGTTAGATGCAGAGTAAATCTACCTCTACACCGTCCCCATCGAACACTCCCAGGGCAGATACAGTAGAGGATTTGATACAGAGTAAAGCTTCCTCTACACTGTCCCCATCAAACTCTCCCAGGACAGGTACAGCACGGGGTAAGATGCAGAGAAAATTTTCCTCTATAATGTATCCATCTAAAATTCCCAGTACAGGTACACCACAGGGTTAGATACAGAGTAAAGCTCCCTCGATACTGAACCCACCAAACACTCCCAGGACAGGTACAGCACAGGGTTAGATACAGAGTAAAGCTCCTTCGATACTGTCCCCATCAAACACTCCCAGGACAGGTACAGCACGGGGTTAGATGCAGAGAAAATTTCCCTCCATAATGTATCCATCTAAAATTCCCAGTACAGGTACAGCACGGGGTTAGGTACAAAGTAAAGCTCCCTCGATTCTGTACCCATCAAACACTCCCAGGACTAGTACAGACCGGGGTAAGAAACAGAGAAAAACTCCCCCTACACTGTACCCATCATACACTCCCACGGCAGTTACAGCACGGGGTTAGATACAGAGTAAAGCTCCCTCGATACTGTACCGATCAAACACTGCCAGGACTAGTACAGCCTGGGGTTAGAAGCAGAGAAAAACTCCCCCTGCACTGTGCCCATCATACACTCCCACGGCAGTTACAGCACAGGGTTAGATACAGAGTAAATCTCCCTTTAACCTGACCCATCTAAAACTCCCAGGACTGGTACTGCCTGGGGTAAGATTCAGAGTAAAGCTCCCTCTACGCAGTCCCCATTAAACACTCCCAGTGCAGGTACGTTACGGGGTTAGATACAGAGTAAAACTTCCTCTACACTGTCCACATCAAACACTCCCAGGACAGGAACAGCACGGTGTTACAGAGTAAAGCTGCCTCTACACCGTCCCCATCAAACACTCCCAGTGCAGGTACATTACGGGGTTAGATACAGAGTAAAACATCCTCTACACTGTCCCCATCAAACACTCCCTGGACAGGAACAGCACGGTGTTAGATACAGAGTAAAAATCCCACTACACCGTCCCCATCCAGCACTGCCAGGCCAGGAACAGAACGGGTTTAGATACAGAATAAAGGTCACACTGCACTGTCATCATCAGACACTCCCAGGCCACGTACAGCACTGGGTAAGAAACAGAGTAAAGCTCCCTCAATAATGTCCCCATCAAACACTCCCAGGACAGGTACAGCACGGCGTTTGATACAAGGTGAAGCTCCCTCTGTACTGTTCCCATAAAACAGTCCCTGCACAGGAACAGAACAGGGTTAGATACGGAGTAAAGCTCCCTCTACACTGTCTCCATCAAACTCTACCAGGTCCGCTACAGCACTGGGTTAGATACAGGGTAAACCTCCCTCTATACTCTCCCCATCATACTCTCACAGGACTGGTACAGCACGGGGTTAGATACAGAGTAAAGCTCCCTCTACAACATCCCCATCAAACACTCCCAGATCCCCTACAGCACAGGATTAGCTACAGTGTAAACCTCCCTCTATACTCTCCCCATCAAACACTCCCAGGACTGGTACAGCACGGGGTTAGATACAGAGTAAATTTCCCTCTAATCTGTCCCCATCAAACACTCCCAGGACAGCTACAGCACGGGGTTAGATACAGAGTAAAGCTCCCTCTACACTGTCCCCATCAAACACTCCCAGGTTAGGTACAGCACTGGGTTAGATACAGTGTAAACCTCCCTCTATACTCTCCCCATCAAACACTCCCTGGACTGGTACAGCACGGGGATAGATGGAGAGTACATCTCCCTCTACACTATCGCTTTCAAACACTCCCAGGACTGGTACAGCACGGGGTTAGATACAGAGTAAAGCTCCCCCTACACTGTGCCCATCGTACACTCCCAGGGCACGTACAGCACGGGGTTAGATACAGTCTAAATTTCCCTCTAAGCTGTCCCCATCAATCACTCCCAGGACTGGTGCAGCACGGGGTTAGATACAGAGTAAAGCTCAGTCTTCACTGTCCCCATCAAGCACTCACAGGGCAGGTACAGGACAGAGTTAGATGCAGATTAAATCTCCCTCTACACCGTCCCCATCAAACACTCCCAGGGCAGGTACATACAGGGTTTGATACAGAGTAAAGCTTCCTCTACACTGTCCCCATCAAACACTCCCAGGACAGGTACAGCACGGGGTTAGATACAGAGTAAAGCCCCCTCAATACTGTGCCCATCAAACACTCCCAGGACAGGTTCAGCACGGGGATAGGTACAGAGTAAAACTTCCTCGATACTGTCCCCATCAAACGCTCCCAGGACAGGTACAGCACGGGGTTACATGCAGAGAAATTTTCCCTTCATAATGTATCCATCTAAAATTCCCAGTACAGGTACACCACGGGCTTAGATACAGAGTAAAGCTCCCTCGCTACTGTACCCATCAAACACTCCCAAGACAGGTACAGCACGGGGTTAGATACAGAGTAAAGCTCCCTCGATACTGTCCCCATCAAACACTCCCAGGACAGGTACAGCACGGGGTTAGATGCAGAGAAAAGTTCCCTCGATAATGTATCCATCTAAAATTCCCAGTACAGGTACAGCCCGGGGTTAGAAACAGAGAAAAACTCCCCCTACACGGTGCCCATCATACACTCCCTGGGCAGTTACAGCACAGAGTTAGATGCAGAGAAAATCTCCCTCTACACCGTCCCCATCAAAAACTCCCAGGGCAGGTACAGTACCGGGTTTGGTAGAGTAAAGCTTCCTCTAAACTGTCCCCATCAAACACTCCCAGGACAGGTACACCACGGTGTTAGATACAGAATAAAGCTCCCTCGCTACTGTCCCCATCAAACACTCCCAGGACAGGTACAGAACGGGGTTAGATACAGAGTAAAGCTCCCTCGATACTGTCCCAATCAAACACTCCCAGGACAGGTACAGCACGGGGTTACATGCAGAGAAATTTTCCCTTCATAATGTATCCATCTAAAATTCCCAGTACAGGTACACCACGGGCTTAGATACAGAGTAAAGCTCCCTCGCTACTGTACCCATCAAACACTCCCAAGACAGGTACAGCACGGGGTTAGATACAGAGTAAAGCTCCCTCGATACTGTCCCCATCAAACACTCCCAGGACAGGTACAGCACGGGGTTAGATGCAGAGAAAAGTTCCCTCGATAATGTATCCATCTAAAATTCCCAGTACAGGTACAGCCCGGGGTTAGAAACAGAGAAAAACTCCCCCTACACGGTGCCCATCATACACTCCCAGGGCAGTTACAGCACAGAGTTAGAAGCAGAGAAAATCTCCCTCTACACCGTCCCCATCAAAAACTTCCAGGGCAGGTACAGTACCAGGTTTGGTACAGAGTAATGCTTCCTCTACACTGTCCCCATCAAACACTCCCAGGACAGGTACACCACGGGGTTAGATACAGAATAAAGCTCCCTCGCTACTGTCCCCATCAAACACTCCCAGGACAGGTACAGAACGGGGTTAGATACAGAGTAAAGCTCCCTCGATACAGTCCCCATCAAACACTCCCAGGCAGGTACAGCCCGTGGTTAGAAACAGAGAAAAATGCCCCCTACACCGTCCCCATCAAACACTCCCAGGACTGGTACTGCCCGCGGTAAGATTCAGAGTAAAGCTCCCTCTACACAGTCCCCATGAAGCACTACCAGGGCAGGTACAGGACAGGGTTATATACAGAGTAAAGCTCACTCTAAACTGTCCCCATCAAACCCTCCCAGGACATGTACAGCACGGGGTTAGATACAGAGTAAAGCTCCCTCTACACCGTCCCCATCAAACACTCCCAGTGCAGGTACATTACGGGGTTAGATACAGAGTAAAACTTCCTCTACACTGTCCCCATCAAACACACCCAGGACAGGAACAGCACGGTGTTAGATACAGAGTAAATATCCCACTACACCGTCCCCATCAAACACTCCCAGGCCAGGTACAGCACGGGTTTAGATACAGAATAAAGGTCCCACTGCACTGTCATCATCAAACACTCCCAGGGCACGCACAGCACTTGGTTAGATATAGAGTAAAGCTCCCTCAATACTGTCCCCATCAAACACCCCCAGGACAGGTACAGCACAGGGTTTGATACAAGGTGGAACTCCCTCTGTACTGTTCCCATAAAACACTCCCTGGACAGGAACAGAACAGGGTTAGATACAGTGTAAAGCTCCCTCTATACTGTCCCCATCAAACACTCCCAGGACAGCAACAGGACAGGGTTAAATACAGAGTAAAGCTCCCTCTACACTGTCTCCATCAAACACTACCAGGTCCGCTACAGCACAGGGTTAGATACAGGGTAAACCTCCCTCTATACTCTCCCCATCAAACTCTCACAGGACTGGTACAGAACGGGGTTAGATACAGAGTAAAGCTCCCTCTAAACTTCCCCATCAAACCCTCCCAGGACTGGTACAGCACGGGGTTAGATACAGAGTAAAGCTCGCTCTACACCATCCCCATCAAACACTCCCAGTGCAGGTACATTACGGGTTTAGATACAGAGTAAAACTTCCTCTACACTGTCCCCATCAAACACTCCCAGGACAGGTACAGCACGGTGTTAGATACAGAGTAAATTTCCCACTATACCTTCCCCATCAAACACTCCCAGGGCAAGTACAGCACGGGTTTATATACAGAATAAAGGTCACACTGCACTGTCATCACCTAACACTCCCAGGGCAAGTACAGCAATGGGTTAGATACAGAGTAAAGCTCCCTCTATACTGTCCCCATCAAACACTCCCAGGACAGGTACAGCACAGGGTTAGATACAGAGTAAAGCTCCCTCTACACTGTTCCCATCAATCACTCCCTGGACAAAAACAGAACTGGGTTAGATACAGAGTAAAACTCCCTCGATACTGTCCCCATCAAACACTCCCAAGACAGGAACAAGACAGGGTTAGATACAGAGTAAAGCTCCCTCTGCACTGTTCCCATCAATCACTCCCTGGACAAAAACAGAACTGGGTTAGATACAGAGTAAAGCTTCCTCTACACTTTCCCCATCAAACACTCCCAGGGCAGGAAAAGCACTGGGTTAGATACAGAGTAAAGCTCCCTCTACACTGTCTCCATCAAACACTCCCCGGTCCCCTACAGCACAGGGTTAGATACAGTGTAAACCTCCCTCTATACTCTCCCCATCAAACACTCCCAGGACTGGTACAGCACGGGGTTAGATACAGAGTAAACCTCCCTCAATACTCTCCCCATCAAACACTCCCAGGACTGGTACAGCACGGGGTTAGATAGAGAGTAAATCTCCATTTACACTATCGCCATCAACCACTCCCAGGACTGGTACAGCACGGGGTTAGATTCAGACTAAAGCTCCCTCTATACTGTCCCCATGAAACACTCCCAGGGCATGAACAGCACGGGGTTAGATACAGTCTAAATTTCCCTCTAAGCTGTCCCCATCAAATACTCCCAGGACTGGTGCAGCACGGGGTTAGATACAGAGTAAAGCTCCCTCGATACTGTACCCATCAAACACTCCCAGGACTAGTACAGCCCGGGGTAGAAACAGAGAAAAACTCCCCCTACACTGTGCCCATCATACACTCCCACGGCATTTACAGCACAGTGTTAGATACAGAGTAAATCTCCCTCTAACCTGTCCCCATCTAAAACTCCCAGGACTGGTACTGCCCGGGGTAAGATTCAGAGTAAAGCTCCCTCTACGCAGTCCCCATGAAGCACTCCCAGGGCAGCTACAGGACAGGGTTATATACAGAGTAAAGCTCCCTCTACACCGTCCCCATCATACACTCCCAGTGCAGGTAAATTACGGGGTTAGATACAGAGCAAAACTTCCTCTACACTGTCCCCATCAAACACACCCAGGACAGGTACAGCACGGTGTGAGATACGGAGTAAATCTCCCACTACACCGTCCTGATCAAACACTCCCAGGCCAGGTGCAGCACTGGTTTTGATACAGAATAAAGGTCCCACTGCAATGTCATCATCAAACACTCCCAGGGCACGTACAGCACTGGGTTAGATACAGATTAATGCTCCCTCTATACTGTCCCCATCAAACACTCCCAGGATAGGTACAGCAAAGGGTTAGATACAGAGTAAAGCTTCCTCTACAATGTCCCCAAAAACCCTCCATGGACAGGTACAGCACTGGGATAGATACAGAGTAAAGCTCACTCTACACTGTCCCCATCAAACACTCCCAGGACAGGAACAGGACATGGTTAGATAAGGAGTAAAGCTCCCTCGATACTGTCCCCATCAAACACTCGCAGGACAGGTACAGCACGGGTTTAGATAGAGAGTAAAGCTCCCTCTGCACTTTTCCCATCAAACCTCCCAGGGCAGGTACAGCACTGTGTTAGATACAGAGTAAAGCTTCCTCTACACCGTCCCCATCAAACACTCCCAGGACAGGTACAGCACGGTGTTAGATACAGAGTAAAGCTCCCTCTACACTGTCCCCATCAATCAGTCCCAGGACCTGTACAGCATGGTTTTAGATAAAGAATAAAGCTCCCTCTTCACTGTGACCATCAAACACTCCCAGGGCAGGTACAGCACGGGTTTAGATACAGAATAAAGCTCCCTCTGCGCTGTCCCCATCAAACACTCCCAGGGCAAGTACAGCACGGGGTTAGATACAGAGTAAAGCTCCCTCTCTACTGTCCCCATCAAACACTCCAAAGACAGGTACAGCACAGGGTTAGATTCAGAGTAAATCTGCCTCTACGCCGTCCCCATCAAACACTCCCAGGGCAGTTAAAGCACAGGGTTAGATACAGAGTAATGCTTCCTCTACACTGTTCCTATCAAACACTCCCAGGACTTTTACAGCACTGGGTTAGGTACAGAGTATAGCTCCCTCTACACTGTCCCCATCAAACACTCCCAGGACAGGTACAGTGAAGACCCCCGACCCCTTCAGAACCTCAGAAAGACTGAGCGCTTTGCAGTGAATGAATGAATGTTTAAAATGCTCTCATTGTTAGTGAGTCACTTGCTTCAATTTCCCTGGATTCATTTTCGCAATTCAGCCTTTTCTAAAAGATGTGACTGGGAGCTGGGCAGAGTCTACACATTGGAGACCCCCAGATCCTGTGTCTATTCACACCCCCTCCTCTTGTTTTGCTACCTCAGCCCCTCTGTTTCAACCCTCTTTCCAGACATTATGGCAAACTTGTGGCATTCTAAATTATTATCTTAAATTGTTAATAAATACTGAGAAACAGACACAGACACGGGCTTTGCAGCAGCAGAAAGAATGTGAATCATTCCATCCCGTGGGTTTTTACTTCCAGATTCAGTTTTAGAAAATTCAGAATTCAAATTCACAGCAGCAAAGTGTGGGACTGAACGCCCGGATCCTTCAATATTCCAGGGAATACACAGGGAAGTCATGTCTCCATACCTGTGTCTCTGTCACGTTTAAAATATTAATATTACATGAGTCAACTCTGTCCTAAGTGTCCCATTGCTGTGGGGACATATAATGGCCACTGTGAACAAACCTAAAATGGCTGCCTGGTGTTTGTAGACTAGATTCTCAGAGGAAGAGAGGTAGGGAGAGGGGGATAGAGAGCTGGGTAAGCGAGTGAGATAGAGAGAGGAGATCAAGCGATAAAAAAGGGATGAGTTGAGAGAGAGAGATGAAGAGAGGGGAGCGAGTGTAGGATAAAGATATGGGGTGAGAGTGAGAAACAGAGAAATGTATAGTGTGGCAGAGAGATGGGGTGGGAGAGGGAGAGGAGGAACGAGACAGGATGAGAGAATGAGAAAGTGTAGTGCGAAACTGAAAATATTCAAAAATGTGTTAACATTATTAAGTGTAAAGGACAATATCCTGTGAGACATCCCTTCTCCATCTTAAAATTGGCGGGAGAGCCTTTAACCAACTTCAAAATGGGGGGACACCCCTTCCTCAACTTGTGATGTGGAAGTGCTGGAATCTAATCGAGGGGTTCGGGGTGGTTTATATATAGAATAACAGATACCCGGGAGTGCGTTGCTGACTGGAATCTAATCGTGGGGTTTGTGGAGTTTATATATAGAATAATAGATACCATGGATTGAGTTAAAGACTGGAATCTAATCGAGGGGTTCGTGGTGGTTTATATAGAGAATAACAGATACTCGGGAGTGAGTTTGCGGACTGGAATCTAATCGAGGGGTTCGGGGTGGTTTATATACAGAATAACCGATACCCGGGTGTGCGTTGTGGACTGGAATCTAATCGTGGGGTTTGTGGGGTTTATATATTGAATAATAGATACCAAGGATTGAGTTAAAGATTGGAATCTAATCGAGGGGTTTGGGGTGGTTTATATACAGAATAACAGATACCCGGGAGTGAGTTACAGACTGGAATCTAATCGAGGGGTTTGGTGGGTTTATATATAGAATAACAGATACCCGGGAGTGAGTTACAGACTGGAATCTAATCGAGGGGTTCAGGGGGGTTATATTTAGAATAACAGATACCTGGGAGTGAGTTACAGACTGGAATCAAATCGAGGGGTTTGAGGGATTTATATATAGAATAACAGATACCCGAGAGTGAGTTACAGACTGGAATCTAATCGAGGGCTTTGGGGAATTTATATATAGAATAACAGATACCCGGGAGTGAGTTACAGACTGGAAACAAATCGATGGGTTCGGGGTGTTTATATATAAATCATATGAATGTAATATATATAGATTAACAGAAGACCGGGAATGAGTAACATACTGAAATCTAGTCGAGCGGTTTGGGACATTTATATACAGAATAACAGTTAGACGGAAATGAGTTACAGACTGGAATCTAATCGAGGGGTTTGGGGTGGTCTTTATATAGAATAACAGATTCCCGGGAGTGAGTTACATGCTGGAATCTTATCGAGGAGTTCGGGGTGGTTTATATATAGAATAACAGATACCCGAGATTGAGTTACAGACTGGAATCTAACGGAGGGGCTTGGGTTTGTTTATATATAGAATAACAGACACCCGGCAGTGAATTTCAGACAGGAATCTAACGGAGGGGTTTGGGGTGGTTTATTTATAGAATAACAGACACCCGGCAGTGAGTTACAGGCAGGAATCTAACGGAGGGGTTTGGGGTGGTTTATATATAATAATAGATATGGGAGAGAGTTACAGACTGGAATCTAATTGAAGGGTGCAGTGGTTTTATATACAGAATAATAGATACCCGGGAGTGAGTTACAGACTGGAATCTAATCGAGGGGTTCAGGGCGTTTATATATAGAATAATCGATACCCGGGAGTGAGTTACAGACAGGAATCTAATCGAGTGCTTCCGGGGGTTTATATATAGAATCATAGATACCCGGGATTGAGTTACAGGCTGGAATTTAATTAAGGGGTGCAGGGGGTTTATATAGGGAATAATCGATGCCCGGGATTGAGTTACAGACTCGAATCTAATCGAAGGGATCAGGGGGTTTATATATAGAATAATCGATACCCGGGATTGAGTTACAGACTGGAATCTAATCGAGGGGTTCAGGGGGTTTTTATATAGAATAATAAATACCTGGGATTGAGTTACAGACTGCAATCTAATCGAGGGGTTCAGTGGGTTATATAGAGAATAATAGATAGCCGGGAGTGAGTTACAGACTGGAATCTAATTGAGGGGTGCAGAAGGTTTATATAGAGAATAATAGATACCCGGGATTGAGTTACAGACTGGAATCAAGAACAGTTGAAAATATCATTTTTCTTGTGATGTGCTGAAGTGCAGGTTACAGAGGCTGATTTATGGAATGGGTAGTGTGAGTTTTTAATCAGCTTTATCCCAAATATCAAATTTAATTTCTCATTGGAACTGTTTGATGTTTTATTAGTCTTGACACAAATGTATAGGGACCCTTTGGACCCTCACTGTTTGCAGCTTTTCACCATTTATAATGTAACCTGTTCCATCCTTTTTAAAGTGGGCAGCCACACATTTGCCTATAATGATATCCATCTTTCACTATTTCACTCATTCACTTAAGGTGTACATATCTCTTTGGAATTTGAAGTGCAGGTTACAGATTGGATTGGAACTTTCTGCTTTCTGAATCATTAACCAAGTTTCACACAGTTAAACATCAAAACTGACATTCTGAAACAGGAGAGGGCCCCACAACTTCAATTCTGTGATTCTCTAGCACCTCATGATCTGTATCTTACAATATGTCTGCCCCCTTCATGTCTCTGAAGACTTGAGAGATGTTTCAGACATTGGGGAAAAATTTCTGTCAATCGAGATATTTCCTTTGAAGCATTTCATTGTCTTGGGACATTTACAGTAAACGGCTCCTTCAAAGGACATCATTAAAATTCACTCTTTAATCATCCAAATCCTTTTGCCCACTCAGACTCCCTGGCCCTACATCCTATTGTTTCAAAGCTAACTTACATTTCACAATGTAGGAATGTGTGAATGCAAACACTTTCTTCACACGTTGCCACAATACTAAGGCTCACACTATTCAGGGTGAAATTTTCAAGACAACATTCATCAACTGAGAGATTTCCAGCTCCAGCTAATTGTAGATTTTTATTTTTAATTTTGGGATAACAGGACTGAAATTGTACGGCATCTCAGTGTGAGATTTAAACTCCTGTTTATTTCAATCTTTAGCTCAGGAATTCACTTTAAAACATGCAGAGAATTGAAACCTTCCTCATACAGTTGCCTGTTTGTTCCAGTGTTGGTATATTCCCTCTTTCTCTTGCGTTTTCACCTGTCTGAAGAAATTGGATTGTTGACATTGGATAATCATCCCTTTCCCATGAAAATGTAAACTCCTGGGAAACTGCAACAGACACAATCTTATGCAGTGATCAAAATCCTGCACCTTTATTCATCAATCCCATTTCCTATCTCTGTAGAAACTCCCTTCCACTGACAGATTATGAGATCCATACTCAATCTCAAAAACCACCACAGAAAAGTGACTGCTTATTTTAAAGAGTGAATCTGAACTTTTTGAAGTTCTGACTCAGTCACAGAATCGCAGAAATTTTGACTCTGTGGGATTAAAATTATCAGAATAATTTTGCAACATACAGGTAACCTGTAGTGACAGGAGGATACTTGTCTGTTCAAAAGGGATTCGATAAGATGCCTCATAAAGCTTGTTACTCAGGACAAGAGCTCATACATTCCCCTAATCTCTCCGCACAGTTCCTCTCAGGATTTGATAATTTGATCAAGTCACCCCTGATGCTACTAAATTTCAGGGAATACAACCCGACTTTGTGCAATCTCACTTTGCAATTTAACCCTTGGAATCCAGGTCTCATTCTGGCAAAGCTGTGATGCACTCGAACTGTCTAAACTGTCCCTGGAGTGTCGGATTAACCCGGGTCACTCACATATACCCAGGTCAGGTTCAAGACTCACCTGTCTCACTCGCTGAGACGCTCCTGTATCACTGGCCTTATTGTAGTCGGATGCCGCGTTGGGAGCAGGACAGGTAGACGGGATTAGGATGACTGCTCATGTGGAGGGTAAACACGAGGAATCTATCAGAGAATCAGAACAAACCAGGGAGAATCAAACAAGGAAACTGATGTTCAATTTATTAGGCCTGATTTTTGGATTGTTTTTGTTTTGGGCGAGAATGTTGCCAACAAACACTCCCAGAAAGGATGCAGCAGGGGCTAGATACAGAGTAAAGCTCCCTCGATACTTTCCCCATCAAACACTCACTGGACAGGAACAGAACAGGGTTAGATACAGAGTAAAGCTCCCTCGATACTGTCCCCATCAAACACTCCCAGGAAGGGAACAGGACAGGGTCAGATACAGAGTAAAGCTACCTCTACACTTTCCCCATCAAAAACTCCCAGGACAGGAACAGGACAGGGTCAGATACAGAGTAAAGCTACCTCTACACTTTCCCTATCAAAAACTCCCAGGACAGGAACAGGACAGGGTTAGATACAGAGTAAAGCTCCCTCTACACTGTCTCCATCAAACACTCCCAGGTCCCCTACAGCACAGGGTTAGATACAGTGTAAACCTCCCACTATACTCTCCCCATCCAACAATCCCAGGGCAGGTACAGCACGGGTTTAGATACCGAGTAAAGCGCCCCCTACACTGTGCCCAACATACACACACAGGGCAGGTACAGCACGGGGTTAGATGCAGAGAAAATTTCCCACTAATCTGTGCCCATCAAACACTCCCAGGACAGGTACAGCACGGGGTTAGATACAGAGTAAAGCTCCCTCTACACTGTCCCCATCAAACACTCCCAGGTCCGGTACAGCACAGGGTTAGATACAGTGTAAACATCCCTCTATACTCTCCCCATCAAACATTCCCAGGACTGGTACAGCTAGGGGTTAGATACAGAGTCAAGCTCCCTCTACACTATCGCCATCAAACACTCCCAGGACTGGTACAGCACGGGGTTAGATACAGAGTCAAGCTCCCTCTATACTGTCCCCATCAAACACTCCCAGGACTGGTGCAGCACAGAGTTAGATACAGAGTAAAGCTCAGTCTACACTGTCCCCATCAAGCACTCACAGGGCAGGTACTGGACAGAGTTAGATGCAGAGTAAATCTACCTCTACACCGTCCCCATCAAACACTCCCAGGGCAGATAAAGTAGATGGTTTGATACAGAGTAAAGCTTCCTCTACACTGTCCCCATTAAACACTCCCAGGACAGGTACAGCACGGGGTTAGATCCAGAGAAAATTTCCCTCTATAATGTTATCATCTAAAATTCCCAGTACAGGTACACCACAGGGTTAGATACAGAGTAAAACTCCCTCGACACTGTACCCATCAAACGCTCCCAGGACTAGTACAGCCCGGGGTTAGAAACAGAGAAAAACTCCCCCTACACTGTGCCCATCATACACTCCCACGGCAGTTACAGCACAGGGTTAGATATAGAGTAAATCTCCCTTTACCTGTCTCCATCTAAAACTCCCAGGACTGGTACTGCCCGGGGTAAGATTCAGAGTAAAGCTCCCTCTACACAGTCCCCATGAAGCACTCCCAGGGCAGCTACAGGACAGGGTTATATACAGAGTAAAGCTCACTCTAAACTGTCCCCATCAAACCCTCCCAGGACAGGTGCAGCACGGGGTTAGATAGAGAGTAAAGCTCCCTCTACACCGTCCCCATCAAACACTCACAGTGCAGGTACATTACGGGGTTAGATACAGAGTAAAACTTCCTCTACACTGTCCCCATCAAACACTCCCAGGACAGGTACAGCAAGGTTTTAGATACAAAGTAAATATCCCACTACACCGTTCCCATCAAAAACTCCCAGGCCTGCTACAGCACGGATTTAGATACTGAATAAAGGGCCCACTGCACTGTTATCATCAAACACTCCCAGGGCACGTACAGCACTGGGTTAGATACAGAGTAAAGCTCCCTCAATACTGTTCCCATAAAACACTCCCTGGACAAGAACAGAAGAGGGTTAGATACAGAGTAAAGCTCCCTCTACACTTTCCCCATGAAACACTCCCAGGGCAGGAAAAGCATCGGGTTAGATAAAGAGTAAAGCTCCCTCTACACTGTCTCCATCAAACACTACCAGGTCCGCTACAGCACAGGGTTAGATACAGGGTAAACCTCCATCTATACTCTCCCCATCAAACTCTCACAAGACTGGTACAGCACGGGGTTAGATACAGTGTAAAGCTCCCTCTAAACTTCCCCATCAAACCCTCCCAGGACAGGTACAGCACAGGGTTAGATACAGAGTAAAGCTCCCTCTACACCATCCCCATCAAACACTCCCAGTGCAGGTACATCACGGGGTTAGATACAGAGTAAAACTTCCTCTACACTGTCCCCATCAAACACTCCCAGGACAGGTACAGCACGGTGTTAGATACAGAGTAAATCTCCCACTATACCGTCCCCAACAAACACTCCCAGGCCAGGTACAGCACGGGTTTATATACAGAATAAAGGTCATACTGCACTGTCATCATCAAACACTCCCAGGGCAAGTACAGCACAGGGTTAGATACAGAGTAAAGCTCCCTCTATACTGTCCCCATCAAACACTCCCAGGACAGGTACAGCACAGGGTTAGATACAGAGTAAAGCTCCCTCTGCACTGTCCCCTTCAAACACTCCCTGGACAGGAACAGAACTGGTTTAGATACAGAGTAAAGCTCCCTCTATACTGTCCCCATCAAACACTCCCACGACGGGAACAAGACAGGGTCAGATACAGTGTAAAGCTACCTCTACACTTTCCCCATCAAACACTCCCAGGGCAGGAAAAGCACTGGGTTAGATACAGAGTAAAGCTCCCTCTACACTGACTCCATCAAACAATCCCAGGTCCCCTACAGCACAGGGTTAGATACAGTGTAAAACTCCCTCTATACTTTCCCCATCAAACACTCCCAGGACTGGTACAGCACGGGGTTAGATACAGAGTAAAGCTCCCGCTATACTGACCCCATCAAACACTCCCATGACTGGTACAGCACGGGGTTAGATACAGAGTCAAGCTCCCCCCACACTGTGCCCATCGTACACTCCCAGGGAAAGTACAGCACGGGGTTAGATACTGTCTAAATTTCCCTCTAAGCTGTCCCCATCAAACACTCCCAGGACATGTACAGCACGCGGTTAGATACAAAGTAAAGCTCCCTCTACACTGTCCCCATCAAACACTCCCAGGTCCGGTACAGCACAGGGTTAGATACAGTGTAAAACTCCCTCTATACTTTCCCCATCAAACACTCCCAGGACTGTTACAGCAAGGGGTTAGATACAGAGTAAAGCTCCCTCTACACTATCGCCATCAAACACTCCCAGGACTGGTACAGCACGGGGTTAGATACAGAGTAAAGCTCCCGCTATACTGACCCCATCAAACACTCCCATGACTTGTACAGCACGGGGTTAGATACAGAGTCAAGCTCCCCCCACACTGTGCCCATCGTACACTCCCAGGGAAAGTACAGCACGGGGTTAGATACTGTCTAAATTTCCCTCTAAACTGTCCCCATCAAACACTCCCAGGACTGGTGCAGCACAGAGTTAGATACAGAGTAAAGCTCAGTCTTCACTGTCCCCATCAAGCACTCACAGGGCAGGTACAGGACAGAGTTAGATGCAGAGTAAATCTACCTTACACCATCCCCATCAAACAATCCCAGGGCAGATACAGTAGAGGGTTTGATACAGAGTAAAGCTTTCTCTACACTGTCCCCATCAAACTCTCCCAGGACAGGTACAGCACGGGGTTAGGTACAGAGTTAAACTTCCTCGATACTGTCTCCATCAAACACTCCCAGGACAGGTACAGCACGGGGTTAGATGCAGAGAAAATTTCACTCTATAATGTATCCATCTAAAATTCCCAGTACAGGTACAGCACAGGGTTAGATACAGAGTGAAGCTCCCTCTACACCGTCCCCATCAAACACTCACATTGCAGGTACATTACGGGGTTAGATACAGAGTAAAACTTCCTCTACACTGTCCCCATCAAACACTCCCAGGTCTGGTACAGCAAGGGGTTAGATACAGAGTAAAGATCCCTCGATATTTTGCCCATCAAACACTCCCAGGACTCGTACAGCTCGGGGTCAGAAACAGAGAAAAACTCCCCCTACACTGTGCCCATCATACACTCCCACGGCAGTTACAGCACAGGGTTAGATACAGAGTAAATCTCCCTTTAACCTGTCCCCATCTAAAACTCCCAGGACTGGTACTGCCCGGGGTAAGATTCAGATTAAAGCTCCCTCTACACAGTCCCCATGAAGCACTCCCAGGGCAGCTACAGGACAGGGTTATATACAGAGTAAAGCTCACTCTAAACTGTCCCAATCAAACCCTCCCAGGACAGGTACAGCACAGGGTTAGATACAGAGTAAAGCTCCCTCTACACCGTCCCCATCAAACACTCCCAGGCCAGGTACAGCACGGGTTTAGATACAGAATAAAGGTCCCAATGGACTTTCATCATTAAACACTTCCAGGGCACGTACAGCACTGGGTTAGTTACAGAGTAAAGCTCCATCTATACTGTCCCCATCAAACACTCCCAGGACAGGAACAGGACAGGGTTAGATACAGAGTAAAGCTACCTCTACACTTTCTCCATCAAACACTCCCAGGGAAGGAAAAGCACTGGGTTAGATACAGAGTAAAGCTCCCTCTACACTGTCTGCATCAAACACTCCCATGTCCGGTACAGCACAGGGTTAGATACAGTGTAAACCTCCCTCTATACTCTCCCCATCAAACACTCCCAGGACTGGTACAGCACGGGTTTAGATACAGAGTAAATCTACCCCTACACTGTGGCCATCATACACTCCCAGGGCAGGTACAGCATGGGGTTAGGTACAGAGTAAAGCTGCCTCTGCACTGTCTCCATCAAACACTCCCAGGAATGGTACAGCTCAGGGTTAGATACAGAGTAAAGCTCCCTCTATACTATCCCCATCAAACACTCCCAGTACTGGTACAGCACGGGGTTAGATACAGAGTAAAGCTCCCCCTACACTGTCCCCATCAAACACTCCCAGGACAAGTGCAGCACGGGGTTAGATACAGAGTAAAGCTCCCTCTACACGGTCCCCATCAAACACTCCCAGGGCAGGTACAGCACGGGGCTAGATAGAGAGTAAAGCTCCCTATATATAGAATATATAGAATAACAGATATATATATATATAGAATAACAGATATATATATATAGAATAACAGATACCCGGGTGTGATTTACAGACTGGATTCTAATTGAGGAGTGTGGGGTGTTTTTATATAGGCTAACAGATACCCGGGAGTGAGCTACAAATTCGAATCTAACAGTGCTTTTCGGGATGGTTTAAATATAGATAATCAGATTGGTGAGAATGAGTTACCGACTGGAATCTAATCGAGGGGTTCAGGGGGTTTATATATAGAATAACAGATTCCCCCGGAGGGAGTTACAGACTGGAATCTAATTGAGGGGTTCGGGTTGGTTTATATTTAGAATAACAGATACCCGGGAGTGAGTTACAGACTGGAATCTAATCGAGGAGATCTGGGGGTTTATATATAGAATAACAGAAACCCGGGAGTGAGTTACAGACTGGAATCTAATCGAGGGGTTCAGGGGGTTTATATATAGAATAACAGAAACCCGGGAGTGAGTTACAGACTGGAATCTAATCGAGGGGTTCGGGGAGTTTATATATAGAATAACAGATACCCGGGCGTGAGTTACAGACTGGAATCTAATCGAGGGGTTCAGGGGGTTTATATATAGAATAACAGGTACCCGGGAGTGAGTTACAGACTGGAATCTCATCGAGAGTTTCGGGGGGTTTATACGTAGAATAACAGCTTCCCGGGTGTGAGTTACACACTGGAATCAAATCGAAGAGTTTGGGGTGGTTTATATATAGAACAACAGGCACCCGGGAGTGAGTTACAGACTGGAATCTAAAAGAGGGGGTTGGGTTGGTTTTTATTTTGAATAACAGATACCCGGGAGTGAGTTACAGAACAGAATCTAATGGAGGGATTTGGTATGGTTTATACATAGAATAACACAACGGGAGTGAGTTACAGAGTGGAATCTCATCGAGGGGTTCAGGGGGATTATATATAGAATAACAGTTACCCGGGAGTGAGTTACAGACTGGAATCTAATGGAGGGGTTCGGGGTGGTTTATATATAGAATAACAGTTACCCGGGAGTCAGTTACAGACTGGAATCTAATCGAGGGGTTCAGGGGGTTTATATATAGAATAATAAATACCTGGGATTGAGTTACAGACTGCAATCTAATCGAGGGGTTCAGTGGGTTTATATAGAGAATAATAGATATCCGGGATTGAGTTACAGACTGGAATCAAGAACAGTTGAAAATATCATTTTTCTTGTGATGTGCTGAAGTGCAGGTTACAGAGGCTGATTCATGGAATGGGTAGTGTGAATTTTTAACCAGCTTTATCCCAAATATCAAATTTAATTTCTCATTGGAACTGTTTGATGTTTTCTTAGTCTTGACACAAATGGATAGGGACTCTTTGGACCCTCACTGTTTGCAGCTTTTCACCATTTATAATGTAACCTGTTCCATCCTTTTTAAAGTGGGCAGCCACACATTTGCCTATAATGAAATCCATCTTTCACTATTTCACTCATTCACTTAAGGTGTACATATCTCTTTGGAATTTGAAGTGCAGGTTACAGATTGGATTGGAACTTTCTGCTTTCTGAATCATTAACCAAGTTTCACACAGTTAAACATCAAAACTGACATTCTGAAACAGGAGAGGGCCCCACAACTTCAATTCTGTGATTGTCTAGAAACTGCAACAGACACAATCTTATGCAGTGATCAAAATCCTGCACCTTTATTCATCAATCCCATTTCCTATCTCTGTAGAAACTCCCTTCCACTGACAGATTCTGAGATCCATACTCAATCTCAAAAACCACCACAGAAAAGTGACTGCTTATTTTAAACAGTGAATCTGAACTATTTGAAGTTCTGACTCAGTCACAGAATCGCAGAAATTTTGACTCTGTGGGATGAAAATGATCAGAATAACTTTGCAACATACAGGTAACCTGTAGTGACCGGAGGATACTTGTCTGTTCAAAAGGGATTCGATAAGATGCCTCACAAAGCTTGTTAATCAGGACAAGAGCTCATACATTCCCCTAATCTCCCCACCCAGTTCCTCTCAGGATTTGACAATTTGATCAAGTCACCCCTGATGCTACTAAATTTCAGGGAATACAACCCGAGTTTGTGCAATCTCACTTTGCAATTTAACCCTTGGAATCCAGGTCTCATTCTGGCAAAGCTGTGATGCACTCGAACTGTCTAAAATGTCCCTGGAGTGTCGGATTAACCCGGGTCACTCACATATACCCAGGTCAGGTTCAAGACTCACCTGTCTCACTCGCTGAGACGCTCCTGTACCACTGGCCTTATTGTAGTCGGATGCCGCATTGGGAGCAGGACAGGTAGACGGGATTAGGATGACTGTTCATGTGGAGGGTAAACACGAGGAATCTATCAGAGAATCAGAACAGACCAGGGAGAATCAAAGAAGGAAACTGATGTTCAATTTATTAGGCCTGATTTGTGGATTGTTTTTGTTTTGGGCGAGAAAGTTGCCAACAAACACTCCCAGAAAGGATGCAGCAGGGGCTAGATACAGAGAAAAGCTCCCTCGATACTGTCCCCATCAAACACTCCCAGGACGGGAACAGGACAGGATCAGATACAGAGTAAAGCTACCTCTACACTTTCCCCATCAAACACTCCCAGGGCAGGAAAAGCACTGGGTTAGATAGAGAGTAAAGCTCCCTCTACACTGTCTCCATCAAACACTCTCAGGTCTGGTACAGCACAGGGTTAGATACAGTGTAAACCTCCCTCTATGCTCTCCCCATCAAATACTCCCAGGACTGGTACAGCACGGGGTTAGATAAAGAGTAAAGCTGCCCCTACACTGTGAACATCATACACTCCCAGGGCAGGTACAGCACGGGGTTAGATACCGAGTAAAGCGCCCCCTACACTGTGCCCAACATACACACCCAGGGCAGGGAGAGCACGGGGTTATATACAGAGTAAATTTCCCTCTAATCTGTCCCCATCAAACGCTCCCAGGACAGGTACAGCACGGGGTTAGATACAGAGTAAAGCTCCCTCTACACTGTCCCCATCAAGCACTCCCAGGTCCGGTACAGCACAGGGTTAGATACAGTGTAAACCTCCCTCTATACTCTCCCCATCAAACACTCCCAGGTCTGGTACAGCAAGGGGTTAGATTCAGAGTAAAGCTCCCTCTACACTATCGCCATCAAACACTCCCAGGACTGGTACAGCACGGGGTTAGATACAGAGTAACGCTCCCTCTATACTGTCCCCATCAAACACTCCCAGGACTGGTACAGCACGGGGTTAGATACAGAGTAAAGCTCCCCCTACACTGTGCCCATCGTACACTACCAGGGCAGGTACAGCACGGGGTTAGATACAGTCTAAATTTTCCTCTAAGCTGTCCCCATCAAACACTCCCAGGACAGGTGCAGCACAGAGTTAGATACAGAGTAAAGCTCAGTCTAAACTGTCCCCATCAAGCACACACATGGCAGGTACAGGACAGAGTTAGATGCAGAGTAAGTCTACCTTACACCGTCCGCATCAAACACTCCCAGGGCAGATACAGTAGAAGGTTTGATACAGAGTAAATCTTCCACTGCACTGTCCCCATCAAACTCTCCCAGGTCAGGTACAGCACGGGGTTAGGTACAGAGTTAAACTTCCTCGATAATGTCCCCATCAAACACTCCCAGGACAGGTACAGCACAGGGTTAGATGCAGAGAAAATTTCCCTCTATAATGTATCCATCTAAAATTCCCAGTACAGGTACACCACAGGGTTAGATACAGAGTAAAGCTCCCTCGATACTGTACCCATCAAACACTCCCAGGACAGGTACAGCACGGGGTTAGATACAGAGTAAAGCTCCCTCGATACTGTCCCCATCAAACACTCCCAGGACAGGTACAGCACGGGGTTAGGTATAGAGTAAATTTCCCACTAATCTGTCCCCATCAAACACTCCCAGGACAGGTACAGCACGGGGTTTGATACAGAGTAAAGCTCCCTCTACACTGTCCCCATCAAACTCTCCCAGTGCAGGTACATTACGGGGTTAGATACAGAGTAAAACTTCCTCTACACTGTCCCCATCAAACACTCCCAGGACAGGTACAGCACGGTGTTAGATACAGAGTAAATCTCCCACTACACCATCCCCATCAAACAGTCCCTGGACAGGTACAGCACGGGTTTAGATACAGAATTAAGGTCCCACTGCACTGTCATCATCAAACACTCCCAGGGCACGTACAGCACTGGGTTAGATACAGAGTAAAGCTCCCTCAATACTGTCCCCATCAAACACTCCCAGGACAGGTACAGCACAGGGTTTGATGCAAGGTGAAGCTTCCTCTGCACTGTTCCCATAAAACACTCCCTGGACAGGGACAGAACAAGGTTAGATAAACAGTAAAGCTCCCTCTATACTGTCCCCATCAAACACTCCCAGGACATGTACAGCACGGTGTTAGATACAGAGTAAATCTCCCACTACACGGCCCCCATCAAACACTCCCAGGCCAGGTACAGCACGGGTTTATATACAGAATAAAGTTCCCACTGCACTGTCATCATCCAACACTCCCAGGGCACGTACAGCACTAGGTTAGATAAAGAGTAACGCTCCCTCTATACTGTCCACATCAAACACTCCCAGGACAGGTACAGCACAGGGTTAGATACAGAGCAAAGCTCCCTCTGCACTGTCCCCTTCAAACACTCCCTGGACAGGAACAGAACTGGGTAAGATACAGAGTAAAGCTCCCTCGATACTGGCCCCATCAAACACTCCTACGACGGGAACATGACAGGGTCAGATACAGAGAAAAGCTACCTCTACACTTTCCCCATCAAACACTCCCAGGGCAGGAAAAGCACTGGGTGAGATACTGAGTAAAGCTCCCTCTACACTGTCTCCATCAAACACTCCCAGGTCCCCTACAGCACAGGGTTAGATACAGTGTATACCTCCCTCAATATTCTCCCCATCAAACACTCCCAGGACTGGTACAGCACGGGGTTAGATACAGAGTAAAGCTCTCCCTACACTGTGCCCATCGTACACTCCCAGGGCAGGTACAGCACGGGTTCAGATACAGTGTAAAACTCCCTCTATACTCTCCCCATCTAACACTCCCAGGACTGGTACAGCACGGGGTTAGATAGAGAGTAAAGCTCCCTCTACACTCTGCCCATCGTACACTCCGAGGGCAGGTACAGCACGGGGTTAGATACAGTCTAAATTTTCCTCTAAGCTGTCCCCATCAAACACTCCCAGGACTGGTGCAGCACAGAGTTAGATACAGAGTAAAGCTCAGTCTTCACTGTCCCCATCAAGCACTCACAGGGCAGGTACAGGACAGGGTTTGATACAAAGTAAAGCTTCATCTACACTGTCCCCATCAAACTCTCGCAGGACAGGTACAGCACGGGGTTAGGTACAGAGTTAAACTTCCTCGATACTGTCCCCATCAAACACTCCCAGGACAAGTACAGCACGGGGTTAGATGCAGAGAAAATTTCCCTCTATAATGTATCCATCTAAAATTCCAAGTACAGGTACACCACAGGGTTAGATATACAGTAAAGCTTCCTCGATAATGTATCCATCTAAAATTCCCAGTACAGGTACAGCACGGGGTAAGATACAGAGTAAAGCTCCCTCGATACTGTCCCATCATACACTCCCAGGACTGGTACAGCCCGGGGTTAGAAACAGAGAAAAACTCCCTCTACACTGTCCCATCATACACTCCCATGGCAGTTACAGCACAGGGTTAGATACAGAGTAAATCTCCCAATAACCTGTCCCCATCTAAAACTCCCAGGACTGGTACTGCCCGGGGTAAGATTCAGAGTAAAGCTCCCTCTACACAGTCCCCATCAAACACTCCCAGTGCAGGTACATTACGGGGTTAGATACAGAGTAAAACTTCCTCTACACTGTCCCCATCAAACACTCCCAGGACAGGTACAGCACGGTGTTAGATACAGAGTAAATCTCCCACTACACCGTCCCCATCAAACAGTCCCAGGCCAGGTACAGCACGGGTTTAGATACAGAATTAAGGTCCCACTGCACTGTCATCATCAAACACTCCCAGGGCACGTACAGCACTGGGTTAGATACAGAGTAAAGCTCCCTCAATACTGTCCCCATCAAACACTCCCAGGACAGGTACAGCACAGGGTTTGATACAAGGTGAAGCTCCCTCTGCACTGTTCCCATAAAACACTCCCTGGACAGGGACAGAACAAGGTTAGATAAACAGTAAAGCTCCCTCTATACTGTCCCCATCAAACACTCCCAGGACAGGAACAGGACAGGGTTAGATACAGAGTAAAGCTCCCTCTACAGTGTCTCAATCAAACACTACCAGGTCCGCTACAGCACGGGGTTAGATACAGAGTAAAGCTCCCTCTACACCATCCCCATCAAACACTCCCAGTGCAGGTACATTACGGGGTTAGATACAGAATAAAACTTCCTCTACACTGTCCCCACCAAACACTCCCAGGACAGGTACAGCACGGGTTTATATACAGAATAAAGTTCACACTGCACTGTCATCATCAAACACTCCCAGGGCACGTACAGCACTAGGTTAGATAAAGATTAAAGCTCCCTCTATACTGTCCCCATCAAACACTCCCAGGACAGGTACAGCACAGGGTTAGATACAGAGCAAAGCTCCCTCTGCACTGTGCCCATCGTGCACTCCCAGGGCAGGTACAGCACGGGGTTGGATACAGTCTAAATTTCCCTCTAAGCTGTCCCCATCAAACACTCCCAGGACTGGTGCAGCACGGGGTTAGATACAGAGTAAAGCTCCCTCGATACTGTACCCATCAAACACTCCCAGGACTAGTACAGCCCGGTGTTAGAAACAGAGAAAAACTCCCCCTACACTGTGCCCATCATACACTCCCATGGCAGTTACAGCTCAGGGTTAGATACAGAGTAAATCTCCCTCTAAACTGTCCCATTCTAAAACTCCAAGGACTGGTACTGCCCGGGGTAACATTCAGAGTAATGCTCCCTCTACACAGTCCCCATGAAGCACTCCCAGGGCAGGTACAGGACAGGGTTATATACAGAGTAAAGCACATTCTAAACTGTCCCCATCAAACCCTCCCAGTACAGGTACAGCACGGGGTTAGATACAGAGTAAAGCTCCCTCTACACCGTCCCCATCAAACACTCCCAGTGCAGGTACATTAGGGGGTTAGATACAGAGTAAAACTTCCTCTACACTGTCCCCATCAAACACTCTTAGGACAGGTACAGCACGGTGTGAGATACAGAGTAATTCTCCCACTACAACGTCCCCAATAAAAAACTCCCAGGCCAGGTTCAGCACGGGTTTAGATACAGAATAAATGTCCCACTGCACTGTCATCATCAAACACTCCCAGGGCAGGTACAGCACTGGGTTAGATAAAGATTAAAGCTCCCTCTATACTGTCCCCATCAAACACTCCCAGGACAGGTACAGCACAGGGTTTGATACAAGGTAAAGCTCCCTCTGCACTGTTCCCATAAAACACACCCTGGACAGGAACAGAACAGGGTTAGATACAGATTAAAGCTCCCTCTATACTGTCCCCATCAAACACTCCCAGGACAGGAACAGGACAGGGTTAGATACAGAGTAAAGCTACCTCTACACTTTCCCCATCAAACACTCCCAGGGCAGGAAAAGCATTGGGTTACATACAGAGTAAAGCTCCCTCTACACTTTCTCCATCAAACACTCCCAGGCCCCCTACAGCACAGGGTTAGATACAGTGTAAATCTCCCTCTATGCTCTCCCCATCAAACACTCACAGGACTGGCACAGCACGGGGTTAGATACAGAGAAAATCTCCCTCTAACCTGTCCGCATCAAACACTCCCAGGACTGGTACTGCCCGGGGTAAGATTCAGAGTAAAGCTCCCTCTACACTGTCCCCATGAAGCACTCCCAGGGCAGGTACAGGACAGGTTTATATACAAAGTAAAGCTCCCTCTAAACTGTCTCCATCAAACACTCCCAGGCCCCCTACAGCACAGGGTTAGATACAGTGTAAATCTCCCTCTATACTCTCCCCATCAAACACTCACAGGACTGGCACAGCACGGGGTTAGATACAGAGAAAATATCCCTCTAACCTGTCCGCATCAAACACTCCCAGGACTGGTACTGCCCGGGGTAAGATTCAGAGTAAAGCTCCCTCTACACTGTCCCCATGAAGCACTCCCAGGGCAGGTACAGGACAGGTTTATATACAGAGTAAAGCTCCCTCTAAACTGTCCCCTTCAAACCCTCCCTGGACAGGTACTGCACGGGGTTAGATACAGAGTAAAGCTCCCTTTACGCGGTCCCCATCAAACACTCCCAGTGCCGGTACATTAGGGGGTTAGATACAGAGTAAAACTTCCTCTACACTGTCCCCATCAAACAATCCCAGGACAGGTACAGCACAGTGTTAGATACAGAGTAAATCTCCCACTACACCGTCCCCATCAAACACCTCCAGGCCAGGTACAGCACGGGTTTATATACAGAATAAAGGTCCCACTGCACTGTCATCATCAAACACTCCCAGGGCAAGTACAGCACTGGGTTAGATACAGAGTAAAGCTCCATCTAAACTGTCCCCATCAAACACTCCCAGGACAGGTACAGCACAGGGTTAGATACAGAGTAAAGCTCCCTCTATACTGTCCCCATCAAACACTGCCAGGACAAGAACAGCACGGGGTTAGATACAGAGTAAAGCTACCTCTACACTGTCTCCATCAAACTCTCCCAGGACAGGGTTAGATACAGAGTAAAGCTCCCTCTATACTGTCCCCATCAAACACTCCCAGGACAGGAACAGGACAGGGTTAGATACAGAGTAAAGCTACCTCTACACTTTCCCCATCAAACACTCCCAGGACTGCTACAGCACAGGGTTAGATTCAGAGTAAATCTCCCTCTATGCCGTCCCCATCAAACACTCCCTGGGCAGGTAAAGCACAGGGTTAGATAAAGAGTAATGCTTCCTCTACACTGTTCCTATCAAACACTCCCAGGACTTTTACAGCACTGGGTTAGATACAGAGTTTAGCTCCCTCTACACTGTCACCATCAAACACTCCCAGGACAGGTACAGTGATGACCCCCGTCCCCTTCAGAACCTCAGAAAGACTGAGCGCTTTGCAGTGAATGAATGAATCTTTAAAATGCTCTCATTGTTAGTGAGTCACTTGCTTCACTGTCCCTGGATTCATTTTCGCAATTCGGCCATTTCTAAAAGATGTGTCTGGGAGCTGGGCAGAGTCTACACATTGGAGACCCCCAGATCCTGTGTCTATTCACACCCCCTCCTCTTGTTTTGCTACCTCAGCCCCTCTGTTTCAAACCTCTTTCCAGACATTATGGCAAACTTGTGGCATTCTAAACTATTATCTTAAATTGTTAATAAATACTGAGAAACAGACACAGACACGGGCTTTGCAGCAGCAGAAAGAATGTGAATCATTCTATCCCGGGGGTTTTTACTTCCAGATTCAGTTTTAGAAAATTCAGAATTCAAATTCACAGCAGCAAAGTGTGGGAGTGAACGCCCCGATCCTTCAATATTACAGGGAATACACAGGGAAGTCATGTCTCCATACCTGCGTCTCTGTCACGTTTAAAATATTAATATTACATGAGTCAACTCTGTCCTAAGTGTCCCATTGCTGTGGGGACATCAAATGGCCACTGTGAACAAACCTAAAATGGCTGCCTGGTGTTTGTAGACTAGATTCTCAGAGGAAGAGAGGTAGGGAGAGAGGGATAGAGAGCTGGGTAAGCGAGTGAGATAGAGAGAGGAGATCAAGCGATAAAAAAGGGATGAGTTGAGAGAGAGAGATGAAGAGAGGGGAGCGAGTGTAGGGTAAAGATATGGGGTGAGAGTGAGAAACAGAGAAATGTATCGAGTGGCAGAGAGATGGGGTGGGAGAGGGAGAGAAGGAACGAGACAGGATGAGAGAATGAGAAAGTGTAGTGCGAAACTGAAAATATTCAAAAATGTGTTAACATTATTAAGTGTAAAGGACAATATCCTGTGAGACATCCCTTCTCCATCTTAAAATTGGCAGGAGAGCCTTTAACCAACTTCAAAATGGGGGGACACCCCTTCCTCAACTTGTGATGTGGAAGTGCTGGAATCTAATCGAGGGGTTCGGGGTGGTTTATATATAGAATAACAGATACCCGGGAGTGCGTTGCAGACTGGAATCTAATCGTGGGGTTTGTGGAGTTTATATATAGAATAATAGATACCATGGATTGAGTTAAAGACTGGAATCTAATCGAGGGGTTCGGGGTGGTTTATATAGAGAATAACAGATACTCGGGAGTGAGTTTATGGACTGGAATCTAATCGAGGGGTTCGGGGTGGTTTATATGCAGAATAACCGATACCCGGGTGTGCGTTGCGGACTGGAATCTAATCGTGGGGTTTGTGGGGTTTATATATTGAATAATAGATACCAAGGATTGAGTTAAAGATTGGAATCTAATCGAGGGGTTCGGGGTGGTTTATATACAGAATAACAGATACCCGGGAGTGAGTTACAGACTGGAATCTAATCGAGGGGTTTGGTGGGTTTATATATAGAATAACAGATACCCGGGAGTGAGTTACAGACTGGAATCTAATCGAGGGGTTCGGGGTGGTTTATATACAGAATAACAAATACCCGGGAGTGAGTTACAGACTGGAATCTAATCGAGAGATTCGGGGTGGATTATATATAGAATAACAGATACCCGGGAGTGATTTACAGACTGGAATCTAATCGAGGGGTTCAGGGGGGTTATATTTAGAATAACAGATACCTGGGAGTGAGTTACAGACTGGAATCAAATCGAGGGGTTTGAGGGATTTATATATAGAATAACAGATACCCGAGAGTGAGTTACAGACTGGAATCTAATCGAGGGCTTTGGGGAATTTTTATATAGAATAACAGATACCCGGGAGTGAGTTATAGACTGGAAACAAATCGATGGGTTCGGGGTGTTTATATATAAATCATATGAATATAATATATATAGATTAACAGAAGACCGGGAATGAGTAACAGACTGAAATCTAGTCGAGCGGTTTGGGACATTTATATACAGAATAACAGTTAGACGGAAATGAGTTACAGACTGGAATCTAATCGAGGGGTTTGGGGTGGTCTTAATATAGAATAACAGATTCCTGGGAGTGAGTTACATGCTGGAATCTTATCGAGGAGTTCGGGGTGGTTTATATATAGAATAACAGACACCCGGCAGTGAGTTTCAGACAGGAATCTAACGGAGGGGTTTGGGGTGGTTTATATATAGAATAACAGACACCCGGCAGTGAGTTACAGGCAGGAATCTAACGGAGGGGTTTGGGGTGATTTATATATAGATTAACAGATGCCCGGGAGTGAGTTACGGGCTGAAATTTAATCGAGGGGTTCGGGGTGGTTTATATATAAATCATGTAGATACAATATGTATCGAATAAAAGATATCTGGGAGTGAGTTAAAGAACGGAATCTCATCGAGGGGAATGAGGGGTTTATATATAGAATAATAGATAACGGGAGAGAGTTACAGACTGGAATCTAATTGAAGGGTGCAGTGGTTTTATATACAGAAAAATAGATACCCGGGAGTGAGTTACAGACTGGAATCTAATCGAGGGGTTCAGGGCGTTTATATATAGAATAATCGATACCCGGGAGTGAGTTACAGACAGGAATCTAATCGAGTGCTTCCGGGGGTTTATATATAGAATCATAGATACCCGGGATTGAGTTACAGGCTGGAATTTAATTAAGGGGTGCAGGGGGTTTATATATAGAATAATCGATGCCCGGGATTGAGTTACAGACTCGAATCTAATCGAAGGGATCAGGGGGTTTATATATAGAATAATCGATACCTGGGATTGAGTTACAGACTGGAATCTAATCGAGGGGTTCAGGGGGTTTATATATAGAATAATAAATACCTGGGATTGAGTTACAGACTGCAATCTAATCGAGGGGTTCAGTGGGGTTATATAGAGAATAATAGATACCCGGGAGTGAGTTACAGACTGGAATCTAATTGAGGGGTGCAGGGGGTTTATATAGAGAATAATAGATACCCGGGATTGAGTTACAGACTGGAATCACGAACAGTTGAAAATATCATTTTTCTTGTGATGTGCTGAAGTGCAGGTTACAGAGGCTGATTCATGGAATGGGTAGTGTGAGTTTTTAACCAGCTTTATCCCAAATATCAAATTTAATTTCTCATTGGAACTGTTTGATGTTTTCTTAGTCTTGACACAAATGGATAGGGACTCTTTGGACCCTCACTGTTTGCAGCTTTTCACCATTTATAATGTAACCTGTTCCATCCTTTTTAAAGTGGGCATCCACACATTTGCCTATAATGAAATCCATCTTTCACTATTTCACTCATTCACTTAAGGTGTACATATCTCTTTGGCATTTTAAGTGCAGGTTACAGATTGGATTGGAACTTTATGCTTTAAGAATCATTAACCAAGTTTCACAGAGTTAAACATCAAAACTGACATTCTGAAACAGGAGAGGGCCCCACAACTTCAATTCTGTGATTCTCTAGCACCTCATGATCTGTATCTTACAATATGTCTGCCCCCTTCATGTCTCTGAAGACTTGGGAAAGTCTTTCAGACATTGGGGAACCATTTCTGTCAATCGGGATATTTCCTTTGAAGCATTTCATTGTCTTGGGACATTTACAGTAAACGGCTCCTTCAAAGGACATCATTAAAATTCACTCTTTAATCATCCAAATCCTTTTGCCCATTCAGACTCCCTGGCCCTACATCCTTATTGTTTCAAAGCTAACTTACATTTCACAATGTAGGAATGTGTGAATGCAAAGACTTTCTTCACACCTTTCCACAATACTAAGGCTCACAGTATTCAGGGTGAAATTTTCAAGACAACATTCATCAACTGACAGATTTCCAGCTCCAGCTAATTGTAGATTTTTATTTTTAATTTTGGGATAACAGGACTGAAATTGTACGGCATCCCAGTGTGAGATTTAAACTCCTGTTTATTTCAATCTTTAGCTCAGGAATTCACATTAAAACATGCAGAGAATTGAAACCTTCCTCATACAGTTGCCTGTTTGTTCCAGTGTTGGTATATTCCCTCTTTCTCTTGCGTTTTCACTAGTCTGAAGAAATTGAATTGTTGACATTGGATAATCATCCCTTTCCCATGAAAATGTAAACTCCTGGGAAACTGCAACAGACACAATCTTATGCAGTGATCAAAATCCTGCACCTTTATTCATCAATCCCATTTCCTATCTCTGTAGAAACTCCCTTCCACTGACAGATTCTGAGATCCATACTCAATCTCAAAAACCACCGCAGAAAAGTGACTGCTTATTTTAAACAGTAAATCTGAACTATTTGAAGTTCTGACTCAGTCACAGAATCGCAGAAATTTTGACTCTGTGGAATGAAAATTATCAGAATAACTTTGCAACATACAGGTAACCTGTAGTGACAGGAGGATACTTGTCTGTTCAAAAGGGATTCGATAAGATGCCTCACAAAGTTTGTTACTCAGGACAAGAGCTCATACATTCCCTAATCTCCCCACCCAGTTCCTCTCAGGATTTGACAATTTGATCAAGTCACCCCTGATGCTACTAAATTTCAGGGAATACAACCCGAGTTTGTGCAATCTCACTTTGCAATTTAACCCTTGGAATCCAGGTCTCATTCTGGCAAAGCTGTGATGCACTTGAACTGTCTCAACTGTCCCTGGAGTGTCGGATTAACCCGGGTCAAACGCATACACCCAGGTCAGGTTCAAGACTCACCTGTCTCACTCGCTGAGACGCTCTTGTATCAATGGCCTTATTGTAGTCGGATGCCGCGTTGGGAGCAGGACAGGTAGACGGGATTAGGATGACTGCTCATGTGGAGGGTAAACACGAGGAATCTATCAGAGAATCAGAACAGACCAGGGAGAAACAAACAAGGAAACTCATGTTCAATTTATTAGGCCTGATTTGTGGATTGTTTTTGTTTTGGGTGAGAATGTTGCCAACAAACACTCCCAGAGATGATGCAGCAGGGGATAGATACAGAGTAAAGCTCCCTCGATACTGTCCCCATCAAACACTCCCAGGACAGGTACAGCACGGGGTTAGATACAGAGTAATGCATCCTCTACACTGTCCCCATCAAACAATCTCAGGACAGGAACTGGACAGGATAAGATACAGAGTAAAGCTCCCTCTACACTGTCCCCATCAAGCACTCCCAGGGCAGGTACAGGACAGGGTTATATACGGAGTAAAGCTCCCACTAAACTGTCCCCATCAAACACTCCCAGGACAGGTACAGCACGGTGTTAGATACAGAGTAAATCTCCCTCTACACTGTAACCATCAAACACTCCCAGTGCAGGTACAGTACGGGGTTAGATACAGACTAAAGCTTATTCTACACGGTCCTCACCAAACACTCCCAGGACAGGTACAGCACGGGGTTAGATACAGATTAAAGCTCCCTCTAAACTGTCCCCATCAAACACTCTCAGGGCAGGTAAAGCACTGGGTTAGATACAGAGTAAAGCTCCCTCTTCACCGTCCCCATCAAACACTCCCAGGACATGTACAGCACGGCGTTAGATACAGAGTAAATCTCCCTCGATACTGTCCCCATCAAACACTCCCAGGACAGGTACAGCACGGGGCTAGATACAGAGTAAAGCTCCCTCGATGCTGTCCTCATCAAACACTCCCAGGACAGGTACAGCACGGGGTTAGATACAGAATAAAGCAACCTCTGCACTGTCCCCATCAAACACTCCCAGGACAGGAACTGGACAGGATTAGATACAGAGTAAAGCTACCTCTACACTTTCCCCATCAAACCCTCCCAGGGCAGCTAAAGCAACGGGTTAAATACAGAGTAATGCTCCCTCTACACTGTCTCCATCAAACGCTCCCAGGGCAGGTACAGCACGGGGCTGGATGCAGAGTAAAGCATCCTCAATACTGTCCCCATCAAACACTCCCTGGACAGGTACAGGACGGGCTTTGATACAGAGTAAAGCTCCCTCTACACTCTGCCCATCACACACTCCCAGGACAGGTACAGCAAGGGGTTAGATACAGAATAAAGCTCCCTCTGCATTGTCCCCATCAAACACTCCCAGGCCACATACAGCATGGGATTAGATGCAGAGTAAATCTCCCTCTATACTGTCCACATCAAACACTCCCAGTACAGGTACAGCACAATTTAGATACAGAGTAAAGCTTCCTCTACACTGTCCCCATCAAACACTCCCAAGACAGGTAAAGCTCGGGGTTAGATACAAAGTAAAGCTCCCTCTACACAGTCCCCCTCAAACACACCTAGGACAGGAACAGGACAGGGCTAGATACAGAGTAAAGCTCGCTCTATTCTCTCCCAATAAAACACTTTCAGGACTGGTACTGGACAGGATTAGATACAGAGTAATGCTCCCTCTGCACTGTCCCCATCAAACACTCCCTGGACAGGAACAGAACAGGGTTAGATACAGAGTAAAGCACCCTCTATACCTTCCCCATCAAACACTCCCAGGACAGGAACAGGACAGGGTTAGATACTGAGTATAGCTACCTCTACACTTGCCCCATCAAACACTCCCAGGGCAGTTAAAGCACTGGGTTAGATACAGAGAAAAGCTCCCTCTGCACTGTCCCCATCAAACACTCCCTGGACAGGAACTGGACAGGGTTAGATACAGAGTAAACCTGCATCTATACTCCCCCCATCAAACACTCCCAGGACTGGTACAGCACGGGGTTAAATACAGAGTAAAGCTCCCCCTACACTGTGGCCATCATACACTCCCAGTGCTGGTACAGCACGGCGTTAGATAAGGAGTAAACCTCCCTCTACACTGTCCCCATCAAACACTCCCAGGACTGGTATTAACATTCAATGGACAGGAGCTGCAAGGGGTCCTGTCTGGAAAGAGAGAGGGAGAGAGAAAGCTGGAATGACAGAGACAGGGAAATGCCACCCCCTCCCCCAGAAACGTCGTGTGTTCCCTGTTGCAGTTCAGGAAAAGCTGCAGGCCGTTTCTGCACAGGGGGATCCCACAGGCAGCAATGTAATGCTATCCAGATGGGAACAGGGAGACACATTTCCTTCCCCAGCCTCATGCCTGCTGTAACCCTCCCTCTTCCCTCTCAGCCCCTCACCGGGCACCATGTGTGCTCTGAGTCCGGACACATCCCCAGAAAGGCCTAAACTCCTTCTCTTCAAACCGGGAACAAGCTGCTGCTTCCTGGGGGAGACTTTTTGAAATCTCCGTCCCAGCATCGATTTTTACAAACCAGGCGTCCCCGGGAGGGTGTGACTGAGGCTTTTCTGCAGAGACTGGGAGCTGGGCACTGACTCCACACTGGAGACCCTCCCCTAACCCCCCCCAGACCCTTTGTATCTTCCTCACCCCCAACCCCCTGCCTCTGTTTCACTGTCTTTCCCTGATTCCCTCGCTCTCCCCCCTCTCTCTCTGTTGTAACGTAGGGACACATCCTAGAGAGACTGAATTCAAATGACTGTTCCACCTCTCAATTCATCGCCCTGCCTAAAACACCAGCATTATTCAGGAATTAGCACAAACTTTTACACACTCTCACAGTTAGGACTTGGTAAAGGGCTCCTGAGGGACAGGAAATGAGTCCAATCAGCTCATTTTTAATCAATTAACTGGTTGTGGCGCAGTATGAAACACTGCAGGGAATTTGTGCACAGCAAGATCCCACAGGGTGCAACCAGCTCTGTTCAGCACTTTTTAAATGGGGAAATATTTACACAGAGAGAGAGAGGCAGCAAGTTGGAGAGGGACTAAGACAGTGAAGACCCCCGACCCCTTCAGAACCTCAGAAAGACTGAGCGCTTTGCAGTGAAAGAATGAATGTTTAAAATGCTCTCATTGTTAGTGAGTCACTTGCTTCACTGTCCCTGGATTTATTTTCGCAATTCAGCCTTTTCTAAAAGATGTGACTGGGAGCTGGGCAGAGTCTACACATTGGAGACCCCCAGATCCTGTGTCTATTCACACCCCCTCCTCTTGTTTTGCTACCTCAGCCCCTCTGTTTCAACCCTCTTTCCAGTCATTATGGCAAACTTGTGGTATTCTAAACTATTATCTTAAATTGTTAATAAATACTGAGAAACAGACACAGACACGGGCTTTGCAGCAGCAGAAAGAATGTGAATCATTCCATCCCGGGGGTTTTTACTTCCAGATTCAGTTTTAGAAAATTCAGAATTCAAATTCACAACAGCAAAGTGTGGGAGTGAACGCCCGAATCCTTCAATATTCCAGGGAATACACGTGGAATTTATGTCTCCATACCTGTGTCTCTGTCACGTTTAAAATACTAATGTTACATGAGTCAACTCTGTCCTAAATGTCCCATTGCTGTGGGGACATAAAATGGCCACTGTGAACAAACCTAACATGGCTGCCTGGTGTTTGTAGACTAGATTCTCAGAGGAAGAGAGGCGGGCAGAGAGGGAAAGAGAGCTGGGTAAGCGAGTGAGATAGAGAGAGGAGATCAAGCGATAAAAAAGGGATGAGTTGAGAGAGGGAGAGATGAAGCGAGGGGAGCGAGTGTAGGGTAAAGATATGGGGTGAGAGAGAGAAACAGAGAAATGTATAGAGTGGCAGAGAGATGGGCTGGGAGAGGGAGAGAAGAAACGAGACAGGATGAGAGAAAGAGGAAGTGTAGGGGGAAACTGAAAATATTCAAAAATGTGTTAACATTATTGAGTGTAAAGAACAATATCCTGTGAGACATCCCTTCTCCATCTTTAAATTAGAGGGAGAGCCTTTAACCAACTTGAAAATGGGGGCAGACCCCTTCCTCAATTTGTGATGTGGAAGTGCTGGAATCAAATCGAGGGGTTCGGGGGGGCTTATATATAGAATATCATACCCGGGAGTGAGTTACAGACTGGAATCTAATCGAGGGGTTCGGGGTGGTTTATATATTGAATAACAGATACCCGGGAGTGAGTCACAGGCTGGAATCTAATCGAGGGGTTCGGGGTGGATTATATATAGAATAACAGATACCCGGGAGTGAGTCACAGGCTGGAATCTAATCGAGGGGTTCGGGGTGGATTATATATAGAATAACAGATACCCGGGAGTGAGTTACAGACTGGAATCTAATCGAGGAGGCCATTCAGCCCATCAAACTACTTTCGACACTCTGCAAGAAAAGTTTCACTGGTCTCACTCGTCCGCCCTTTCACCGAAACCCTGAAAATATTTTCCCTTCAGCTTCACACCCAAAATTTGCTGAAAAGAGAAATTCGGGATGGTGGGGAGAGGGGAAGGCTGATGGAGTGAGAGTGAGAGTAAATGAGAGAGAGAGGCAGAGAGATGGTGAGAGAGACAGATTGAGATAGAGAAAGAGAGACAAAACTCACCGAGAGAGAGAGAGGGACAGGACGAGATAGAGAGAGGGGCAGGGTGTTGAGTGAGAGAGAGACAGTGAAAGGCGAGGCAAGAAAGAGAGCGATGGAGAAAGAGACAGGCTTATCTTAAACAGTTAATAAATACTGAGAAACAGACACAGACATGGGCTTTGTAGAAGCAGAATGAATGTGAATCATTCCATCCCGGGGGTTTTTACTTCCAGATTCAGTAATAGAAAATTCAGAATTCAAATTCACAACAGCAAAGTGTGGGGCTGAACGCCCGGATCCTTCAATATTCCTGGGAATACACAGGGAATTCATGTCTCCATACCTGTGTCTCTGTCACGTTTAAAATACTAATGTTACATGAGTGAGGAGTCAACTCTGTCCTAAATGTCCCATTCCTGTGGGGACATAAAATGGCCACTGTGAACAAACCTAAAATGGCTGCCTGGTGTTTGTAGACTAGATTCTCAGAGGAAGAGAGGTAGGGAGAGAGGGAAAGAGAGCTGGGTAAGCGAGTGAGATAGGGAGAGGAGATCAAGCGATAAATAAGGGATGAGTTGAGAGAGAGAGATGAAGAGAGGGGAGCGAGTGTAGGGTAAAGATATGGGGTGAGAGAGAGAAACAGAGAAATATATAGGGTGGCAGAGAGATGGGGTGGGAGAGGGAGAGAAGGAACGAGACAGGATGAGAGAAAGTGTAGGGGGAAACTGAAAATGTTCAAAAATTTGTGAACATTATTGAGTGTAAAGGACAATATCCTGTGAGACATCCCTTCTCCATCTTAAAATTAGAGGGAGAGCCTTTAACCAACTTTAAAATGGGGGAGACCCCTTCCTCTACTTGTGGTGTGGAAGTGCTGGAATCTAATCGAGGGGTTGGGGGTGGTTTATATATAGAATAACATACCCGGGAGTGAGTTACAGACTGGAATCTAATCGAGGGGTTGGGGGTGGTTTCTATATAGAATAACATACCCGGGAGTGAGTTACAGACTGGATCTAATCGAGGGATTCGGGATGGTTTATATATAGAATAACATATACCCGGGAGTGAGTTACAGGCTGGAATCTAATCGAGGGGTTCGGGGTGGTTCATATACAGAATAACAAATAACAGGAGTGAGTTACAGACTGGAATCTAATCGAGGGGTTCCGGGTGGATTATATATAGAATAACAGATAACCGGGAGTGAGTTACAGACTGGAATCTAACCGAGGGGTTCGGGGTGGTTTATATATAGAATAACAGATGCCCGGGAGTGACTTACAGACTGGAATCTAATCGAGGGGTTCGGGGTGGTTTATATGTAGAATAACAGATACCCGGGAGTGAGTTACAGGCTGGAATCTTATTGAGGGGTTCGGGGTGGATAATATATAGAATAACAGATACCTCCGATTGAGTAACAGACTGGAATCTAATCGAGGAGGCCATTCAGCCCATCAAACTACTTTCGACACTCTGCAAGGAAAGTTTCCCTGGTCTCTCTCGTCCGCCCTTTCCCCGAAACCCTGAAAATATTTTCCCTTCAGCTTCACGCCCAAAATTTGCTGAAAAGGGAAATTGGGGATGGTGGGGAGAGGGGGAGGCTGATGGAGTGAGAGAGAGAGTATGTGAGAGAGAGAGGCAGAGAGATGGTGAGAGAAAGGCAGATTGAGATAGAGAAAGAGAGACAAAACTCGCCAAGAGAGAGAGAGAGACAGGGCGAGAGAGAGAGAGGGGCAGGGTGTTGTAGTGAGAGAGAGACAGTGAAAGGCGAGGCGAGAAAGAGAGCCATGGAGAAAGAGACAGGCGTGGGAGACAACGAATGTGACAGAGAGTCAGTGGCAGAGCGAGGGAGAGAGAGCGACAGAGAGAGGTGGTGATAGGGATAGAGACGGGGCGATAGAGAGAGGGTCAGAGAATGACAGAGATAGAATGAGAGACAGAGAGAGAGGGTGAAGGGCAGAGAGATGGGGTGAGAGAGAGAGGGAAATAGTTACAGTGAGATGGGATGAGAAAGAAAGAGAGAGAGCGCGAGAGAGAGAGAGAGATGGAATTAGTGAGAGTGAGATGGGGTGAGAGAGAGAGGGTGAAGGGCAGAGAGATGGGGTGAGAGAGAGAGGGAAATAGTTACAGTGAGATGGGGTGAGGAAGAAAGAGAGAGAGCGCGAGAGAGAGAGAGAGAGAGAGGGAAATAGTGAGAGTGAGATGGGGTGAGAAAGAAAGAGAGATAGGATGAGAGAGAGAGAGTGAGGGAAATAGTGAGTGAGATGGGGTGAGAAAGAAAGAGAGAGAGCGCGAGAGAGAGAGAGAGCGGGAAATAGTGAGAGTGAGATGGGGTGAGAAAGAAAGAGAGAGAGGGCGAGAGAGAGAGGGTCAGAGAATGACAGAGAGATAAAATGAAAGACAGAGAGGGTGAAGGGGAGAGAGATGGGGCGAGAGAGAGGGAGATAGCGACAATGAGATGGGCTGAGGGAGAAAGAGAGAGAGGGCAAGAGAGAGAGATAGAGAGAGGCGATTGAATGAAAGAAAAATGGGTGGGGTGAGGGAGAGGCAGAGAGAGGGAAGTGAGTGTCCGAAATAGCGAAGGGATGAGAGAGAGTATCAGAGAGACGAGTCGAGGGAAGGAAAAAGCGGTAGGGAGAGAGAGACCTGACGAAATGGGGCGAGAACCATTCTCAATATTTAAAATGGAGGCAGATAACTTCTCCACCGTTAAAACGGAGGGAGTTCCCTTTTCCGTCTTTAAAATGGACGGAGATATCTGTGTCTCTGTCACGTTGAAAGTACTAATTTTCCATTCGTGAGGAGCCAAATCTGTCCTAAATGTCCCATTCCTGTGGGGACATAAAATGGCCACTGGGAACAAACCTAACATGTCTGCCTGGTGTTTGTAGACTAGATTCTCAGAGGAAGAGAGACAGGGAGAGAAGACACTGATCGAGTGAATGAGAAATAGAGACTCTCAGACCAAGTGGGTGACTGAGAGCCAGACAGTGAATAAAGGATATTGGTCATAGCACATGGAAAGAGCAAGAGGCCATTTAACCCTCCAACCCTGTTCTGACATTCAATGAGATCCTGGCTGATCTGTGACTGAACCCCTTGGTCTCATATCTCTGCAGCGTGTTAGCTAACAGAAATCTATCAGCCTCAGTTTTAAACATGGACTAGTGGCTCAGCATCAATTTCTGTTCATGTGAGAGAGATCCAAACTAATACCACACTTGGCGTTTTAAAGTGTTTCTTAGATTCTCTCCTGAAATTCTAAAATTCTAAACATAGTTGAAAAACCATGACCCCAAGGCCCAGACTCCCCAAACCGGCGGGAATAGTTAGTCTTTTTCAAACCTCTACTTCCATTATTATCCTGAAATATTGCATCAAATCACCCCCTCACCTAAATTCCAGTGTAAAGCTTCATCCACACTGTTCAACAAACACACCCAAACCAAATACAGTATGGGGTTCGATAGAGAGTAACATTCCCTCTGCTCTGTCCCATCAAACAGGCCCAGGGAAGGGGCAGCACAGGGTTAGATACCAAGTAAAGACAGGGCCTATTGAGTGATAAACAGAATTTCTCCATCTTTAAAATGGAGGGAGATATCTGTGTCTCTGTCACGTTGAAAGGACTAATTTACCAATTGTGAGGAGTCAACTCTGTCATAAATGTCCCAGTGCTGTGGGCACATAAAATGGCCACTGTGAACAAACCTAAAATGGCTGCCTGGAGTTTGGGGATTTTTCTTACAGAATCTGAGAGAGGGAGAGAGAGAGAGAGAGAGAGAGCAGATGCGGAATGAGGGAATGTTAAAGAGAGAGACACAGAGTGAGAGGGGATGAACAGGCAGACGATGAAAGATTGATATCGGTCATAACATTGGGACATTTCTGACTGAGTTGAATTATGGCAAACTAGTGGCATTCTATCCTATTATCTTAAATTGTTAATAAATACTGAGAAACAGACACAGACACGGGCTTTGCAGCAGCAGAAAGAATGTGAATCATTCCATCCCGGGGGTTTTTACTTCCAGATTCAGTTTTAGAAAATTCAGAATTCAAATTCACAGCAGCAAAGTGTGGGAGTGAACGCCCGGATCCTTCAATATTCCAGGGAATACACGTGGAATTTATGTCTCCATACCTGTGTCTCTGTCACGTTTAAAATACTAATGTTACATGAGTCAACTCTGTCCTAAGTGTCCCATTGCTGTGGGGACATAAAATGGCCACTGTGAACAAACCTAAAATGGCTGCCTGGTGTTTGTAGTCTAGATTCTCAGAGGAAGAGAGACAGGGAGAGAGGGAAAGAGAGCTGGGTAAGCGAGTGAGATAGAGAGAGGAGATCAAGCGATAAAAAAGGGATGAGGTGAGAGAGAGAGATGAAGAGAGGGGAGCGAGTGTAGGGTAAAGATATGGGGTGAGAGAGAGAAACAGAGAAATATATAGAGTGGCAGAGAGATGGGGTGGGAGAGGGAGAGAAGGAACGAGACAGGGTAAGAGAAAGAGAAAGTGTAGGGGGAAACTGAAAATGTTCAAAAATTTGTTAACATTATTGTGTAAAGAACAATATCCTGTGAGACATCCCTTCTCCATCTTTAAATTAGAGGGAGAGCCTTTAACCAACTTTAAAATGGGGGGGACCCCTTCCTCAATTTGTGATGTGGAAGTGCTGGAATCTAATAGAGGGGTTCGGGGTGGTTTATATATAGAAAAACATACCCGGGAGTGAGTTGCAGACTGGAATCTAATCGAGGGGTTCGGGTTGGTTTATATATAGAATAACAGATACTCGGGAGTGAGTTACAGACTGGAATCTAATCGAGGGGTTCGGGGTGGTTTATATACAGAATAACAAATACCAGGGAGTGACTTACAGACTGGAATCTAATCGAGGGGTTCGAGTTGGTTTATATATAGAATAACAGATGCCCGGGAGTGAGTTACAGACTGGAATCTAATCGAGGGGTTTGGGGTGGTTTATATATAGAATAACAGATGCCCGGGAGTGAGTTACAGGCTGAATCTAATCGAGGGGTTCGGGGTGGATTATATATAGAATAACAGATACCCGGGAGTGAGTTACAGGCTGGAATCTAATCGAGGGGTACAGGGGGTTTATCTATAGAATAACAGATACCCGGGAGTGAGTTACAGACTGGAATCAAATCGAGGGGTTCAGGGGGTTTATATATAGAATAACAGATATCCGGAAGTGAGTTAGCGACTGGAATCTAATCGAAGAGGCCATTCAGCCCATCAAACTACTTTCGACACTCTGCAAGGAAAGTTTAACTGGTCTCACTCATCCGCCCTTTCCCCGAAACCCTGAAAATATTTTCCCTTCAGCTTCACACCCAAAATTTGATGAAAAGGAAAATTGGGGATGGTGGGGAGAGGGGGAGGCTGATAGAGTGAGAGAGAGAGTGAGAGAGAGAGAGAGGCAGAGAGATGGTGAGAGAGAGACAGATTGAGATAGAGAGAGAGAGACAAAACTCGCCAAGAGAGAGAGAGAGACAGGGCGAGCAAGAGAGAGGGGCAGGGTGTTGTAGTGAGAGAGTGACAGTGAAAGGCGAGGCGAGAAAGAGAGCGATGGAGAAAGAGACAGGCTTATCTTAAACAGTTAATAAATACTGAGAAACAGACACAGACACGGGCTTTGTAGAAGCAGAATGAATGTGAATCATTCCATCCCGGGGGTTTTTACTTCCAGATTCAGTAATAGAAAATTCAGAATTCAAATTCACAGCTGCAAGGTGTGGGACTGAACGCCCAGATCCTTCAATATTCCAGGGAATACACAGGGAATTCATGTCTCCATACCTGTGTCTCTGTCATGTTTAAAATATTAATGTTACATGAGAGAGGGGTCAACTCTGTCCTAAGTGTCCCATTCCTGTGGGGACATAAAATGGCCACTGTGAACAAACCTAAAATGGCTGCCTGGTGTTTGTAGACTAGATTCTCAGAGGAAGAGAGACAGGGAGAGAAGACACAGATCGAGTGAATGAGAAATAGAGACTCTCAGACCAAGTGGGTGACTGAGAGCCAGACAGTGAATAAAGGATATTGGTCATAGCACATGGAAAGAGCAAGAGGCCATTTAACCCTCCAACCCTGTTCTGACATTCAATGAGATCCTGGCTGATCTGTGACTGAACCCCTTGGTCTCATATCTCTGCAGCGTGTTAGCTAACAGAAATCTATCAGCCTCAGTTTTAAACATGGACTAGTGGCTCAGCATCAATTTCCATTCATGTGAGAGAGATCCAAACTAATACCACACTTGGTGTTTTAAAATGTTTCTTAGTTTCCCTCCTGAAATTCTAAAATTCTAAACATAGTTGAAAAACCATGACCCCAAGGCCCAGACTCCCCAAACCGGCGGGAATAGTTACTCTTTTTCCAACCTCTACTTGCATTATTATCCTGAAATATTGCATCAAATCACCCCCTCACCTATATTCCAGTGTAAAGCTTCATCCACACTGTTCAACAAACACACCCAAACCAACTACAGTATGGGGTTCGATAGAGAGTAACATTCCCTCTGCTCTGTCCCATCAAACAGGCCCAGGGAAGGGGCAGCACAGGGTTAGATACCAAGTAAAGACAGGGCCTATTGAGTGATAAACAGAATTTCTCCATCTTTAAAATGGAGGGAGATATCTGTGTCTCTGTCACGTTGAAAGGACTAATTTACCATTCGTGAGGAGTCAACTCTGTCATAAATGTCCCAGTGCTGTGGGAACATAAAATGGCCACTGTGAACAAACCTAAAATGGACGCCTGGAGTTTGGGGATTTTTCTTACAGAATCTGAGAGAGGGAGAGAGAGAGAGAGAGAGCAGATGCGGAATGAGGGAATGTTAAAGAGAGAGACACAGAGTGAGAGGGGATGAACAGGCAGACGATGAAAGATTGATATCGGTCATAACATTGGGACATTTCTGACTGAGTTGAATTATGGCAAACTAGTGGCATTCTATCCTATTATCTTAAATTGTTAATAAATACTGAGAAACAGACACAGACACGGGCTTTGCAGCAGCAGAAAGAATGTGAATCATTCCATCCCGGGGGTGTTTACTTCCAGATTCAGTTTTTGAAAATTCAGAATTCAATTTCACAGCAGCAAAGTGTGGGACTGAACGCCCGGATCCTCCACTATTCCAGGGAATACACGTGGAATTTATGTCTCCATACCTGTGTCTCTGTCACGTTTAAAATATTAATGTTACATGAGTCAACTCTGTCCTAAATGTCCCATTGCTGTGGGGACATAAAATGGCCACTGTGAACAAACCTAAAATGGCTGCCTGGTGTTTGTAGTCTAGATTCTCAGAGGAAGAGAGGCAGGGAGAGAGGGAAAGAGAGCTGGGTAAGTGAGTGAGATAGAGAGAGGAGATCAAGCGATAAAAAAGGGATGAGTTGAGTGAGAGAGATGAAGAGAGAGGAGCGAGTGTAGGGTAAAGATATGGGGTGAGAGAGAGAAACAGAGAAATATATGGGTGGCAGAGAGATGGGGTGGGAGAGGGAGAGAAGGAACGAGACAGGGTGAGAGAAAGAGAAAGTGTAGGGGGAAACTGAAAATGTTCAAAAATGTGTTAACATTATTGAGGGTAAAGAACAATATCTTGTGAGACATCCCTTCTCCTTCTTTAAAATAGAGGGAGAGCCTTTAACCAACTTTAAAATGGGGGGAGACCCCTTCCTCAACTTGTGATGTGGAAGTGCTGGAATCTAATCGAGGGGTTTGGGGTGGTTATATATAGAATAACATACCGGGAGTGAGTTACAGACTGGAATCTAATCGAGGGGTTCGGGGTGGTTTAAATACAGAATAAAAAATACCCGGGAGTGAGTTACAGACTGGAATCTAATAGAGGGGTTCGGGGTGGATTATATATAGAATAACAGATAACCGGGAGTGATTTACAGACTGGAATCTAATCGAAGGGTTCGGGGTGGCTTATATATAGAATAACAGACACCCGGGAGTGAGTTACAGACTGGAATATAATCGAGGGGTTCGGGGTGGTTTATATATAGAATAACAGATACCCGGGAGTGAGTTACAGACTGGAATCTAATCGAGGGGTTCGGGGTGGATTATATATATAGAATAACAGTTACCCGGGATTGTGTTACAGACTGGAATCTAATCGAGGGGTTCGGGGTGGTTTATATATATAATAACAGATACCCGGGAGTGAGTTACAAGCTGGAATCTAATCGAGGACTTCAGGGGGTTTATTTATAGAATAACAGATACCCAGGAGTGAGTTACAGACTGGAATCTAATCGAGGGGTTAGGGGTGGTTCATATATATAATAACAGATACCTGGGAGTGAGTTACAAGCTGGAATCTAACCGAGGGGTTCGAGGTGTATTATATATAGAATAACAGATACCCGTGATGGAGTTACAGACTGGAATCGAATTGTTGAGTTTGGAGGGTATATATATATATATATATATATATATAGGCTAACAGATACCGGGAATGAGTTACAGATTCGAATCTAATGGAGGATTTTTGGAATGGATTAAATATAGAAAATCAGATACCTGAGAGTGAGTTATAGACTGGAATCTAATCGAGAGTTTCGGGGATTTATATATAGAATCACAGATACCCGAGAGTGAGTTACAGACTGGAACCTAATCAAGGGGTTTGGGGGGTTTACATGTAGAATAACTGATACGCGGGAGTGAGTTACAGACTGGAATCAAATCGAGGGGTTTGGTGGGTTTATATTTAGAATCAGATACCCGAGTGTGAGATACAGACTGGAATCAAATCGAGGGGTTTGGGGGATTTATATATAGATTAATAGATACCCGAGAGTGAGTTACATACTGGAATCAAATCGAGGGGTTCGGGGGGTTTATATATAAATCATATGAATATAATATATATAGAATAACAGAACCCCGGGTATGATAACAGACTGAAATCTTGTCGAGGGATTTGGGACATTTATATACAGAATAACAGTTACACGGGAATGAGTTACAGACTGGAATCAAATCGAGGGGTTTGGGGCGGTCTATATATAGAATAACAGATACCCGGGAGTGAGTTACAGACAGGAATCTAATCGAGGGGTTTGGGGTGGTCTATATATAGAATAACAGATACCCGGGAGTGAGTTACAGACTGGAATCTAATCGAGGGGTTCGGGGTGGTTTATATATAGAATAACAGATACACGGCAGTGTGTTACAGACTGGAATCTAATCGAGGTGTTCTTGGTGGTTTATATATAGAATAACAGATACCCGGGAGAGAGTTACAGACTGGAATCTAACGGAGGGGTTTGGGGTGGTTTATATATAGAATAACAGACGCCCGGCAGTGTGTTACAGACTGGAATCTGATCGAGGTGTTCTTGGTGGTTTATATATAGAATAACAGATACCCGGGAGAGAGTTACAGACTGGAATCTAATGGAGGGGTTTGGGGTGGTTTATATATAGAATAACAGATGCCCGGGAGTGAGTTACAGGCTGCAATTTAATCGAGGGGATCGGGGTGGTTTATATATTAATCATGTAGATATAATATATATCGAATAAAAGATATCCGGGAGTGAGTTACATAACGGAATCTCAGCGAGGGGATTGAAGGGTTTATATATAAAATAATAGATACCCGGGATTGAGTTACAGACTGGAATCTAATTGAGGGGTGCAGGGGGTTTATATATAGAATAATAGATACCCGGGAGTGAGTTACAGACTGGAATCTAATCGAGGGGTTCAGGGGATTTATATATAGAATCATAGATACCCGGGAGTGAGTTACAGGCTGGAATCTGATCGAAGGGTTCAGGGGGTTTATATATAGAATAATAGCCACGCGGGATTGAGTTACAGACCGGAATCTAATCGAGGGGTTCAGGGGGTTTATATATAGAATAACAGATACCCGGGATTGAGTTACAGACTGGAATCTAATCGAGGGTTTTGGGGGATTTATATATAGAATAACAGATACCCGAGAGTGATTTACAGACTGGAATCAAATCGAGGGGTTCGGGGGGTTTATATATAAATGATATGAATATAATATATATAGAATAACAGAAGCCCGGGAATGAGTAACAGACTGAAATCTAGTCGAGGGGTTTGGGACATTTACATACAGAATAACAGTTAGACGGGAATGAGTTACAGACTGGAATCAAATCGAGGGGTTTGGGGTGGTCTATATATAGAATAACAGATACCGGGGAGTGAGTTACAGACTGGAATCTAATTGAGGGATTCAGGGGGTTTATATATAGAATTATCGATACCCGGGATTGAGTTACAGACTGGAATCTAATCGAGGGGTTCAGGGGGTTTATATATAGAATCATAGATACCCGGGAGTGAGTTACAGACTGGAATCTAATAGAGGGGATCAGGGGGTTTATATATAGAATAATAAATACACGGGTTTGAGTTACAGGCTGGAATCAAGAACAGTTTAAAATATCATTTTTCTTGTGATGTGCTGAAGTGCAGGTTACAGAGGCTGATTCATGGAATGGGTAGTGTGAGTTTTTAACCAGCTTTATCCCAAATATCAAATTTAATTTCTCATTGGAACTGTTTGATGTTTTCTTAGTCTTGACACAAATGGATAGGGACTCTTTGGACCCTCACTGTTTGCAGCTTTTCACCATTTATAATGTAACCTGTTTCTTCCTTTTTAAAGTGGGCAGCCACACATTTGCCTACAATGAAATCCATCTTTCACTATTTCACTCATTCACTTAAGGTGTACATATCTCTTTGGAATTTGAAGTGCAGGTTACAGATTGGATTGGAACTTTCTGCTTTCTGAATCATTAGCCAAGTTTCACAGAGTTAAACATCAAAACTGACATTCTGAAACAGGAGAGGGCCCCACAACTTCAATTCTGTGGTTCCCTGGTATCTCATGATCTGTATCATACAATATCTCTGCCCCCTTCATGTCTCTGCAGACTTGGGAAAGTGTTTCAGACATTGGGGAACCATTTCTGTCAACCAGGATATTTGCTTTGAAGCATTTCATTGTCTCGGGACATTTACAGTAAACGGCTTCTTCAAAGGACATCATTAACATTCACTCTTTAATCAACCGAATCCTGTTGTCCATTCAGACTACCTGGCCCTACATCCTATTGTTTCACAATTAACTTACATTTCACAATGTAGGAATGTGTGAATGCAAACACTTTCTTCACACGTTTCCACAATACTAAGGCTCACACTATTCAGGGTGAAATTTTCAAGACAACATTCATCAACTGACAGATTTCCAGCTCCAAATAGAAGCTTCAAGATACAGAAAGTGGCACAGAAACGAAACATCTGATTTATCTGAATCTGCATCCGTTATTGGACAGCGCGGGGTTAGATAGGAATTAAAGTTGTTCTTAAATTGTCCCCATCAAACACTCCCAGAACAGGTACAGCATGGGGTTTGATACAGAGTACAGCTCCCTCAACAGTAGAGTTATGAGGTTAAAAAGCCTCATTCTCCTTTGAATTAGATTTCAAAATAAACACAGTGTTCAAATTAAAAGTTCATCAGCTGGAGAAAAGGGTAAAGCTCCAAATATTTTTCAACGTGCCTGGGTATAAACAACATTGTCCTGTCATATCGTTTATCCATGGAATCTAATCGAGGGATTTTGGGGATTTATATACAGAATAACATACCCGGGAGTGAGTTACAGACTGGAATCTAATCGAGGGGTGCGGGGTAGTTTATATATAAAATAACAGACACCTGGGAGTGAGTTACAGACTGGAATCTAATAGAGGTGTTTGGTGGGTTTATATATAGTGCCAATGTCACATTCCTGTGGCGTCAACTCTGTCAGAAATGTCCCAGTGCTTTGGGGACATAATATGGCCTCTGTGAACAAACCTAAAAGGCTGACTGCTGTTTGTGTCATTTATTTAGATTCTGAGAGAGAGGAAGAGAGAGAGAGAGAGAGAGACCGAGCGAGTGAGAAGAGAGAGACTCACATCGAGAGGGAGATCAAGAGACAGAGATTGAAGGAAGGATATTTATCATAGTACATTGGAAGAGGAAGATTCCATTTCTCCCCGCACCCTGTTTCCGACATTCAATGAGATCCTGGCTGATCTCTGATCTTCCTCCATATCTCTTTACACCTTTGCCTAACAAAAATCTATCAGCCTCAAATTGAAACATGAACAAGAGACTTTGCGTCAATTACCGTTTGCAGAAAATTGTTTCAAACTAAAGCTTTGGCTACACTGTTCATCAAACACTCCCAACCCAAATATAGTATGGGGTTCGATACAGAGTCAAATTACCTCTGCTCTAACCCAAGAAATTTTTAGTTGTAGGTTTTTATTTTTAATTTTTGGCTAACAGGACTCAAATTGTCCAAGTGTGAGATTTAAACTCCTGTTTAGTTCAATCTTTAGCTCAGGAATTCACATTAAAACATGCAGAGAATTGAAACCTTCCTCATACAGTTGCCTGTTTGTTCCAGTGTTGGTATATTCCCTCTTTCTCTTGCGTTTTCACTTGTCTGAAGAAATTGAATTGTTGACATTGGATAATCATCCTTTTCCCATGAAAATGTAAACTCCTGGGAAACTGCAACAGACACAATCTTATGCAGTGAACAAAATCCTGCACCTTTATTCATCAATCCCATTTCCTATCTCTGTAGAAACTCCCTTCCACTGACAGATTCTGAGATCCATTCTCAATCGCAAAAACCACCACAGAAAAGTGACTGCTTATTTTAAACAGTGAATCTGAGCTATTTGAAGTTCTGACTCAGACACAGAATCGCAGAAATTTTGACTCTGTGGGATGAAAATTATCAGAATAACTTTGCAACATACAGATAACCTATAGTGACAGGTGGATACTTGTCTGTTCAAAAGGGATTCGATAAGATGCCTCACAAAGATTGTTACTCAGGACAAGAGCTCATACATTCCCCTAATCTCCCCCCTCCATTCCTCTCAGGATTTGACAATTTGATCAAGTCACCCCTGATGCTACTAAATTTCAGGGAATACAACCCGAGTTTGTGCAATCTCACTTTGCACTTTAACCCTTGGAATCCAGGTCTCATTCTGGCAAAGCTGTGATGCACTCGAACTGTCTAAACTGTCCCTGGAGTGTCGGCTTAACCCGGGTCACTCACATATACCCAGGTCAGGTTCAAGACTCACCTGTCTCACTCACTGAGACGCTCCTGTATCACTGGCCTTATTGTAGTTGGATGCCGCGTTGGGAGCAGGACAGGTAGACGGGATTAGGAAGACTGCTCATGTGGAGGGTAAACACGAGGAATCTATCAGAGAATCAGAACAGACCAGGGAGAATCAAACAAGGAAACTGATGTTCAATTTATTAGGCCTGATTTGTGGATTGTTTTTGTTTTGGGCGAGAATGTTGCCAACAAACAGTCCCAGAAAGGAAGCAGCAGGGGCTAGATACAGAGTAAAGCTCCCTCGATACTGTCCCCATCAAACACTCCCAGGACAGGTACAGCACGGGGCTAGATACAGATTAAATCTCCCTCGATAATGTCACCATCAAACGCTCCCAGACAAGGTACAGCACGGGATTAGATAGAGAGTGATGCTCTCTCTACACTGTGCCCATCAAACACTCCCAGGGCTGGTACAGCACGGGTTAAGATACAGAATAAAGCTCCCTCTGCACAGTCCCCATCAAACACTCCCAGGACAGGTACAGCACAGAGTTAGAAACAGATTAAAGCTCCGTCTATACTGTCCCCATCATACATTCCCAGGACAGGAACAGGACAGGTTTAGATCGAGAGTAAAGCTAACTCTACACTTTCCCCATCAAACACTCCCAGGACTTGTACAGCACATGGTTAGATACAGAGTAAATCTTCCTCTACTCTGACCCCATCAAACACTCACAGGACACGTACAGCACGGGGTTAGATACAGAATAAATCTCCCTCTACACTGTCCCCATCAAACACTCCCAGGGCAGGTAAAGCACTGGGTTAGATACAGAGTTAAGCTCCCTCGATACTGTCCCCATCAAACACTCCCAGGACATGTACAGCAAGGGGTTAGATACAGAGTAAAGCTCCCTCTATACTGTCCCCATCAAACACTCCCTGGACAGGTACAGCACGGGGTTAGATACGGATAAAGCTCCCTCGATACTGTCCCCATCAAGCACTCCCAGGAAAGGTACAGCACGGGGTTAGATACAGAGTAAAGCTCCCTCTATACTGTCCCCATCAGAAACTCTCAGGACAGAACAGCACGGGGTTAGATACGGATAAAGCTCCCTCGGTACTGTTCCCATCAAGCACTCCCAAGACAGGTTAGCACGGGGTTAGATACAGAGTAAAGCTCCCTCGATACTGTACCCATCAAACACTCCCAGGACAGGTACAGCACGGGGTTAGATATAGAGTAAAGCTCCCTCTATACTGACCCATCAAACACTCCCATGAAAGGTACAGCACAGAGTTAGACACAGAGTAAAGCTCCCTCTGCACTGTTCCAATCAAACACTCCCTGGACAGGAACAGGACAGGGTTATATACAGAGTAAACCTCCCTCTATACTCTCCCCATCAAACACTCACAGGACTGGTACAGCACGGGGTTAAATACAGAGTAAAGCTCCCTCTACACTTTCCCCATCAAACATTCCCATGTCCAGTACAGCACAGGGTTAGATACAGTGTAAACCTCCCTCTATACTCTCCCCATCAAACACTCCCAGGGCAGGTACAGCACGGGGTTAGATGCAGAGTAAACTCCCTCTACACCTGTCTCCATCAAACACTCCCATGAATGGTACAGCTCAGGGTTAGATACAGAGTAAAGGTCCCCCTACACTGTGCCCAACATAAAATCCCATGGCAGGTACAGCATGCACGAGGTTACATACAGAGTAAATTTCCCTCTATGCTGTCCCCATCAAACACTCCCAGGACAGGAACAGCACGGGGTTAGATTCAGAATAAAGCTCCCTCTGCACTGTCCGCATCAAACACTCCCAGGACAGGTAAAGCACTGGATTAGATACAGAGTAAAGATCCCTCTACACTGTCCCCATCAAACACTCCCAGGACAGGTACAGCACGGGGTTAGATACCGAGTAAAGCTCCCTCTACACTGTCCACATCAAGCACTCCCAGGGCAGGTACAGGACAGGGTTACATACGGAGTAAAGCTCCATCCAAACAGTCCCCATCAAACACTCCCAGGACAGGTACAGCAAGGGTTTAGATACAGAGTAAAGCACCCACTACACCATCCCAAACAAACAGTCCCAGGGCAGGTACATTACGGGGTTAGATACAGAGTAAAGCTTCCTCTACACTGTCCCCATCAAACACTCCCAGGACAGCTACAGCACGGTGTTAGATAAAGAGTAAATCTCCTTCTACACCGTCCCCATCAAACACTCCCAGGGCAGCAACAGGACACAGTTAGATACAGAGTAAAGCTACCTCTACACTTTCCCCATCAAACACACCGAGGGCAGGTAAAGCAATGGGTTCGATGCAGAGTAAAGCTCCCTCTACACTGTGCCAATCAAACACTCCCAGGGCAGGTACAGCACGGGCTTAGATAAAGAATAAAGGACCCTCTACACTGTCTCCATCAAACACTCCCAGGACAGGTACAGCACAGGCTTAGATACAGTGTAAACCTCCCTCTATACTCTCACCATCAAACACTCCCAGGACTGGTACAGCACGGGGTTAGATACAGAGTAAAGCTCCCTCTAGGCTGTCCCCATCAAACACTCCCAGGACTGGTGCAGCACAGGGTTAGATACAGAGTAAAGCTCCCTCTACACTGTCCCCATCATGCACTCACAGGGCAGGTACAGGACAGGGTTAGATATAGAGTAAATCTCCATCTACACCGTCCCCATCAAACACTCCCAGGGGAGGTACAGCCCGGGTTTAGATACAGAGTAAAGCTCCCTCTACACCGTCCCCATCAAACACTCCCAGGACAGGTACAGCACAGGGTTAGATACAGAGTAAAGCTCCCTCGATACTGTCACAATCAAACACTTTGTGCAATCTCACTTTGCAATTTAACCCTTGGAAACCAGGTCTCATTCTGGCAAAGCTGTGATGCACTCGAACTGTCTAAACTGCCCCTGGAGTGTCGGATTAACCCGGGTCACTCACATACACCCAGGTCAGGTTCAAGATTCACCTGTCTCACTCACTGAGACGCTCCTGTATCACTGGCCTTATTGTAGTCGGATGCCGCGTTGGGAGCAAGACAGGTAGACGGGATTAGGATGACTGCTCATGTGGAGGGTAAACACGAGGAATCTGTCAGAGAATCAGAACAGACCAGGGAGAATCAAACAAGTAAACTGATGTTCAATTTATTAGGCCTGATTGGTGGATTGTTTTTGTTTTGGGCGAGAATGTTGCCAACAAACACTCTCAGAGATGATGCAGCAGGGGCTAGATACAGAGTAAAGACCCCTCGATACTGTCACCATTAAACGCTCTCACGACAGGCACAGCACGGGATTAGACACAGAGTAAAACTCCCTCTATAGTGTCCCGATCAAACACTCCCAGGACAGGTACAGCACAGGGTTAGATACAGAGTAAAGCTTCCTCTACACTTTCCCCATCAAACACTCCCTGGACAGGAAAGAAAAGGGTTAGATACAGAGTAAAGCTCCCTCTATACTGTCCCCATCAAACACTCCCAGGACAGGTACAGCAAGGGGTTAGATACACAGTAAAGCTCCCTCTACACTGTCCCCATCAAACACTCCCAGGACAGGAACAGGACGAGGTTAGATACAGAGCAAAGCTCCCTCTATAATGTCCCCATCAAACACTCCCAGGACAGGAACAGGACAGGGTTAGATACAGAGTAAAGCTACCGCTACATTTTCCCCGTCAAACACTCCCAGGGCAGGTAAAGCACTGCTTAAGATATGGAGTAAAGCTCCGTCTATACCGTCCCCATCAAACACGCCCAGGACAGTTACAGCACAGGGTTAGATACAGAGTAAAGCTCCCTCTACACTGTCCCCATCAAACACTCCCAGGGCAGGTACAGCACGGGGTTAGATACAGAGTATAGCTCCCTCTACACTGTCCCCATCAAACACTCCCAGGACAGGTACAGCACGGGGTTAGAAACAGAATAAAGCTCCCTCTGCACTGTCCCCATCAAACACTCCCAGGGCAAGTACAGCACAGGGTTAGATACAGAGTAAAGCTCCCTCTGCACTGTCCCCACCGAACACTCCCTGGACAGGAACAGGTCAGGGTTAGATACAGAGTAAAGCTCCCTCTACACTGTCCCCATCAAACACTCCCTGGACAGGAACAGGACAGGGTTAGATACAGAGTAAAGCTACCTCTACACTGTCCCCATCAAACACTCCCAGGACAGGAACAGGACAGGGTTAGATACAGAGTAAAGCTCCCTCTACACTGTGCCCATCAAACACTCCCAGGACAGGTACAGCACAGGGTTAGATACAGAGTAAAGCTCCCTCGATACTGTACCCTTCAAACAATCCCAGGACAGGTACAGCACGGGGTTAGATACAGAGTTAAGCTCCCTCTACACTGTCCCCCTCAAACACTCCTAGGGCAGGTACAGCACGGGGCTAGATACAGAATAAAGCTCCCTCGATACTGTCACCATCAAACACTCCCAGGATATGGTGCAGCACGGGGGTAGACACAGAATAAAGGTCCCACTGCACTGTCCCGATCAAACACTCAAAAGGGAAAGTACAGCACGGGGTTAAATACAGAGTAAAGCTCCTGCTATACTGTCCCCATCAAACACTACCAGGACAGGTACATCACAGAGTTAGATACAGAGTAAAGCTCCCACTGCACTGTCCCATCAAACACTCCCAGGACAGTTACAGCACGGGGTTAGATACAGAGTAAAGCTCCCTCTACACTGTCCCCATAAAACACTCCCAGGACAGGAACAGGACAGGTTTAGATACAGAGTAAAAGCTACCGCTACACTTTCCCCATCAAACAATCCCAGGGCAGGTAAAGCACTGCGTTAGATCCAGAGTAAAGTTCTCTCGACACTGTCTACATCAAACACTCCCAGGACAGTTACAGCACGGGGTTAGATATAGAGTAAAGCTCCCTCTACAATGTCCCCATCAAACACTCCCAGGGCAGGTACAGCACGGGGCTAGATACAGATTAAATCTCCCTCGATAATGTCACCATCAAACGCTCCCAGACAAGGTACAGCACGGGATTAGATACAGAGTAAAGCTCGCTCGATACTGTCGCCATCAAACACTCCCAGGCCTGTTACAGCACGGGGTTAGATACAGTGTAAAGCTCCCTCTACACTGTCCCCATCAAACACTCCCAGGACAGGAACAGGACAGGGTTAGATACAGTGTAAAGCTCCCTCTTCACTGTGTCCATCAAACACACCCAGGGCAGGTACAACAAGGGGTTAGATACAGAATGAAGCTCGCTCTGCACTATCCCCATCAAACACTCCCAGGGCAATCACAGCACGGGGTTAGATACAGAGTAAAGCTCCCTCTATACTGTCCCCATCAAACACTCCCAGGACAGGTACAGCACAGAGTTAGATAAGGAGTAAAGCTCCATCTACACTGTCGCCATCAAACACTCCCAGGACAGGTACAGCACGGGGTTAGATACAGAGTAAAGCTCCCTCTACACTGTCCCCATCAAACACTCCCAGTACAGGAACAGGACAGGGTTAGATACAGAGTAAAGCTCCATCAATACTGTCCCCATCAAACACTCCCAGGACAGGAACAGCACGGGTTGAGATACAGAGCAAAGCAACCCCTACACTTTTCCCATCAAACACTCCCAGGGCAGGTAAAGCAATGGGTAAGATACAGAGTAAAGCTCCCTCTACAATGTCTCCATCAAACACTCCCAGTACCGCTACAGCACAGGGTTAGATACAGAGTGAAGCTCTCTCTACACTGTGCCCATCAAACACTCCCAGGGCAGATACAGCACGGGTTGAGATAAAGAATAATGCTCCCTCTTTACAGTCCCCATCAAACACTCGCAGGGCACGTACAGCACGGGGTTAGATACAGAGTAAATCTTCCGCTACACTGACCCCATCAAACACTCCCAGGACAGGTAAAGCACTGGGTTAGATACAGAGTAAATCTCCCACTACACTGACCCATCAAACACTCCCAGGACAGGAACAGGACAGGGTTAGATACAGAGTAAAGCTCCCACTACACTGTGCCCATCAAACACTCCCAGGGCATGTAAAGCACTGGGTTAGATACAGAGTAAAGCTCCCTCGATACTGTCCCCATCAAACACTCCCAGGACAGGTATTGCACGGGGTTAGATACTGAGTAAAGCTCCCTCGATACTGTCCCCATCAAAAACTCCCAGGACAGGTACAGCACGGGGTTAAATACAGAGTAAAGCTCCCTCTACAATGTCCCCATCAAACACACACAGGGCAGGTACAGCACGGGGTTAGATACAGAATAAAGCTCCCTCTGCACTGTCCCCATCAAACACTCCCAGGGCAAGTACAGCACAGGGTTAGATACAGAGTAAATCTTCCTCTACACTGATCCCATCAAACACACCCAGGACAGGTAAAGCACTGGGTTAGATACAGAATAAAGCTCCCTCTACACTGTGCCCATCATACAGTCCCAGGACAGGTACAGCACGGGGTTAGATACAGAGTAAAGCTCCTGCTATACTGTCCCCATCAAACACTCCCAGGGGAGGTACAGGACAGGGTTATATAAAGAGTAAAGCTCCCTCTAAACTGTCCCCATCAAACACTCACAGGACACGTACAGCACGGGGTTAGATACAGAGTAAAGCTTCCTCTACACTGTCCCCATCAAACACTCCTAGGCCAGGAACAGGACAGGGTTAGATACAGAGTAAAGCTCCCTCTATACTGTCCCCATCAAACACTGCCAGGACAAGAACAGCACGGGGTTAGATACAGAGTAAAGCTACCGCTACATTTTCCCCGTCAAACACTCCCAGGGCAGGTAAAGCACTGCTTAAGATATGGAGTAAAGCTCCGTCTATACCGTCCCCATCAAACACGCCCAGGACAGTTACAGCACAGGGTTAGATACAGAGTAAAGCTCCCTCTACACTGTCCCCATCAAACACTCCCAGGGCAGGTACAGCACGGGGTTAGATACAGAGTATAGCTCCCTCTACACTGTCCCCATCAAACACTCCCAGGACAGGTACAGCACGGGGTTAGAAACAGAATAAAGCTCCCTCTGCACTGTCCCCATCAAACACTCCCAGGGCAAGTACAGCACAGGGTTAGATACAGAGTAAAGCTCCCTCTGCACTGTCCCCACCGAACACTCCCTGGACAGGAACAGGTCAGGGTTAGATACAGAGTAAAGCTCCCTCTACACTGTCCCCATCAAACACTCCCTGGACAGGAACAGGACAGGGTTAGATACAGAGTAAAGCTACCTCTACACTGTCCCCATCAAACACTCCCAGGACAGGAACAGGACAGGGTTAGATACAGAGTAAAGCTCCCTCTACACTGTGCCCATCAAACACTCCCAGGACAGGTACAGCACAGGGTTAGATACAGAGTAAAGCTCCCTCGATACTGTACCCTTCAAACAATCCCAGGACAGGTACAGCACGGGGTTAGATACAGAGTTAAGCTCCCTCTACACTGTCCCCCTCAAACACTCCTAGGGCAGGTACAGCACGGGGCTAGATACAGAATAAAGCTCCCTCGATACTGTCACCATCAAACACTCCCAGGATATGGTGCAGCACGGGGGTAGACACAGAATAAAGGTCCCACTGCACTGTCCCGATCAAACACTCAAAAGGGAAAGTACAGCACGGGGTTAAATACAGAGTAAAGCTCCTGCTATACTGTCCCCATCAAACACTACCAGGACAGGTACATCACAGAGTTAGATACAGAGTAAAGCTCCCACTGCACTGTCCCATCAAACACTCCCAGGACAGTTACAGCACGGGGTTAGATACAGAGTAAAGCTCCCTCTACACTGTCCCCATAAAACACTCCCAGGACAGGAACAGGACAGGTTTAGATACAGAGTAAAAGCTACCGCTACACTTTCCCCATCAAACAATCCCAGGGCAGGTAAAGCACTGCGTTAGATCCAGAGTAAAGTTCTCTCGACACTGTCTACATCAAACACTCCCAGGACAGTTACAGCACGGGGTTAGATATAGAGTAAAGCTCCCTCTACAATGTCCCCATCAAACACTCCCAGGGCAGGTACAGCACGGGGCTAGATACAGATTAAATCTCCCTCGATAATGTCACCATCAAACGCTCCCAGACAAGGTACAGCACGGGATTAGATACAGAGTAAAGCTCGCTCGATACTGTCGCCATCAAACACTCCCAGGCCTGTTACAGCACGGGGTTAGATACAGTGTAAAGCTCCCTCTACACTGTCCCCATCAAACACTCCCAGGACAGGAACAGGACAGGGTTAGATACAGTGTAAAGCTCCCTCTTCACTGTGTCCATCAAACACACCCAGGGCAGGTACAACAAGGGGTTAGATACAGAATGAAGCTCGCTCTGCACTATCCCCATCAAACACTCCCAGGGCAATCACAGCACGGGGTTAGATACAGAGTAAAGCTCCCTCTATACTGTCCCCATCAAACACTCCCAGGACAGGTACAGCACAGAGTTAGATAAGGAGTAAAGCTCCATCTACACTGTCGCCATCAAACACTCCCAGGACAGGTACAGCACGGGGTTAGATACAGAGTAAAGCTCCCTCTACACTGTCCCCATCAAACACTCCCAGTACAGGAACAGGACAGGGTTAGATACAGAGTAAAGCTCCATCAATACTGTCCCCATCAAACACTCCCAGGACAGGAACAGCACGGGTTGAGATACAGAGCAAAGCAACCCCTACACTTTTCCCATCAAACACTCCCAGGGCAGGTAAAGCAATGGGTAAGATACAGAGTAAAGCTCCCTCTACAATGTCTCCATCAAACACTCCCAGTACCGCTACAGCACAGGGTTAGATACAGAGTGAAGCTCTCTCTACACTGTGCCCATCAAACACTCCCAGGGCAGATACAGCACGGGTTGAGATAAAGAATAATGCTCCCTCTTTACAGTCCCCATCAAACACTCGCAGGGCACGTACAGCACGGGGTTAGATACAGAGTAAATCTTCCGCTACACTGACCCCATCAAACACTCCCAGGACAGGTAAAGCACTGGGTTAGATACAGAGTAAATCTCCCACTACACTGACCCATCAAACACTCCCAGGACAGGAACAGGACAGGGTTAGATACAGAGTAAAGCTCCCACTACACTGTGCCCATCAAACACTCCCAGGGCATGTAAAGCACTGGGTTAGATACAGAGTAAAGCTCCCTCGATACTGTCCCCATCAAACACTCCCAGGACAGGTATTGCACGGGGTTAGATACTGAGTAAAGCTCCCTCGATACTGTCCCCATCAAAAACTCCCAGGACAGGTACAGCACGGGGTTAAATACAGAGTAAAGCTCCCTCTACAATGTCCCCATCAAACACACACAGGGCAGGTACAGCACGGGGTTAGATACAGAATAAAGCTCCCTCTGCACTGTCCCCATCAAACACTCCCAGGGCAAGTACAGCACAGGGTTAGATACAGAGTAAATCTTCCTCTACACTGATCCCATCAAACACACCCAGGACAGGTAAAGCACTGGGTTAGATACAGAATAAAGCTCCCTCTACACTGTGCCCATCATACAGTCCCAGGACAGGTACAGCACGGGGTTAGATACAGAGTAAAGCTCCTGCTATACTGTCCCCATCAAACACTCCCAGGGGAGGTACAGGACAGGGTTATATAAAGAGTAAAGCTCCCTCTAAACTGTCCCCATCAAACACTCACAGGACACGTACAGCACGGGGTTAGATACAGAGTAAAGCTTCCTCTACACTGTCCCCATCAAACACTCCTAGGCCAGGAACAGGACAGGGTTAGATACAGAGTAAAGCTCCGTCTATCTTGTCCCCATCAAGCACTCCCAGGACAGGTCCAGAACGGGGTTAGATACAGAGTAAATCTCCCCATACACCGTATCCATCAAACACTACCAGGGCAGGTAAGGCACGGAATTAGATACAGAGTAAAGTTTCCTCTACACTGTGCCCATCAAACACTCCAAGGGCCGGTACAGCACGTGGTTTGATACAGAATAAAGCTCCCTCTGCACTGTCCCCATCAAACACTCCCAGGGCAAGTACAGCACTTGTAGATACAGAGTAAAGCTCCCTCTATTCTGTACCCATCAAACACTCCCAGGACAGGTAAAGCACTGGGTTACACAGAGAGTAAAGCTCCCTCTACACTGCCTCCATCAAATACTCCCAGGACAGGTACAGCATGGGGTTAGATACAGAGTAAAGCTCCCTCTACACTGTCCCCATCAAACACTCCAAGGACAGGAACAGGACAGGGTTAGATACAGAGTAAAGCACCCTCTATACTTTCCCCAAGAAACAGCGGTCCTGTCCTGTTATTAACATTCAATGGACAGCAGCAGCAAGGGGTCCTGTCTGGGAAGAGAGAGGGAGAGAGAAAGCTGGAGTGACAGAGACAGGGAAATTTCACCCCCTCCCCCAGAAACGTCGTGTGTTCCCTGTTGCTGTTCAGGAAAAGCTGCAGGCCGTTTCTGCACATGGCGATCCCACAGACAGCAATGTAATGCTATCAGGATGGGAACAGGGAGACACATTTCCTTCCCCATCCTCATGCCTGCTGTAACCCTCCCTCTTCCCCCTCTCCCCCCCGCCCCGGGCACCATGTGTGCTCTGAGTCCGGACACATCCCCAGAAAGGCCTAAACTCCTTCTCTTCAAACCGGGAACAAGCTGCTGCTTCCTGGGGGAGACTTTTTGAAATCTTCGTCCCAGCATCGATTTTTACAAACCAGGCGTCCCCGGGAGGGTGTGACTGAGGCTTTTCTGCAGAGACTGGGAGCTGGGCACTGACTGCACACTGGAGACCCTCCCCTAACCCCCCCCAGACCCTGTGTCTCTTCCTCACCCCCAACCCCTGCCTCTGTTTCACTGTCTTTTCCTGTTTCCCTCAATCTCCCCCCTCTCTCTCTGTTGTAACGTAGGGACACATCCTAGAGAGACTGAATTCAAATGACTGTTCCACCTCCCAATTCATCGCCCTGCCTAAAACACCAGCATTATTCAGGAATTAGCACAAACTTTTACACACTCTCACAGTTAGGACTTGGTAAAGGGCTCCTGAGGGACAGGAAATGAGTCCAATCAGCACATTTTTAATAAATTAACTGGTTGTGGCACAGTATGAAACACTGCAGGGAATTTGTGCACAGCAAGATCCCACAGGGTGCAGTCAGCTCTGTTCAGCACTTTTTAAATGGGGCAATATTTACACAGAGAGAGAGAGGCAGCAAGTTGGAGAGGGACTAAGACAGTGAAGACCCCCGACCCCTTCAGAACCTCAGAAAGACTGAGCGCTTTGCAGTGAATGAATGAATGTTTAAAATGCTCTCATTGTTAGTGAGTCACTTGCTTCAATGTCCCTGGATTCATTTTCGCAATTCAGCCTTTTCTAAAAGATGTGACTGGGAGCTGGGCAGAGTCTACACATTGGAGACCCCCAGATCCTGTGTCTATTCACACCCCCTCCTCTTGTTTTGCTACCTCAGCCCCTCTGTTTCAACCCTCTTTCCAGACATTATGGCAAACTTGTGGCATTCTAAACTATTATCTTAAATTGTTAATAAATACTGAGAAACAGACACAGACACGGGCTTTGCAGCAGCAGAAAGAATGTGAATCATTCCATCCCGGGGGTTTTTACTTCCAGATTTAGTTTTAGAAAATTCAGAAGTCAAATTCACAGCAGCAAAGTGTGGGAGTGAACGCCCGGATCCTTCAATATTCCAGGGAATACACGTGGAATTTATGTCTCCATACCTGTGTCTCTGTCACGTTTAAAATACTAATGTTACATGAGTCAACTCTGTCCTAAGTGTCCCATTGCTGTGGGGACATAAAATGGCCACTGTGAACAAACCTAAAATGGCTGCCTGGTGTTTGTAGACTAGATTCTCAGAGGAAGAGAGACAGGGAGAGAGGGAAAGAGAGCTGGGTAAGCGAGTGAGATAGAGAGAGGAGATGAAGCGATAAAAAAGGGTTGAGGTGAGAGAGAGAGATGAAGAGAGGGGAGCGAGTGTAGGGTAAAGATATGGGGTGAGATTGAGAAACAGAGAAATATATAGGGTGGCAGAGAGATGGGGTGGGAGAGGGAGAGAAGGAACGAGACAGGGTGAGAGAAAGAGAAAGTGTAGGGGGAAACTGAAAATGATCATAAATTTGTTAACTTTATTGAGTATAAAGAACAATATCCTGTGAGACATCCCTTCTCCATCTTTAAATTAGGAGAGCTATTAAACAACTTTAAAATGGGGGGAGACCCCTTCCTCAATTTGTGATGTGGAATTGCTGGAATCTAATCGAGGGGTTCGGGGTGGTTTATATATAGAATAACAGATACCCGGGAGTGAGTTACAGACTGGAATCTAATCGAGGGGTTCGGGGTGGTTTATATACAGAATAACAAATACCCTGGAGTGAGTTACAGACTGGAATCTAATCGCGGGGTTCGGGGTGGTTTATATATAGAATAACAGATACCCGGGAGTGAGTTACAGACTGGAATCTAATCGAGGACTTCAGGGGGTTTATTTATAGAATAACAGTTACCCGAAAGTGAGTTACAGACTGGAATCTAATCGAGGGGTTTGGGGGGTATATATGTAGAATAATTGATTCGCTGGATTGAGTTCCAGGCTGGAATCTAATCGAGGGGTTCAGGGGGTTTATATATAGAATAATAGATTCCTGGGCTTGTGTTACAGACTGGAATCTAATCGAGGGGTTCAGGGGGTTTATATGTAGAATAATTGATTAGCGGGATTGAGTTACAGACTGGAATCTAATCGAGGGCTTCAGGGGGTTTATATGTAGAATCATTGATTCGCGGGATTGAGTTACAGGCTGGAATCTAATCGAGGGGTTCAGGTGGTTTATATGTAGAATAATTGATTCCCAGCCTTGTGTTACAGACTGGAATCTAATCGAGGGGTTCAGGGGATTTATATGTAGAATAATTGATTCGCGGGATTGAGTTACAGACTGGAATCTAATCGAGGGGTTCAGGGGGTTTATATGTAGAACAATTGATTCCCGGGAGTGAGTTAGACTGGAATCAAATCGTAGGTTTTGTGGTTGTTTATATATAGGAAAACAGATACCCGGGAGTGATTTTCAGGCTGGAATCTAATTGAGGTGTTCGTGGTGGTTTATATATAGAATAACAGATACCTGTGAGTGAGTTACAGACTGGAATCTAATCGAGGGGGTCGGGGTGGTTTATATATAGAATAACAGATACCCGGGAGTGAGTTACAGACTGGAATCTCATTGAGGGGTTCGGGGGATTTATATATAGAATAACAGATACCCGGGAGTGAGTTACAGACTGGAATCTCATCCTGGGTGTCGGGGGGGGGGTTTATACTTAGAATAACAGTTACCCGGGTGTGATTTACAGACTGGAATCAAATCGAGGGGTTTGGGGTGGTTTATATATAGAATAAGAGACACCCGGGAGTGAGTTACAGACTGGAATCTAAAAGAGGGGTTTGGGGTGGTTTTTACATAGAATAACAGATACCCGGGAGTGAGTTACAGAACAGAATCTAATGGAGGGATTTGGAATGGTTTATACATAGAATAACACAAAGGGAGTGAGTTACAGAGTGGAATCTCATCGAGGGGTTCGGGGGTTTATATATAGAATAACAGTTACCCGGGAGTGAGTTACAGACTGGAATCTCATCGAGGGTTTCGGGGTGTTTATACATAGAATAACAGTACCCGGGACTGAGTTACAGACTGGAATCAAATCGAGGGGTTCGGGGTGGATTATATATAGAATCATAGATACCCGAGAGTATGTTAAAGATTGGAATCTAATCGAGGGGTTTGGGGAGTGTATATATAGAATAACAGATTCCCTGCAGTGAGTTACAGACTGGAATCTAATCGAGGTGTTCAGGGGGTTTATATGTAGAATAATTGATTCCCGGGAGTGAGTTACAGACTGGAATCTAATCGAGGGGTTTAGGGGTTTTAAATATAGAATCACAGATAACCAAGAGTGAGTTAGACTGGAATCAAATCGTAGGTTTTGTGGTGGTTTATATATAGGATAACAGATACCCGGGAGTGATTTTCAGGCTGGAATCTAATTGAGGTGTTCGTGGTGGTTTATATATAGAACAACAGATACCCGCGAGTGAGTTACAGACTGGAATATCATCGAGGGGTTCGGGGGATTTATATATAGAATAACAGATACCCGGGAATGAGTTACATACTGGAATCAAATCGAGGGGTTTGGGGAGGTTTATATAAGAATAACAGTTACCCGGGAGTGAGTTACAGACTGGAATCCAATCCAGGGGTATGGGGTGGTTTATATATAGAATAACAGACACCCGGGAGTGAGTTTCAGACTGGAATCTAATCGAGGGGTATGGGGTGGTTTACATATAGAATAAGAGACACCCAGGAGTGAGTTACAGACTGGAATCCAAAAGAGGGGGTTGGGGTGGTTTTTACATAGAATAACAGACACCCGGGAGTGAGGTGCAGACTGGAATCTAATTGAGGGGTTGGAGTGGTTTATATTTTGAATAACAGATACCCGGGAGTGAGTTACAGAACAGAATCTAATGGAGGGATTTGGGATGGTTTATACATAGAATAACATAATGGGAGTGAGTTACAGAGTGGAATCTCATCGAGGGGTTCGGGGTTTTTATATATAGAATAACAGTTTCCCGGGAGCGAGTTACAGACTGGAATCTCATCGAGGGGTTCGAGGTGGTTTATAATTATATAGAATAACAGATACCCGGGAGTGAGTTACAGACTGGAATCTCATCGAGGGGTTCGGGGCTTTTATATATAGAATAACAGTTACCCGGGAGTGAGTTACAGACTGGAATATAATCGAGGGGTTCAGAGGGTTTAAACATAGAATCATAGATACCCGAGAGTATGTTACAGACTGGAATCTAATCGAGGGGTTTGGGGTGGTGTATATATAGAACAACAGCTTCCCCGGAGTGAGTTACAGACTGGAATCTAATCGAGTGCTTCCGGGTGGTTTATATATAGAATAACAGATTCCCCGGAGTGAGTTACAGAGTAGAATCTAATCGAGTGGTTTTGGGAGGTTTATATGTAGAATAATTGATTCCCGGGTTTGAGTTACAGACTGGAATCTAATCGAGGGGTTCAGGGGGTTTATATGTAGAATAATTGATACCCGGGATTGAGTTACAGACTGGAATCTAAATAAAGGGTTCAGGTTGTTTATATAGAGAATAATAGATACCCGGGATTGAGTTACAGACTGGAATCTAATCGAGGGGTTCAGGGGGTTTATATATAGAATAATAGATACCCGGGATTGAGTTACAGACTGGAATCATGAACCGTTGAAAATATCATTTTTCTTGTGATGTGCTGAAGTGCAGGTTACAGAGGCTGATTCATGGAATGGGTAGTGTGAGTTTTTAATCAGCTTTATCCCAAATATCAAATTTAATTTCTGATTGGAACTGTCTGATGTTTTCTTAGTCTTGACACAAATGGATAGGGACTCTTTGGACCCTCACTGTTTGCAGCTTTTCACCATTTATAATGTAACCTGTTCCATCCTTTTTAAAGTGGGCAGCCACACATTTGCCTATAATGAAATCCATCTTTCACTATTTCACCCATTCACATAAGGTGTACATATCTCTTTGGAATTTGAAGTGCAGGTTACAGATTGGATTGGAACTTCCTGCTTTCTGAATCATTAGCCAAGTTTCACAGAGTTAAACATCAAAACTGACATTCTGAAACAGGAGAGGGCCCCACAACTTCAATTCTGTGATTCACTGGTATCTCATGATCTGTATCTTACAATATCTCTGCCCCCTTCATGTCTCTGAAGACTTGGGAAAGTGTTTCAGACATTGGGGAACCACTTCTGTCAACCGGGATATTTCCTTTGAAGCATTTCATTGTCTCGGGACATTTACAGTAAACGGCTTCTTCAAAGGACATCATTAAAATTCACTCTTTAATCATCCAAATCGTGTTGTCCATTCAGACTCCCTGGCCCTACATCCTATTGTTTCAAAGCTAACATACATTTCACAATGTAGGAATGTGTGAATGCAAACACTTTCTTCACACGTTTCCACAATACTAAGGCTCACACTATTCAGGGTGAAATTTTCAAGACAACATTCATCAACTGACAGATTTCCAGCTCCAGCTAATTGTAGATTTTTATTTTTAATTTTGGGATAACAGGACTGAAATTGTACGGCATCCCAGTGTGAGATTTAAACACCTGTTTATTTCAATCTTTAGCTCAGGAATTCACATTAAAACATGCAGAGAATTGAAACCTTCCTCATACAGTTGCCTGTTTGTTCCAGTGTTGGTATATTCCCTCTTTCTCTTGCGTTTTCACTTGTCTGAAGAAATTGAATTGTTGACATTGGATAATCATCCCTTTCCCATGAAAATGTAAACTCCTGGGAAACTGCAACAGACACAATCTAATGCAGTGAACAAAATCCTGCACCTTTATTCATCAATCCCATTTCCTATCTCTGTAGAAACTCCCTTCCACTGACAGATTCTGAGATCCATACTCAATCTCAAAAACCACCACAGAAAAGTGACTGCTTATTTTAAACAGTGAATCTGAACTATTTGAAGTTCTGACTCAGTCACAGAATCGCAGAAATTTTGACTCTGTGGGATGAAAATTATCAGAATAACTTTGCAACATACAGGTAACCTGTAGTGACAGGTGGATACTTGTCTGTTCAAAAGGGATTCGATGAGATGCCTCACAAAGCTTGTTACTCAGGACAAGAGCTCATACATTCCCCTAATCTCCCCCCTCAGTTCCTCTCAGGATTTGATAATTTGATCAAGTCACCCCTGATGCTACTAAATTTCAGGGAATACAACCCGAGTTTGTGCAATCTCACTTTGCAATTTAACCCTTGGATTCCAGGTCTCATTCTGGCAAAGATGTGATGCACTCAAACTGTCTAAACTGTCCCTGGAGTGTCGGATTAACCCAGGTCACTCACATATACCCAGGTCAGGTTCAAGACTCACCTGTCTCACTCAAGAGGTTCCTGTGTCACTGGCCTTACTGTAGTCGGATGCCGCGTTGGGAGCAGGACAGGTAGACGGGATTAGGATGACTGCTCATGTGGAGGGTAAACACGACGAATCTATCAGAGAATCAGAACAGACCAGGGAGAATCAAACAAGTAAACTGATGTTCAATTTATTAGGCCTGATTTGTGGATTGTTGTTGTTTTGGGCGAGTATGTTGCCAACAAACACTCCCAGAGATGATGCAGCAGGGGCTAGATACAGAGTAAAGCTCCCTCTATACTGTCCCCATCAAACACTCCCAGGACAGGTACAGCACAGGGTTAGATACAGAGTAAAGCTCCCTCGATACTGTACCAATGAAACACTCCCAGGACAGGTACAGCACGGAGTTAGATACAGAGTAAAGCTCCCTCGATAATGTACCAATCAAACACTCCCTGGACAGGAACCGGACAGGGTTAGATACAGAGTAAAACTCCCTCTATACTCTCCCCATCAAACACTCCCAGGACTGGTACAGCACGGGGTTAAATACACAGTAAAGCTCCCCCTACACTTTGGACATCATACACTCCCAGGGCAGGTACACCACGGGGTTAGATACAGAATAAAATTCCCTCTACACTGTCTACATCAAACACTCCCAGGACTGGTACAGCTCAGGGTTAGATACAGAAAAAAGCTCCCTCTATACTGTCCCAATCGAACACTACCAGTACAGGTACAGCACGGGGTTAGATACAGAGTAAAGCTCCCTCTACACTGTCTACATCAAACACTCCCAGGACTGGTACAGCTCAGGGTTAGATACAGAGTAAAGCTCCCTCTATACTGTCCCCATCGTACACTCCCAGGTCTGGTACAGCACGGGTTTAGATACAGACTATAGCTCCCCCTACACTGTGCCCATCATACACTCCCAGGGCAGGTACAGTACGGGGTAAGATGCAGAGTAAATCTCCCCCTACACTGTGCCCATCATACACTCCCAGGGCAGGTACAGCACGGGGTTAGATACAGAGTAAAGCTCCCGCTAACCTGTCCCCATCAAACAGTCCCAGGACTGGTACTGCCCGGGGTAAGATACAGATTAAAGCTCCCTCTACACTGTCCCCATGAAGCACTCCCAGGGCAGGTACAGGACAGGGTTATATACAGAGTAAAGCTCTCTCTAAACTGTCCCCATCAAACCCTCCCAGGACAGGTACAGCACGGGGTTAAATACAGAGTAACGCTCCCTCTACACTGTCCCCATCAATCACTCCCAGGGCAGGTACAGCACGGTGTTAGACACAGAGTATATCTCCCTCTACACCGTCCCCATCAAACACTACCAGGACAGGTACAGCACAGGTTTAGATACAGAGTAAAGGTCCCTCTGCAATGTCCCCGTCAAACACTCCCTGGACAGGAACAGAACAGGGTTATATACAGAGCAAAGCTCCCTCGATACTGTCCTCATCAAACACTCCCAGGACAGGAACAGGACAGTGTTAGATAGAGTAAAGCTTCCTCTACACTTTCCCCATCAAACACTCCCAGGGCAGGAAAAGCACTGGGTTAGATACAGAGTAAAGCTCCCTCTACACTGTCTCAATCAAACACTCCCATGTCCGGTAGAGCACAGGGTTAGATACAGTGTAAACCTCCCTCTATACTCTCCCCATCAAACACTCCCTGGACTGGTACAGCACGGGGTTAGATACAGAGTAAAGCTCCCCCTACACTGTGCCCAACATACACTCCCAGGGCAGGTACAGCACGGGGTTAGATACAGAGTAAATTTCCCTCTAAGCTGTCCCCATCAAACACTCCCAGGACAGGTACAGCACGGGGTTAGATACAGAGTAAAGCTCCCTCGTTACTGTCCCCATCAAACACTCCAAGGATAGGTACAGCAAAAGGGTTAGATACAGAGTAAAGCTCCCTCTACACTGTGCCCATCAAACACTCCCAGAGCACGTACAGCATGGGGTTAGATATAGAGTAAAGCTCCCTCTACACTGTGTTCATCAAACACTCCCAGGATAGGTAAAGCACTGGGTTAGAATTAGAGTAAAGCTCCCTCTACACTGTTCCCATTAAACACTCCCAGAACAGGGTTAGATACAGAGTTAAGCTCCCTCTATACTGTCCCCATCAAACACTCCCAGGACAGGAACAGGACAGGGTTAGATACAGACTAAAGCTACCTCTACACTTTCCCCGTCAAACACTCCCAGGGCAGGTAAAGCACTGTTTTAGATACAGAGTAAAGCTCCCTCGAAACTGTCCCCATCAAACACTCCCTGGACAGGTACAGCACGGGGTTAGGTACAGAGTAAAGCTCCCTCGATACTGTCCCCATCAAACACTCCCAGGACAGGTACAGCATGGGGTTTGATACAGAGTAAAGCTCCCTCAACACTTGAGTTATGCTGTTAAAAAGCCTCATTCTCCTTTGAATTAGATTTCAAAATAAATACAGTGTTCAAATTAAAAGTTCATCAGCTGGAGAAAATGGAAAAGCTCCAATTATTTTTCAATGTGCCTGGGTATAAACAACATTGTCCTGTCATATCGTTTATCCATGGAATCTAATCGAGGGATTTTGGGGATTTATATACAGAACAACATACCCGGGAGTGAGTTACAGACTGGAATCTAATTGAGGGGTTCGGGGTAGTTTATGTATATAATAACAGATACCCGGGAGTGAGTTACAGACTGGAATATAATCGAGGGGTTCGGGGTGGATTATATACAGATTAACAGATAACCGGGATTGAGTTACAGACTGGAATCTAATCAAGGGGTTCGCGGTGGTTTATATACAGAATAACAGGTACCCGGGAGTGAGTTACAGACTGGAATCTCATCGAGAGTTTCGGGGGGTTTATACATAGAATAACAGTTACCCGGGTGTGAGCTACAGTCTGGAATCAAATCGAGCGTTTTGGGGTGGTTTATATATAGAACAACAGACACCCGGGAGTGAGTTACAGACTGGAATCTAAAATTGGGCATTGGGGTGGATTATATTTTGAATAACAGATACCCGGGAGTAAGTTACAGAACAGAATCTAATGGAGGGATTTGGAATGGTTTATACATAGAATAACACAACGGGAGTGAGTTACAGAGTGGAAGCTAATCGAGGGGTTCAGGGGGTTTATATATAGAATAACAGATACCCGGGAATGAGTTACAGACTGGAATCTAATCAAGGGGTTCGGGCTGGTTTATATATAGAATAACAGATTCCCGGGAGTGAGGTACAGACTGGAATCTAATCGAGGGGTTCAGGGTGTTTATACATAGAATAATAGATACCCGGGATTGAGTAACAGACTGGAATCTAATCGAGGGGTTTGGGGTTTTATATATAGAATAATAGATACCCGCGATTGAGTAACAGGCTGGAATCTAATCGAGGAGGCCAGTCAGACCATCAAACTACTTTCGACACTCTGCAAGGAAAGTTTCACTGGTCTCACTCGTCCGTCCTTTCCCCGAAACCCTGAAAATATTTTCCCTTCAGATTCACACCCAAAATTTGCTGAAAAGGGAAATTGGGGATGGTGGGGAGAGGGGGAGGCTGATGGAGTGAGAGAGAGAGTGAGAGAGAGAGAGAGGCAGAGAGATGGTGAGAGAGAGACAGATTGAGATAGAGAAAGAGAGACAAAACTCGTGAAGAGAGAGAGAGATACAGGGCGAGATAGAGAGAGGGGCAGGGTGTTGTAGTGAGAGATAGACAGTGAAAAGCGAGGCGAGAAAGAGAGCGATGGAGAAAGAGACAGGCGTGAGAGAGAACGAATGTGACAGAGAGACAGTGGCAGAGCGAGGGAGAGAGAGAGCGACAGAGAGAGGTGGTGACAGGGATAGAGACGGGGCGATAGAGAGAGGGTCAGAGAATGACAGAGATAGAGTGAGAGACAGAGAGAGAGGGTGAAGGGCAGAGAGATGGGGTGAGAGAGAGAGGGAAATAGTGACAGTGAGATGGGGTGAGAAAGAAAGAGAGAGGGCGCGAGATAGAGAGGGAAATAGTGAGAGTGAGATGGGGTGAGAAAGAAAGAGAGAGAGGGCGAGAGAGAGGGTCAGAGAATGACAGAGAGATGAAATGATAGACAGAGAGGGTGAAGGGGAGAGAGATGGGGAGAGAGAGAGGGAGATAGCGACAATGAGATGGGCTGAGGGAGAAATAGAGAGAGGGCGAGGGAGAGAGATAGAGAGAGGCGATTGAGTGAATGAAAAATGGGTGGGGTGAGGGAGAGGCAGAGAGAGGGGAGTGAGTGTCCGAAATAGCGATGGGATGAGAGAGATCCTCAGAGAGACGAGTCGAGGGAAGGAAAAAGCGGTAGGGAGAGAGAGACCTGATGAAATGGAGCGAGAACCATTCTCAATATTTAAAATGGAGGCAGATAACTTCTCCACCGTTAAAACGGAGGGAGTTCCCTTTTCAATCTTTAAAATGGAGGGAGATATCTGTGTCTCTGTCACGTTGAAAGTACTAATTTTCCATTCGTGAGGAGTCAAATCTGTCCTAAATGTCCCATTCCTGTGGGGACATAAAATGGCCACTGGGAACAAACCTAACATGTCTGCCTGGTGTTTGTAGACTAGATTCTCAGAGGAAGAGAGGCAGGGAGAGAAGACACAGATCGAGTGAATGAGAAATAGAGACTCTCAGACCAAGTGGGTGACTGAGAGCCAGACAGTGAATAAAGGATATTGGTCATAGCACATGGAAAGAGCAAGAGGCCATTTAACCCTCCAACCCTGTTCCGACATTCAATGAGATCCAGGCTGATGTGTGATTGAAGCCCTTGGTCTCATATCTCTGCAGCGTGTTAGCTAACAGAAATCTATCAGCCTCAGTTTTAAACATGGACTAGTGGCTCAGCATCAATTTCCGTTCATGTGAGAGAGATCCAAACTAATACCACACTTGGTGTTTTAAAGTGTTTCTTAGTTTCTCTCCTGAAATTCTAAAATTCTAAACATAGTTGAAAAACCATGACCCCAAGGCCCAGACTCCCCAAACTGGCGGGAATAGTTAGTCTTTTTCAAACCTCTACTTCCATTATTATCCTGAAATATTTCATCAAATCACCCCCTCACCTAAATTCCAGTGTAAAGCTTCATCTACACTGTTCAACAAACACACCCAAACCAATTACAGTATGGGGTTCGAGAGAGAGTAACATTCCCTCTGCTCTGTCCCATCAAACAGGCCCAGGGAAGGGGCAGCACAGGGTTAGATACCAAGTAAAGACAGGGCCTATTGAGTGATAAACAGAGTTTCTCCATCTTTAAAATGGAGGGAGATATCTGTGTCTCTGTCACATTGAAAGGACTAATTTACCATTCGTGAGTAGTCAACTCTGTCATAAATGTCCCAGTGCTGTGGGCACATAAAATGGCCACTGTGAACAAACCTAAAATGGACACCTGGAGTTTGGGGATTTTTCTTACAGAATCTGAGAGGGGGAGAGAGAGAGAGAGAGAGAGAGAGAGAGCAGACGCGGAATGAGGGAATGTTAAAGAGAGAGACACAGAGTGAGAGGGGATGAACAGGCAGACGATCAAAGAATGATATCGGTCATAACATTGGGACATTTCTGACCGAGTTGAATTATGGCAAACTAGTGGCATTCTATCCTATTATCTTAAATTGTTAATAAATACTGAGAAACAGACACAGACACGGGCTTTGCAGCAGCAGAAAGAATGTGAATCATTCCATCCCGGGGGTTTTTACTTCCAGATTCAGTTTTAGAAAATTCAGAATTCAAATTCACAGCAGCAAAGTGTGGGACTGAACCCCCGGATCCTTCAATATTCCAGGGAATACACATGGAATTTATGTCTCCATACCTGTGTCTCTGTCACGTTTAAAATACTAATGTTACATGAGTCAACTCTGTCCTAAATGTCCCATTGCTGTTGGGACATAAAATGGCCACTGTGAACAAACCTAAAATGGCTGCCTGGTGTTTGTAGACTAGATTCTCAGAGGAAGAGAGACAGGGAGAGAAGACACAGATCGAGTGAATGAGAAATAGAGACTCTCAGACCAAGTGGGTGACTGAGAGCCAGACAGTGAATAAAGGATATTGGTCATAGCACATGGAAAGAGCAAGAGGCCATTTAACCCTCCAACCCTGTTCTGACATTCAATGCGATCCTGGTTTTTATGTGTGTGTGCCTGCGTCTATGAAAAAGTAAATATCTGTGCAAGTGTGTGCGTGTTTTTGTGTGTACATGAGAGAGAGAGAATGTATATATGTGTGTGTGTGTGAGAGAGCGTGTATGTGTGTGAGTTGGTGTGTGTGTGTGTGTTTGTGTGTGAGGAAGAATATATGTGTGTGTGAGATTGTGTGTGTTTGCGTGTATGAGAATGAATAGATCTACGAGTCTGTGTGTGAATCGGTGAGATAGAGAATCAGTGTCTGTGTGAGAGAGGATGTGTGTGCGTTTGAGAATACATCTGTGTGATTGTGACTATGTCTGTGTGAGCATGTGTATGAGAAAGAATATGTCTTTGTGAGTGTGTGAGAGAGAGTGTGTGTCTATGAGGAATAATATATCTGTGTAGCGTGAGTGTGAGAGAGAATGTGTGTGTGTATGTATGTGTGAAATAGAGAATATATGTGCGTGAGTGTGTCTGTGTGTGAGAGGATGTGTGTGTGTGTCTGCGTTTATGAGAAAGAATATATCTGTGCAATTGTGTGTTTGTGTGTTTGAGAGCGTTTGTGTCCAAATTGAAATGTAGTGGATTCCTTCCACATCATTAAAATGGAGGGGGATCCCTTCCCCATTTTAAATTGTACGGAGATCCCTTCTATATATTTTAAATGGAGGGCGACACCTCCTACATCTTAAAAATAGAGTGAGGTCCCTTTTCCATCTTTAAAATGTTGGTAGATCCCTTCTCCGTCATTAAAATGGAGGGAGATGTTTTCTCAATCTTTAAAATTGAGGTAGATCCCTTCTCCGTCTTTAAAATGCAGGGATATCTCTGTCATAGAGTCACAGAGGTCAACAGCACAGAAAAAGGCCTTTTGGCCCATCAAGTCTGTGCCGATCGAACAAGAACCTAACAATTCTAATCCTATTTTACAGCACTAGGCCCACAGCCTTCTATGCCAAGGCATCGCAAGTGCACATCCAAATATTCTTAAATGTTATGAGGGTTTCTGCCTCTAACCCCCTTTCAGGCAGTGAGTTCCAGATTCCCACCACCCTCTGGGTGAAAAAATCCTTCCCTACTTCCCCTCTAACCCTCCTGCCCCCTGCCTTAAATCTATGCTCCGTGGTTATTGTTCCCTCCACCAAGGGGAAAAGTTCCTTCCTCTCTACCCTATCAATGCCCCTCATTATTTTATTCACCTCAATCATGTCCTTCCTCAATCTCCTCTGCTCATGGGAAAATAATCCAAGTCTATCCTATCTCTCCTCATATCTTACATTCTCCAGCCCAGGCAACATCCTGGTAAATCTCCTCTGCTCTCTCTCTAGTGCAATCACATCCTTCCTACAATGCGGACTCCAGAACTACACGCAATACTCTAGCTGTGGCCTAACCAGCGTTTTATGCAGTTCCAGCATGACTTCCCTGCTCTTATATTCTATGTCTCGGCTAATAAAGGAAAGTATCTCATATGCCTTCTTAAACACCTTATTTACCTGTCCCACTACCTTAAGGGACCAGTGGACATACACACCAAGGTCTCTCTAATGCGCATTAGATCCCAGGGTCCTACCATTCATCATATATTCCTGTGCCTTGTGTGTCCTGCCCAAGTGCATCACCTCACACTTATCCGGATTAAAGTCCTTGAACCACTGACCAGTCCGTCTATATCCGCCTGTAATCTAAGGCTCTCCTCCTCACTATTTACCACACCACCAATTATCGTGTCATCCACAAACTTGCTGATCAACCCTCCTACATTGAAGTCTAAATTGTTTATACGTACCACACACAGCAAGGGACCCAACACCGACCCCAGGGGAACCCCACTGGACACAGGGATTCAGTCACAAAAACACCCCTTGACCATCACCCTCTGCTTCCTGCCACTCAGCCAATTCTGGATCCAAATTGAAAAATTGCCTTGGATCCCATGGGATCTTACCTTCGCTTTCGTTCTCCCTTGTGGGACCTTACCAAAAGCCTTGCTTATGTCCCACTAGGCTACGTCTTCTCCATCTTTAAAGTGGAGGAAGATCCATTCCCGTCTTTAAAATGGAGGGAGATCCATTGCCCAACTTGTGATGTGGAGGTGCTGGAACCTACAATGGAGGAAAGAGTGAAGCTTATTCGAGAATGAAATGTTAACCTGCGTGTGTAACACAGAAAGTTTACAACACAGAAGGAGGACATTCAGCCCATCAATCTACTTTCGACACTCTGCAAGGAAAATTTCACTGGTCTCACTCGTCTGCCCTTTCCCCAAAATTATTATAATTGTTATTGAAGGTTGTTCCTCAGAAGCCAATGAAGACAAGGACAAGGCCAATTGTGTGAGGCATTTCGCATCATCTCTGACCTTATGAGGAAAGGATTCTGATTTTCTTATTAGGAAAGGTTGGACAGGCTGGGCTTGTATCCATTGGAGTTTAGAATTTGGAGAGGTGATCTTAGTGAAAGATGTAAGTTGCTGAGGGGTCTTAACAGGGTGGATGTGGAGAAGATGTTTCCCCTTGTGGGAGAGTTTGGAACTAGGGGCGAAGTTTAAAACTATTTTCAAACAATTTAAAAAATGGATGCTAAGCTCCAATTCACACTCAGTGATGCAGTCTATAAAAAAAGGGAATTATTTAAAAAGATCTGAAAATGTCTACAAAACACAGCACACCTCAAATGAAGCTGATTCCAACATCAAACACAGAAGGAGTGTAAATCTCAATTCCATCCCACGTAATCACACTGCCCCGGGAATCATATCCTTCCTATAGTGTGGCTCCCAGGACTGTACACAATACTCCATCTGAGGTCTAACTAGCGTCTTATATAAATTCAGCATAACCTCCCTGCTCTTGTACTCTAAGCCCCTATTAGTAAAGCCCAGGATACAATATGCTTTATGAACCACTCGCTCAACCTGTCCTGCAACCTTCAATGAAATATGCACATCTTCACCCAGGTCTTTCTGCTCCTGCACCCCCTTCAAAATTACACCCCTAATTTTGTTTTTCATGTCCATGTTTCTCCTACCAAAATGCATCACATCAAACGTCTCCACATTGAACATCATTGGCCACCTATCTGCCCACTCTCCCAACTTGTAAATGTCCTTTTGATGCTCTACACTGTCCCCCTCTCTGTTTATCATTCTCCCAAGTTTTGTGCCATCCACAAACTCTGAAATGGTCCCCTGCACACCAATATCTCAATCATTTATATACATCAGGGAAATCCAGGGTTCCAATACTGACCCCTGGGGAACTCCACTACAATCCTACATCCAGCCGGAAAAATTCCCATGAACCATTACTCTCTGTTTTCCTGGGAGAGAAAGAGAGAGAGAGAGATAGACGGAGAGATAGATTGGATGAAAGAGGTACAGAGATAGAAAGAGAGCAACAGAGAGACAAGGCGAAAGGGAGAGATATGGCAGCGACAGAGAGAGTAGCAGAGCAACAGAGATAAGTACTGAGTGAGAGAGAGAGAGAAAGACGGAACGACAGATAGAGAGACAGAGCGGCAGAGAGACAGGGTGAGAGGGAAAGAGAGCTGGGTAAGCGAGTGAAATAGAGAGGGGAGATCGAGCGAAAGAAAAAGGGATGAGTTGAGAGAGAGAGATGAAGAGAGGGGAGCGAGTGTAAGGTAAAGATATGGGGTGAGAGAGAGAAACAGAGAAATGTATAGAGTGGCAGAGAGATGGGGTGGGAGAGGGAGAGAAGGAATGAGATAGGATGAGAGAAAGAGAAAGTGTAGGCGGAATCTGAAAATGTTCAAAAATTTGTTAACATTATTGAGTGTAAAGGACAATATCCTGTGAGACATCCCTTCTCCATCTTTAAATTAGAGGGAGAGCCTTTAACCAACTTTAAAATGGGGGGGACCCCTTCCGCAACTTGTGATGTGGAAGTGCTGGAATCTAATCGAGGGGTTCGGGGTGGTTTATATATAGAATAACATACCCGGGAGTGAGTTACAGACTGGAATCTAATCGAGGGGTTCGGGGTGGTTTAAAATAGAATAACAGATACCCGGGAGTGAGTTACAGACTGGAATCTAATTGAGGGGTTCGGGGTGGTTTAAAATAGAATAACATACCCGGGAGTGAGTTACAGACTGGAATCTAATCGAGGGGTTCGGGGTGGTTTATATATAGAATAACATACCCGGGAGTGAGTTACAGACTGGAATCTAATCGAGGGGTTCGGGGTGGTTTATATGTAGAATAACATACCCGGGAGTGAGTTAAAGACTGGAATCTAATCGAGGGGTTCAGCGGGTTGAAATATAGAATAACAGATACCCAGAAGTGAGTTACAGACTGGAATCTAATCGAGGGGTTCCGGGGGTTTATATATAGAATAACAGATACCCGGGAGTGAGTTACAGACTGGAATCTAATCGAGGGGTTAGGGGTGGTTTATATATAGAATAACAGATACCCGGGAGTATGTTACAGACTGGAATCTAATCGAGGGGTTCGGGGTGGTTTATATATAGAATAACAGATACCCGGGAGTGAGTTACAGACTAGATTCTAATTGAGTAGAGTGGGGTGTATTTATATAGGCTAACAGATACCCGGGAGTGAGTTACAGATTAGAATCTAATAGACGTTTTCGGGATGGTTTAAATATAGATAATCAGATAGGTGAGAATGAGTTACAGACTGGAATCTAATCGAGGTGTTCAGGGGGTTTAAATATAGAATCACAGATAACCAAGAGTGAGTATGACTGGAATCAAATCGAAGGTTTTGTGGTGGTTTATATATAGAATAACAGATACCCGGGAGTGAGTTACAGACTGGAATCAAATCGAGGTGTTCGAGGTGGTTTATATATAGAATAACAGAGACCCGCGAGTGAGTTACAGACTGGAATCTAATAGAGGTGTTTGGTGGGTTTATATATAGAATCACTGATGGAGGAGAGTGAGTTACAAGCTGAAATCTAATCGAGAGATTCGGGGTTTAATTTATACAATCACAGATGCCCGAGATTGAGTTACAGACTGGAATCTAATTGAGGGGTTTGAGGGTTTTATAGATACAATCACAGATTCCCGAGATGAAGTTACAGACTGGAATCAATTCGAGAGGTTTGGGGGATTTATATATAGAATAACAGATACCCGGGAGTGAGTTAGAAAATGGAATCTAATCGAGGGGTTCGGGGTTGTTTATATATAGAATAACAGATACCCGGGAATGAGTTACAGACTGGAATCTAATCGCGGGGTTCGGGGTGGATTATATATGGAATAGCAGATACCCGGGATTGAGTTATAGGCTGGATTCTAATCGAGGGGTTCGGTGGGTTCATATTTAGTATATCAGAAACCCGGCAGTGAGTTACAGACTGGAATCTTATCGAGGGGTTCGGGGGGTTTATATATAGAATAATAGATACCTGGGAGTGAGTTACAGACTGGAATCTAATCGAGGGATTCGGGGTGGATTATATATAGAATAACATACCCGTGAGTGAGTTACAGACTGGAATCTAATCGTGGGGTTCAGGGGATTTATATATAGAATAACAGATACCCGGGAGTGAGTTACAGACTGGAATCTAATCAAGGGGTTCGGGGTGGATTATATACAGAATAATAGATACCCAGGAGTGAGTTACAGACTGGAATCTAATCGTGGGTTTCAGGGGGTTTATTTATATAGTAACAGATACCCGGGAGTGAGTTACAGACTGGAATCTAATCAAGGGGTTCGGGGTGGTTTATATATAGAATAACAGATACCCGGGAGTGAGTTACAGACTGGAATCTAATCAAGGGGTTCGGGGTGGTTTATATATAGAATAACAGATTCCCGGGAGTGAGTTACAGGCTGGAATCTAATCGAGGGGTTCAGGGGCTTTATATATGGAATAACAGATAACCGGGAGTGAGTTACAGACTGGAATCTAATTGAGGGGTTCGGGGTGGATTATATACAGAATAACAGATACCTGGGAGTGAGTTACAGGCTGGAATCTAATCGAGGGGTTCGGGGTGGTTTATATATAGAATAACATATACCCGGGAGGGAGTTACAGACTGGAATCTAATCGAGGGGTTCGGGGTGGTTTATATATAGAATCACAGATTCCCGGGATTGAGTTACAGGCTGGAATCTAATCGAAGGGTTCGTTGGGTTCATATTTAGTATAACAGATACCCGGGAGTGAGTTACAGACTTGAATCTAATCGAGGGGTTCAGGGGGTTTATATATAGAATAATAGATATCCGCGATTGAGTTACAGACTGGAATCTAATCGAGGGGTTCAGGGGATTTATATATAGAATAACAGATACCTCCGATTGAGTAATAGACTGGTATCTAATCGAAGAGGCCATTCAGCCCATCAAACTACTTTCGACACTCTGCAAGGAAAGTTTCACTGGTCTGACTCGTCCGCCCTTTCCCCGAAACCCTGAGAATATTTTCCCTTCAGCTTCACACCCAAAATTTGCTGAAAAGGGAAATTGAGGATGGTGGGGAGAGGGGGAGGCTGATGGAGTGAGAGAGAGAGTGAGAGAGAGAGAGAGGCAGAGAGATGGTGAGAGAGAGACAGATTGAGATAGAGAAAGAGAGACAAAACTCGCCAAGAGAGATAGAGAGACAGGGCGAGATAGAGAGAGGGGCAGGGTGTTGTAGTGAGAGAGAGACAGTGAAAGGCGAGGCGAGAAAGAGAGCGATGGAGAAAGAGACAGGCGTGGGAGAGAACGAATGTGACAGAGAGTCAGTGGCAGAGCGAGGGAGAGAGAGCGACAGAGAGAGGTGGTGATAGGGATAGAGACGGGGCGATAGAGAGAGGGTCAGAGAATGACAGAGATAGAATGAGAGACAGAGAGAGAGGGTGAAGGGCAGAGAGATGGGGTGAGAGAGAGAGGGAAATAGTTACAGTGAGATGGGGTGAGAAAGAAAGAGAGAGAGCGCGAGAGAGAGAGAGAGATGGAATTAGTGAGAGTGAGATGGGGTGAGAGAGAGAGGGTGAAGGGCAGAGAGATGGGGTGAGAGAGAGAGGGAAATAGTTACAGTGAGATGGGGTGAGAAAGAAAGAGAGATAGGATGAGAGAGAGAGAGTGAGGGAAATAGTGAGTGAGATGGGGTGAGAAAGAAAGAGAGCGCGAGAGAGAGAGAGAGCGGGAAATAGTGAGAGTGAGATGGGGTGAGAAAGAAAGAGAGATAGGATGAGAGAGAGAGAGTGAGGGAAATAGTGAGTGAGATGGGGTGAGAAAGAAAGAGAGAGAGCGCGAGAGAGAGAGAGAGCGGGAAATAGTGAGAGTGAGATGGGGTGAGAAAGAAAGAGAGAGAGGGCGAGAGAGAGAGGGTCAGAGAATGACAGTGAGATAAAATGAAAGACAGAGAGGGTGAAGGGGAGAGAGATGGGGCGAGAGAGAGGGAGATAGCGACAATGAGATGGGCTGAGGGAGAAAGAGAGAGAGGGCGAGAAAGAGAGATAGAGAGAGGCGATTGAATGAAAGAAAAATGGGTGGGGTGAGGGAGAGGCAGAGAGAGGGGAGTGAGTGTCCGAAATAGCGATGGGATGAGAGAGATCCTCAGAGAGACGAGTCGAGGGAAGGAAAAAGCGGTAGGGAGAGAGAGACCTGACGAAATGGGGCGAGAACCATTCTCAATATTTAAAATGGAGGCAGATAACTTCTCCACCGTTAAAACGGAGGGAGTTCCCTTTTCAATCTTTAAAATGGAGGGAGATATCTGTGTCTCTGTCACGTTGAAAGTACTAATTTTCCATTCGTGAGGAGTCAAATCTGTCCTAAATGTCCCATTCCTGTGGGGACATAAAATGGCCACTGGGAACAAACCTGAAATGTCTGCCTGGTGTTTGTAGACTAGATTCTCAGAGGAAGAGAGCCAGGGAGAGAAGACACAGATCGAGTGAATGAGAAATAGAGACTCTCAGACCAAGTGGGTGACTGAGAGCCAGACAGTGAATAAAGGATATTGGTCATAGCACATGGAAAGAGCAAGAGGCCATTTAACCCTCCAACCCTGTTCCGACATTCAATGAGATCCTGGCTGATCTGTGATTGAAGCCCTTGGTCTCACATCTCTGCAGCGTGTTAGCTAACAGAAATCTATCAGCCTCAGTTTTAAACATGGACTAGTGGCTCAGCATCAATTTCTGTTCATGTGAGAGAGATCCAAACTAATACCACACTTGGCGTTTTAAAGTGTTTCTTAGTTTCTCTCCTGAAATTCTAAAATTCTAAACATAGTTGAAAAACCATGGCCTCAAGGCCCAGACTCCCCAAACCGGCGGGAATAGTTAGTCTTTTTCAAACCTCCACTTGCATTATTATCCTGAAATATTGCATCAAATCACCCCCTCACCTAAATTCCAGTGTAAAGCTTCATCCACACTGTTCAACAAACACACACAAACCATATACAGTATGGGGTTCGATAGAGAGTAACATTCCCTCTGCTCTGTCCCATCAAACAGGCCCAGGGAAGGGGCAGCACAGGGTTAGATACCAAGTAAAGACAGGGCCTATTGAGTGATAAACAGAATTTCTCCATCTTTAAAATGGAGGGAGATATCTGTGTCTCTGTCACGTTGAAAGGACTAATTTACCATTCGTGAGGAGTCAACTCTGTCATAAATGTCCCAGTGCTGTGGGAACATAAAATGGCCACTGTGAACAAACCTAAAATGGCTGCCTGGAGTTTGGGGATTTTTCTTACAGAATCTGAGAGAGGGAGAGAGAGAGAGAGAGAGCAGATGCAGAATGAGGGAATGTTAAAGAGAGAGACACAGAGTGAGAGGGGATGAACAGGCAGACGATGAAAGAATGATATCGGTCATAACATTGGGACATTTCTGACTGAGTTGAATTATGGCAAACTAGTGGCATTCTATCCTATTATCTTAAATTGTTAATAAATACTGAGAAACAGACACAGACACGGGCTTTGCAGCAGCAGAAAGAATGTGAATCATTCCATCCCGGGGGTTTTTACTTCCAGATTCAGTTTTAGAAAATTCAGAATTCAATTTCACAGCAGCAAAGTGTGGGACTGAACGCCCGGATCCTCCACTATTCCAGGGAATACACGTGGAATTTATGTCTCCATACCTGTGTCTCTGTCACGTTTAAAATATTAATGTTACATGAGTCAACTCTGTCCTAAGTGTCCCATTGCTATGGGGACATAAAATGGCCACTGTGAACAAACCTAAAATGGCTGCCTGGTGTTTGTAGTCTAGATTCTCAGAGGAAGAGAGACAGGGAGAGAGGGAAAGAGAGCTGGGTAAGCGAGTGAGATAGAGAGAGGAGATCAAGCGATAAAAAAGGGATGAGGTGAGAGAGAGAGATGAAGAGAGGGGAGCGAGTGTAGGGTAAAGATATGGGGTGAGAGAGAGAAACAGAGAAATATATAGGGTGGCAGAGAAATGGGGTGGGAGAGGGAGAGAAGGAACGAGAAAGGGTAAGAGAAAGAGAAAGTGTAGGGGGAAACTGAAAATGTTCAAAAATTTGTTAACATTATTGTGTAAAGAACAATATCCTGTGAGACATCCCTTCTCCATCTTTAAATTAGAGGGAGAGCCTTTAACCAACTTTAAAATGGGGGGGACCCCTTCCTCAATTTGTGATGTGGAAGTGCTGGAATCTAATAGAGGGGTTCGGAGTGGTTTATATATAGAAAAACATACCCGGGAGTGAGTTGCAGACTGGAATCTAATCGAGGGGTTCGGGTTGGTTTATATATAGAATAACAGATACTCGGGAGTGAGTTACAGACTGGAATCTAATCGAGGGGTTCGGGGTGGTTTATATACAGAATAACAAATACCAGGGAGTGACTTACAGACTGGAATCTAATCGAGGGGTTCGAGTTGGTTTATATATAGAATAACAGATGCCCGGGAGTGAGTTACAGACTGGAATCTAATCGAGGGGTTTGGGGTGGTTTATATATAGAATAACAGATGCCCGGGAGTGAGTTACAGGCTGAATCTAATCGAGGGGTTCGGGGTGGATTATATATAGAATAACAGATACCCGGGAGTGAGTTACAGGCTGGAATCTAATCGAGGGGTACAGGGGGTTTAGAATAACAGATATCCGGAAGTGAGTTAGCGACTGGAATCTAATCGAAGAGGCCATTCAGCCCATCAAACTACTTTCGACACTCTGCAAGGAAAGTTTAACTGGTCTCACTCATCCGCCCTTTCCCCGAAACCCTGAAAATATTTTCCCTTCAGCTTCACACCCAAAATTTGCTGAAAAGGGAAATTGGGGATGGTGGGGAGAGGGGGAGGCTGATGGAGTGAGAGAGAGAGAGAGGCAGAGAGATGGTGAGAGAGAGACAGATTGAGATAGAGAGAGAGAGACAAAACTCGCCAAGAGAGAGAGAGAGACAGGGCGAGCAAGAGAGAGGGGCAGGGTGTTGTAGTGAGAGAGAGACAGTGAAAGGCGAGGCGAGAAAGAGAGCGATGGAGAAAGAGACAGGCTTATCTTAAACAGTTAATAAATACTGAGAAACAGACACAGACACGGGCTTTGTAGAAGCAGAATGAATGTGAATCATTCCATCCCGGGGGTTTTTACTTCCAGATTCAGTAATAGAAAATTCAGAATTCAAATTCACAGCTGCAAGGTGTGGGACTGAACGCCCAGATCCTTCAATATTCTAGGGAATACACAGCGAATTCATGTCTCCATACCTGTGTCTCTGTCACGTTTAAAATACTAATGTTACATGAGTCAACTCTGTCCTAAATGTCCCATTGCTGTGGGGACATAAAATGGCCACTGTGAACAAACCTAACATGTCTGCCTGGTGTTTGTAGACTAGATTCTCAGAGGAAGAGAGACAGGGAGAGAAGACACAGATCGAGTGAATGAGAAATAGAGACTCTCAGACCAAGTGGGTGACTGAGAGCCAGACAGTGAATAAAGGATATTGGTCATAGCACATGGAAAGAGCAAGAGGCCATTTAACCCTCCAACCCTGTTCCGACATTCAATGAGATCCTGGCTGATCTGTGATTGAAGCCCTTGGTCTCACATCTCTGCAGCGTGTTAGCTAACAGAAATCTATCAGCCTCAGTTTTAAACATGGAATAGTGGCTCAGCATCAATTTCCGTTCATGTGAGAGAGATCCAAACTAATACCACACTTGGCGTTTTAAAGTGTTTCTTAGTTTCTCTCCTGAAATTCTAAAATTCTAAACATAGTTGAAAAACCATGACCCCAAGGCCCAGACTCCCCAAACCAGCGGGAATAGTTAGTCTTTTTCAAACCTCCACTTGCATTATTATCCTGAAATATTGCATCAAATCACCCCCTCACCTAAATTCCAGTGTAAAGCTTCATCCACACTGTTCAACAAACACACCCAAACCAAATACATTATGGGGTTCGATAGAGAGTAACATTCCCTCTGCTCTGTCCCATCAAACAGGCCCAGGGAAGGGGCAACACAGGGTTAGATACCAAGTAAAGACAGGGCCTATTGAGTGATAAACAGAATTTCTCCATCTTTAAAATGGAGGGAGATATCTGTGTCTCTGTCACGTTGAAAGGACTAATTTACCATTCGTGAGGAGTCAACTCTGTCATAAATGTCCCATTGCTGTGGGGACATAAAATGGCCACTGTGAACAAACCTAAAATGGCTGCCTGGAGTTTGGGGATTTTTCTTACAGAATCTGAGAGAGGGAGAGAGAGAGAGAGAGAGAGCAGATGCGGAATGAGGGAATGTTAAAGAGAGAGACACAGAGTGAGAGGGGATGAACAGGCAGACGATGAAAGATTGATATCGGTCATAACATTGGGACATTTCTGACTGAGTTGAATTATGGCAAACTAGTGGCATTCTATCCTATTATCTTAAATTGTTAATAAATACTGAGAAACAGACACAGACACGGGCTTTGCAGCAGCAGAAAGAATGTGAATCATTCCATCCCGGGGGTTTTTACTTCCAGATTCAGTTTTAGAAAATTCAGAATTCAAATTCACAGCAGCAAAGTGTGGGACTGAACGCCCGGATCCTCCACTATTCCAGGGAATACACGTGGAATTTATGTCTCCATACCTGTGTCTCTGTCACGTTTAAAATATTAATGTTACATGAGTCAACTCTGTCCTAAATGTCCCATTGCTGTGGGGACATAAAATGGCCACTGTGAACAAACCTAAAATGGCTGCCTGGTGTTTGTAGTCTAGATTCTCAGAGGAAGAGAGACAGGGAGAGAGGGAAAGAGAGCTGGGTAAGCGAGTGAGATAGAGAGAGGAGATCAAGCGATAAAAAAGGGATGAGTTGAGAGAGAGAGATGAAGAGAGGGGAGCGAGTGTAGGGTAAAGATATGGGGTGAGAGAGAGAAACAGAGAAATATATAGGGTGGCAGAGAGATGGGGTGGGAGAGGGAGAAAAGGAACGAGACAGGGTAAGAGAAAGAGAAAGTGTAGGGGGAAGCTGAAAATGTTCAAAAATTTGTTAACATTATTGTGTAAAGAACAATATCCTGTGAGACATCCCTTCTCCATCTTTAAATTAGAGGGAGAGCCTTTAACCAACTTTAAAATGGGGGGGACCCCTTCCTCAATTTGTGATGTGGAAGTGCTGGAATCTAATAGAGGGGTTCGGGGTGGTTTATATATAGAAAAACATACCCGGGAGTGAGTTGCAGACTGGAATCTAATCGAGGGGTTCGGGTTGGTTTATATATAGAATAACAGATACTCGGGAGTGAGTTACAGACTGGAATCTAATCGAGGGGTTCGGGGTGGTTTATATACAGAATAACAAATACCAGGGAGTGACTTACAGACTGGAATCTAATCGAGGGGTTCGAGTTGGTTTATATATAGAATAACAGATGCCCGGGAGTGAGTTACAGACTGGAATCTAATCGAGGGGTTTGGGGTGGTTTATATATAGAATAACAGATGCCCGGGAGTGAGTTACAGGCTGAATCTAATCGAGGGGTTCGGGGTGGATTATATATAGAATAACAGATACCCGGGAGTGAGTTACAGGCTGGAATCTAATCGAGGGGTACAGGGGGTTTATCTATAGAATAACAGATATCCGGGAGTGAGTTACAAACTGGAATCAAATCGAGGGGTTCAGGGGGTTTATATATAGAATAACAGATATCCGGAAGTGAGTTAGCGACTGGAATCTAATCGAAGAGGCCATTCAGCCCATCAAACTACTTTCGACACTCTGCAAGGAAAGTTTAACTGGTCTCACTCATCCGCCCTTTCCCCGAAACCCTGAAAATATTTTCCCTTCAGCTTCACACCCAAAATTTGCTGAAAAGGGAAATTGGGGATGGTGGGGAGAGGGGGAGGCTGATGGAGTGAGAGAGAGAGAGAGGCAGAGAGATGGTGAGAGAGAGACAGATTGAGATAGAGAGAGAGAGACAAAACTCGCCAAGAGAGAGAGAGAGACAGGGCGAGCAAGAGAGAGGGGCAGGGTGTTGTAGTGAGAGAGAGACAGTGAAAGGCGAGGCGAGAAAGAGAGCGATGGAGAAAGAGACAGGCTTATCTTAAATAGTTAATAAATACTGAGAAACAGACACAGACACGGGCTTTGTAGAAGCAGAATGAATGTGAATCATTCCATCCCGGGGGTTTTTACTTCCAGATTCAGTAATAGAAAATTCAGAATTCAAATTCACAGCTGCAAAGTGTGGGACTGAACGCCCAGATCCTTCAATATTCTAGGGAATACACAGGGAATTCATGTCTCCATACCTGTGTCTCTGTCACGTTTAAAATATTAATGTTACATGAGAGAGGGGTCAACTCTGTCCTAAATGTCCCATTGCTGTGGGGACATAAAATGGCCACTGTGAACAAACCTAACATGTCTGCCTGGTGTTTGTAGACTAGATTCTCAGAGGAAGAGAGGCAGGGAGAGAAGACACAGATCGAGTGAATGAGAAATAGAGACTCTCAGACCAAGTGGGTGACTGAGAGCCAGACAGTGAATAAAGGATATTGGTCATAGCACATGGAAAGAGCAAGAGGCCATTTAACCCTCCAACCCTGTTCTGACATTCAATGCGATCCTGGTTTTTATTTGTGTGTGCCTGCGTCTATGAGAAAGTATATATCTGTGCAAGTGTGTGCGTGTGTTTGTGTGTACATGAGAGAGAGAGAATGTATATATGTGTGTGTGTGTGTTTGTGTGTGAGGAAGAATGTATGTGTGTGTGAGATTGTGTGTATTCTCTGTTTTCCTGGGAGAGAAAGAGAGAGAGAGAGATAGACGGTGAGATAGATGGGATGAAAGAGGTACAGAGATAGAAAGAGAGCAACAGAGAGACAAGGTAAAAGGGAGAGCGATGGGTGCGACAGAGAGAGTAGCAGAGTAACGGAGGAAAGGAGTGAGTGAGAGAGAGAAAGACGGAACGACAGATAGAGAGACAGAGGGGCAGAGAGACAGGGTGAGAGGGAAAGAGAGCTGGGTAAGCGAGTGAAATAGAGAGGGGAGATCGAGAAAAAGAAAAAGGGATGAGTTGAGAGAGAGAGATGAAGAGAGGGGAGCGAGTGTAGGGTAAATTGATGGGGTGAGAGAGAGAAACAGAGAAATATATAGAGTGGCAGACAGATGGGATGGGAGGGGGAGAGAAGGAACGAGACAGGATGAGAGAAAGAGAAAGTGTAGGGGGAAACTGATAATGTTCAAAAATTTGTTAACATTATTGAGTATAAAGAACATCAAATCACCCCCTCACCTAAATTCCAGTGTAAAGCTTCATCCACTCTGTTTAACAAACACACCCAAACCAAATACAGTATGGGGTTCGATAGAGAGTAACATTCCCTCTGCTCTGTCCCATCAAACAGGCCCAGGGAAGGGGCAGCACAGGGTTAGATACCAAGTAAAGACAGGGCCTATTGAGTGATAAACAGAGTTTCTCCATCTTTAAAATGGAGGGAGATATCTGTGTCTCTGTCACATTGAAAGGACTAATTTAACATTCGTGAGGAGTCAACTCTGTCATAAATGTCCCAGTGCTGTGGGGACATAAAATGGCCACTGGGAACAAACCTAAAATGGCTGCCTGGTGTTTGGGGATTTTTCTTACAGAATCTGAGAGGGAGAGAGAGAGAGAGAGAGAGAGCAGACGCGGAATGAGGGAATGTTAAAGAGAGAGACACAGAGTGAGAGGGGATGAACAGGCAGACGATGAAAGAATGATATTAATCACAACAGATACCCGAGATTGAGTTACAGACTGGAATCTAACGGAGGGGTTTGGGTTTGTTTATATATAGAATAACAGACACCCGGCAGTGAGTTTCAGACAGGAATCTAACGGAGGGGTTTGGGGTGGTTTATATATAGAATAACAGACACCCGGTAGTGAGTTACAGGCAGGAATCTAACGGAGGGGTTTGGGGTGGTTTATATATAGATTAACAGATGCCTGGGAGTGAGTTACGGGCTGAAATTTAATCGAGGGGTTCGGGGTGGTTTATATATAAATCATGTAGATATAATATATATCGAATAACAGATACCCGGGAGTGAGTTACAGACTGGAATCTAATCGAGTGCTTCCGGGGGTTTATATATAGAATCATAGATACCCGGGATTGAGTTACAGGCTGGAATCTAATCGAGGGGTTCAGGGGGTTTATATATAGAATCATAGATACCAGCGATTGAGTTACAGACTGGAATCTAATAGAGGGGTTCAGGGGGTTTATATATAGAATAATAAATACCTGGGATTGAGTTACAGACTGCAATCTAATCGAGGGGTTCAGTGGGTTATATAGAGAATAATAGATACCCGGGAGTGAGTTACAGGCTGGAATCTAATTGAGGGGTGCAGGGGGTTTATATAGAGAATAATAGATACCCGGGATTGAGTTACAGACTGGAATCAAGAACAGTTGAAAATATCATTTTTCTTGTGATGTGCTGAAGTGCAGGTTACAGAGGCTGATTCATGGAATGGGTAGTGTGAGTTTTTAAGCAGCTTTATCCCAACTATCAAATTTAATTTCTCATTGGAACTGTTTGATGTTTTCTTAGTCTTGACACAAATGGATAGGGACTCTTTGGACCCTCACTGTTAGCAGCTTTTCACCATTTATAATGTAACATGTTCCATCCTTTTTAAAGTGGGCAGCCACACATTTGCCTATAATGAAATCCATCTTTCACTATTTCACTCATTCACTTAAGGTGTACATATCTCTTTGGAATTTGAAGTGCAGGTTACAGATTGGATTGGAACTTTCTGCTTTAAGAATCATTAACCAAGTTACACAGAGTTAAACATCAAAACTGACATTCTGAAACAGGAGAGGGCCCCACAACTTCAATTCTGTGATTCTCTAGCACCTCATGATCTGTATCTTACAATATGTCTGCCCCCTTCATGTCTCTGAAGACTTGGGAAATGTTTCAGACATTGGGGAACCATTTCTGTCAACCGGGATATTTCCTTTGAAGCATTTCATTGTCTTGGGACATTTACAGTAAATGGCTCCTTCAAAAGACATCATTAAAATTCACTCTTTAATCATCCAAATCCTTTTGCCCACTCAGACTCCCTGGCCCTACATCCTATTGTTTCAAAGCTAACTTACATTTCACAATGTAGGAATGTGTGAATGCAAACACTTTCTTCACACGTTTCCACAATACTAAGGCTCACACTATTCAAGGTGAAATTTTCAAGACAACATTCATCAACTGACAGATTTCCAGCTCCAGCTAATTGTAGATTTTTATTTTTAATTTTGGGATAACAGGACTGAAATTGTACGGCATCCCAGTGTGAGATTTAAACTCCTGTTTATTTCAATCTTTAGCTCAGGAATTCACATTAAAACATACAGAGAATTGAAACCTTCCTCATACAGTTGCCTGTTTGTTCCAGTGTTGGTATATTCCCTCTTTCCTTTGCTTTTTCACTTGTCTGAAGAAATTGAATTGTTGACATTGGATAATCATCCCTTTCCCATGAAAATGTAAACTCCTGGGAAACTGCAACAGACACAATCTTATGCAGTGATCAAAATCCTGCACCTTTATTCATCAATCCCATTTCCTATCTCTGTAGAAACTCCCTTCCACTGACAGATTCTGAGATCCATACTCAATCTCAAAAACCACCACAGAAAAGTGACTGCTTATTTTAAACAGTGAATCTGAACTATTTGAAGTTCTGACTCAGTCACAGAATCGCAGAAATTTTGACTCTGTGGGAGGAAAATTATCAGAATAACTTTGCAACATACAGGTAACCTGTAGTGACAGGAGGATACTTGTCTGTTCAAAAGGGATTCGATAAGATGCCTCACAAAGCTTGTTACTCAGGACAAGAGCTCATACATTCCCCTAATCTCCCCAACCAGTTCCTCTCAGGATTTGACAATTTGATCAAGTCATCCCTGATGCTACTAAATTTCAGGGAATACAACCCGAGTTTGTGCAATCTCACTTTGCAATTTAACCCTTGGAATCCAGGTCTCATTCCGGCAAAGCTGTGATGCACTCGAACTGTCTAAACTGTCCCTGGAGTGTCGGATTAACCCAGGTCACTCACATACACCCAGGTCAGGTTCAAGACTCACCTGTCTCACTCGCTGAGACGCTCCTGTATCACTGGCCTTATTGTAGTCGGATGCCGCGTTGGGAGCAGGACAGGTAGACGGGATTAGGATGACTGCTCATGTGGAGGGTAAACACGAGGAATCTATCAGAGAATCAGAACAAACCAGGGAGAATCAAACAAGGAAACTGATGTTCAATTTATTAGGCCTGATTTGTGGATTGTTTTTGTTTTGGGAGAGAATGTTGCCAACAAACACTCCCAGAAAGGATGCAGCAGGGGCTAGATACAGATTAAAGCTCCCTCGATACTGTCCCCATGAAACACTCCCAGGACGGGAACAGGACAGGGTCAGATACAGAGTAAAGCTACCTCTACACTTTCCCCATCAAACACTCCCAGGACGGGAACAGGACAGGGTTAGATACAGAGTAAATTTCCCTCTAATCTGTCCCCATCAAATACTCCCAGGACAGGTACAGCACGGGGTTAGATACAGAGTAAAGATCCCTCTACACTGTCCCCATCAAGCACTCCCAGGTCCGGTACAGCACAGGGTTAGATACAGTGTAAACCTCCCTCTATACTCTCCCCATCAAACACTCCCAGGACTCGTACAACAAGGGGTTAGATACAGAGTAAAGCTCCCTCTACACTATCGCCATCAAACACTCCCAGGACTGGTGCAGCACGGGGTTAGATACAGAGTAAAGCTCCCTCTATACTGTCCCCATCAAACACTCCCAGGACTGGTACAGCACGGGCTTAGATACAGAGTAAAGCTCTCCCTACACTGTGCCCATCGTACACTCCCAGGGAAGGTACAGCACGGGGTTAGATACTGTCTAAATTACCCTCTAAGCTGTCCCCATCAAACACTCCCTGGACTGGTGCAGCACAGAGTTAGATACAGAGTAAAGCTCCGTCTTCACTGACTCCATCAAGTACTCACAGGGCAGGTACAGGACAGAGTTAGATGCAGAGTAAATCTACCTCTACACCGTCCCCATCGAACACTCCCAGGGCAGATACAGTAGAGGATTTGATACAGAGTAAAGCTTCCTCTACACTGTCCCCATCAAACTCTCCCAGGACAGGTACAGCACGGGGTAAGATGCAGAGAAAATTTTCCTCTATAATGTATCCATCTAAAATTCCCAGTACAGGTACACCACAGGGTTAGATACAGAGTAAAGCTCCCTCGATACTGAACCCACCAAACACTCCCAGGACAGGTACAGCACAGGGTTAGATACAGAGTAAAGCTCCTTCGATACTGTCCCCATCAAACACTCCCAGGACAGGTACAGCACGGGGTTAGATGCAGAGAAAATTTCCCTCCATAATGTATCCATCTAAAATTCCCAGTACAGGTACAGCACGGGGTTAGGTACAAAGTAAAGCTCCCTCGATTCTGTACCCATCAAACACTCCCAGGACTAGTACAGACCGGGGTAAGAAACAGAGAAAAACTCCCCCTACACTGTACCCATCATACACTCCCACGGCAGTTACAGCACGGGGTTAGATACAGAGTAAAGCTCCCTCGATACTGTACCGATCAAACACTGCCAGGACTAGTACAGCCTGGGGTTAGAAGCAGAGAAAAACTCCCCCTGCACTGTGCCCATCATACACTCCCACGGCAGTTACAGCACAGGGTTAGATACAGAGTAAATCTCCCTTTAACCTGACCCATCTAAAACTCCCAGGACTGGTACTGCCTGGGGTAAGATTCAGAGTAAAGCTCCCTCTACGCAGTCCCCATTAAACACTCCCAGTGCAGGTACGTTACGGGGTTAGATACAGAGTAAAACTTCCTCTACACTGTCCACATCAAACACTCCCAGGACAGGAACAGCACGGTGTTACAGAGTAAAGCTGCCTCTACACCGTCCCCATCAAACACTCCCAGTGCAGGTACATTACGGGGTTAGATACAGAGTAAAACATCCTCTACACTGTCCCCATCAAACACTCCCTGGACAGGAACAGCACGGTGTTAGATACAGAGTAAAAATCCCACTACACCGTCCCCATCCAGCACTGCCAGGCCAGGAACAGAACGGGTTTAGATACAGAATAAAGGTCACACTGCACTGTCATCATCAGACACTCCCAGGCCACGTACAGCACTGGGTAAGAAACAGAGTAAAGCTCCCTCAATAATGTCCCCATCAAACACTCCCAGGACAGGTACAGCACGGCGTTTGATACAAGGTGAAGCTCCCTCTGTACTGTTCCCATAAAACAGTCCCTGCACAGGAACAGAACAGGGTTAGATACAGAGTAAAGCTCCCTCTACACTGTCTCCATCAAACTCTACCAGGTCCGCTACAGCACTGGGTTAGATACAGGGTAAACCTCCCTCTATACTCTCCCCATCATACTCTCACAGGACTGGTACAGCACGGGGTTAGATACAGAGTAAAGCTCCCTCTACAACATCCCCATCAAACACTCCCAGATCCCCTACAGCACAGGATTAGCTACAGTGTAAACCTCCCTCTATACTCTCCCCATCAAACACTCCCAGGACTGGTACAGCACGGGGTTAGATACAGAGTAAATTTCCCTCTAATCTGTCCCCATCAAACACTCCCAGGACAGCTACAGCACGGGGTTAGATACAGAGTAAAGCTCCCTCTACACTGTCCCCATCAAACACTCCCAGGTTAGGTACAGCACTGGGTTAGATACAGTGTAAACCTCCCTCTATACTCTCCCCATCAAACACTCCCTGGACTGGTACAGCACGGGGATAGATGGAGAGTACATCTCCCTCTACACTATCGCTTTCAAACACTCCCAGGACTGGTACAGCACGGGGTTAGATACAGAGTAAAGCTCCCCCTACACTGTGCCCATCGTACACTCCCAGGGCACGTACAGCACGGGGTTAGATACAGTCTAAATTTCCCTCTAAGCTGTCCCCATCAATCACTCCCAGGACTGGTGCAGCACGGGGTTAGATACAGAGTAAAGCTCAGTCTTCACTGTCCCCATCAAGCACTCACAGGGCAGGTACAGGACAGAGTTAGATGCAGATTAAATCTCCCTCTACACCGTCCCCATCAAACACTCCCAGGGCAGGTACATACAGGGTTTGATACAGAGTAAAGCTTCCTCTACACTGTCCCCATCAAACACTCCCAGGACAGGTACAGCACGGGGTTAGATACAGAGTAAAGCCCCCTCAATACTGTGCCCATCAAACACTCCCAGGACAGGTTCAGCACGGGGATAGGTACAGAGTAAAACTTCCTCGATACTGTCCCCATCAAACGCTCCCAGGACAGGTACAGCACGGGGTTACATGCAGAGAAATTTTCCCTTCATAATGTATCCATCTAAAATTCCCAGTACAGGTACACCACGGGCTTAGATACAGAGTAAAGCTCCCTCGCTACTGTACCCATCAAACACTCCCAAGACAGGTACAGCACGGGGTTAGATACAGAGTAAAGCTCCCTCGATACTGTCCCCATCAAACACTCCCAGGACAGGTACAGCACGGGGTTAGATGCAGAGAAAAGTTCCCTCGATAATGTATCCATCTAAAATTCCCAGTACAGGTACAGCCCGGGGTTAGAAACAGAGAAAAACTCCCCCTACACGGTGCCCATCATACACTCCCTGGGCAGTTACAGCACAGAGTTAGATGCAGAGAAAATCTCCCTCTACACCGTCCCCATCAAAAACTCCCAGGGCAGGTACAGTACCGGGTTTGGTAGAGTAAAGCTTCCTCTAAACTGTCCCCATCAAACACTCCCAGGACAGGTACACCACGGTGTTAGATACAGAATAAAGCTCCCTCGCTACTGTCCCCATCAAACACTCCCAGGACAGGTACAGAACGGGGTTAGATACAGAGTAAAGCTCCCTCGATACTGTCCCAATCAAACACTCCCAGGACAGGTACAGCACGGGGTTACATGCAGAGAAATTTTCCCTTCATAATGTATCCATCTAAAATTCCCAGTACAGGTACACCACGGGCTTAGATACAGAGTAAAGCTCCCTCGCTACTGTACCCATCAAACACTCCCAAGACAGGTACAGCACGGGGTTAGATACAGAGTAAAGCTCCCTCGATACTGTCCCCATCAAACACTCCCAGGACAGGTACAGCACGGGGTTAGATGCAGAGAAAAGTTCCCTCGATAATGTATCCATCTAAAATTCCCAGTACAGGTACAGCCCGGGGTTAGAAACAGAGAAAAACTCCCCCTACACGGTGCCCATCATACACTCCCAGGGCAGTTACAGCACAGAGTTAGAAGCAGAGAAAATCTCCCTCTACACCGTCCCCATCAAAAACTTCCAGGGCAGGTACAGTACCAGGTTTGGTACAGAGTAATGCTTCCTCTACACTGTCCCCATCAAACACTCCCAGGACAGGTACACCACGGGGTTAGATACAGAATAAAGCTCCCTCGCTACTGTCCCCATCAAACACTCCCAGGACAGGTACAGAACGGGGTTAGATACAGAGTAAAGCTCCCTCGATACAGTCCCCATCAAACACTCCCAGGCAGGTACAGCCCGTGGTTAGAAACAGAGAAAAATGCCCCCTACACCGTCCCCATCAAACACTCCCAGGACTGGTACTGCCCGCGGTAAGATTCAGAGTAAAGCTCCCTCTACACAGTCCCCATGAAGCACTACCAGGGCAGGTACAGGACAGGGTTATATACAGAGTAAAGCTCACTCTAAACTGTCCCCATCAAACCCTCCCAGGACATGTACAGCACGGGGTTAGATACAGAGTAAAGCTCCCTCTACACCGTCCCCATCAAACACTCCCAGTGCAGGTACATTACGGGGTTAGATACAGAGTAAAACTTCCTCTACACTGTCCCCATCAAACACACCCAGGACAGGAACAGCACGGTGTTAGATACAGAGTAAATATCCCACTACACCGTCCCCATCAAACACTCCCAGGCCAGGTACAGCACGGGTTTAGATACAGAATAAAGGTCCCACTGCACTGTCATCATCAAACACTCCCAGGGCACGCACAGCACTTGGTTAGATATAGAGTAAAGCTCCCTCAATACTGTCCCCATCAAACACCCCCAGGACAGGTACAGCACAGGGTTTGATACAAGGTGGAACTCCCTCTGTACTGTTCCCATAAAACACTCCCTGGACAGGAACAGAACAGGGTTAGATACAGTGTAAAGCTCCCTCTATACTGTCCCCATCAAACACTCCCAGGACAGCAACAGGACAGGGTTAAATACAGAGTAAAGCTCCCTCTACACTGTCTCCATCAAACACTACCAGGTCCGCTACAGCACAGGGTTAGATACAGGGTAAACCTCCCTCTATACTCTCCCCATCAAACTCTCACAGGACTGGTACAGAACGGGGTTAGATACAGAGTAAAGCTCCCTCTAAACTTCCCCATCAAACCCTCCCAGGACTGGTACAGCACGGGGTTAGATACAGAGTAAAGCTCGCTCTACACCATCCCCATCAAACACTCCCAGTGCAGGTACATTACGGGTTTAGATACAGAGTAAAACTTCCTCTACACTGTCCCCATCAAACACTCCCAGGACAGGTACAGCACGGTGTTAGATACAGAGTAAATTTCCCACTATACCTTCCCCATCAAACACTCCCAGGGCAAGTACAGCACGGGTTTATATACAGAATAAAGGTCACACTGCACTGTCATCACCTAACACTCCCAGGGCAAGTACAGCAATGGGTTAGATACAGAGTAAAGCTCCCTCTATACTGTCCCCATCAAACACTCCCAGGACAGGTACAGCACAGGGTTAGATACAGAGTAAAGCTCCCTCTACACTGTTCCCATCAATCACTCCCTGGACAAAAACAGAACTGGGTTAGATACAGAGTAAAACTCCCTCGATACTGTCCCCATCAAACACTCCCAAGACAGGAACAAGACAGGGTTAGATACAGAGTAAAGCTCCCTCTGCACTGTTCCCATCAATCACTCCCTGGACAAAAACAGAACTGGGTTAGATACAGAGTAAAGCTTCCTCTACACTTTCCCCATCAAACACTCCCAGGGCAGGAAAAGCACTGGGTTAGATACAGAGTAAAGCTCCCTCTACACTGTCTCCATCAAACACTCCCCGGTCCCCTACAGCACAGGGTTAGATACAGTGTAAACCTCCCTCTATACTCTCCCCATCAAACACTCCCAGGACTGGTACAGCACGGGGTTAGATACAGAGTAAACCTCCCTCAATACTCTCCCCATCAAACACTCCCAGGACTGGTACAGCACGGGGTTAGATAGAGAGTAAATCTCCATTTACACTATCGCCATCAACCACTCCCAGGACTGGTACAGCACGGGGTTAGATTCAGACTAAAGCTCCCTCTATACTGTCCCCATGAAACACTCCCAGGGCATGAACAGCACGGGGTTAGATACAGTCTAAATTTCCCTCTAAGCTGTCCCCATCAAATACTCCCAGGACTGGTGCAGCACGGGGTTAGATACAGAGTAAAGCTCCCTCGATACTGTACCCATCAAACACTCCCAGGACTAGTACAGCCCGGGGTAGAAACAGAGAAAAACTCCCCCTACACTGTGCCCATCATACACTCCCACGGCATTTACAGCACAGTGTTAGATACAGAGTAAATCTCCCTCTAACCTGTCCCCATCTAAAACTCCCAGGACTGGTACTGCCCGGGGTAAGATTCAGAGTAAAGCTCCCTCTACGCAGTCCCCATGAAGCACTCCCAGGGCAGCTACAGGACAGGGTTATATACAGAGTAAAGCTCCCTCTACACCGTCCCCATCATACACTCCCAGTGCAGGTAAATTACGGGGTTAGATACAGAGCAAAACTTCCTCTACACTGTCCCCATCAAACACACCCAGGACAGGTACAGCACGGTGTGAGATACGGAGTAAATCTCCCACTACACCGTCCTGATCAAACACTCCCAGGCCAGGTGCAGCACTGGTTTTGATACAGAATAAAGGTCCCACTGCAATGTCATCATCAAACACTCCCAGGGCACGTACAGCACTGGGTTAGATACAGATTAATGCTCCCTCTATACTGTCCCCATCAAACACTCCCAGGATAGGTACAGCAAAGGGTTAGATACAGAGTAAAGCTTCCTCTACAATGTCCCCAAAAACCCTCCATGGACAGGTACAGCACTGGGATAGATACAGAGTAAAGCTCACTCTACACTGTCCCCATCAAACACTCCCAGGACAGGAACAGGACATGGTTAGATAAGGAGTAAAGCTCCCTCGATACTGTCCCCATCAAACACTCGCAGGACAGGTACAGCACGGGTTTAGATAGAGAGTAAAGCTCCCTCTGCACTTTTCCCATCAAACCTCCCAGGGCAGGTACAGCACTGTGTTAGATACAGAGTAAAGCTTCCTCTACACCGTCCCCATCAAACACTCCCAGGACAGGTACAGCACGGTGTTAGATACAGAGTAAAGCTCCCTCTACACTGTCCCCATCAATCAGTCCCAGGACCTGTACAGCATGGTTTTAGATAAAGAATAAAGCTCCCTCTTCACTGTGACCATCAAACACTCCCAGGGCAGGTACAGCACGGGTTTAGATACAGAATAAAGCTCCCTCTGCGCTGTCCCCATCAAACACTCCCAGGGCAAGTACAGCACGGGGTTAGATACAGAGTAAAGCTCCCTCTCTACTGTCCCCATCAAACACTCCAAAGACAGGTACAGCACAGGGTTAGATTCAGAGTAAATCTGCCTCTACGCCGTCCCCATCAAACACTCCCAGGGCAGTTAAAGCACAGGGTTAGATACAGAGTAATGCTTCCTCTACACTGTTCCTATCAAACACTCCCAGGACTTTTACAGCACTGGGTTAGGTACAGAGTATAGCTCCCTCTACACTGTCCCCATCAAACACTCCCAGGACAGGTACAGTGAAGACCCCCGACCCCTTCAGAACCTCAGAAAGACTGAGCGCTTTGCAGTGAATGAATGAATGTTTAAAATGCTCTCATTGTTAGTGAGTCACTTGCTTCAATTTCCCTGGATTCATTTTCGCAATTCAGCCTTTTCTAAAAGATGTGACTGGGAGCTGGGCAGAGTCTACACATTGGAGACCCCCAGATCCTGTGTCTATTCACACCCCCTCCTCTTGTTTTGCTACCTCAGCCCCTCTGTTTCAACCCTCTTTCCAGACATTATGGCAAACTTGTGGCATTCTAAACTATTATCTTAAATTGTTAATAAATACTGAGAAACAGACACAGACACGGGCTTTGCAGCAGCAGAAAGAATGTGAATCATTCCATCCCGTGGGTTTTTACTTCCAGATTCAGTTTTAGAAAATTCAGAATTCAAATTCACAGCAGCAAAGTGTGGGACTGAACGCCCGGATCCTTCAATATTCCAGGGAATACACAGGGAAGTCATGTCTCCATACCTGTGTCTCTGTCACGTTTAAAATATTAATATTACATGAGTCAACTCTGTCCTAAGTGTCCCATTGCTGTGGGGACATATAATGGCCACTGTGAACAAACCTAAAATGGCTGCCTGGTGTTTGTAGACTAGATTCTCAGAGGAAGAGAGGTAGGGAGAGGGGGATAGAGAGCTGGGTAAGCGAGTGAGATAGAGAGAGGAGATCAAGCGATAAAAAAGGGATGAGTTGAGAGAGAGAGATGAAGAGAGGGGAGCGAGTGTAGGATAAAGATATGGGGTGAGAGTGAGAAACAGAGAAATGTATAGTGTGGCAGAGAGATGGGGTGGGAGAGGGAGAGGAGGAACGAGACAGGATGAGAGAATGAGAAAGTGTAGTGCGAAACTGAAAATATTCAAAAATGTGTTAACATTATTAAGTGTAAAGGACAATATCCTGTGAGACATCCCTTCTCCATCTTAAAATTGGCGGGAGAGCCTTTAACCAACTTCAAAATGGGGGGACACCCCTTCCTCAACTTGTGATGTGGAAGTGCTGGAATCTAATCGAGGGGTTCGGGGTGGTTTATATATAGAATAACAGATACCCGGGAGTGCGTTGCTGACTGGAATCTAATCGTGGGGTTTGTGGAGTTTATATATAGAATAATAGATACCATGGATTGAGTTAAAGACTGGAATCTAATCGAGGGGTTCGTGGTGGTTTATATAGAGAATAACAGATACTCGGGAGTGAGTTTGCGGACTGGAATCTAATCGAGGGGTTCGGGGTGGTTTATATACAGAATAACCGATACCCGGGTGTGCGTTGTGGACTGGAATCTAATCGTGGGGTTTGTGGGGTTTATATATTGAATAATAGATACCAAGGATTGAGTTAAAGATTGGAATCTAATCGAGGGGTTTGGGGTGGTTTATATACAGAATAACAGATACCCGGGAGTGAGTTACAGACTGGAATCTAATCGAGGGGTTTGGTGGGTTTATATATAGAATAACAGATACCCGGGAGTGAGTTACAGACTGGAATCTAATCGAGGGGTTCAGGGGGGTTATATTTAGAATAACAGATACCTGGGAGTGAGTTACAGACTGGAATCAAATCGAGGGGTTTGAGGGATTTATATATAGAATAACAGATACCCGAGAGTGAGTTACAGACTGGAATCTAATCGAGGGCTTTGGGGAATTTATATATAGAATAACAGATACCCGGGAGTGAGTTACAGACTGGAAACAAATCGATGGGTTCGGGGTGTTTATATATAAATCATATGAATGTAATATATATAGATTAACAGAAGACCGGGAATGAGTAACATACTGAAATCTAGTCGAGCGGTTTGGGACATTTATATACAGAATAACAGTTAGACGGAAATGAGTTACAGACTGGAATCTAATCGAGGGGTTTGGGGTGGTCTTTATATAGAATAACAGATTCCCGGGAGTGAGTTACATGCTGGAATCTTATCGAGGAGTTCGGGGTGGTTTATATATAGAATAACAGATACCCGAGATTGAGTTACAGACTGGAATCTAACGGAGGGGCTTGGGTTTGTTTATATATAGAATAACAGACACCCGGCAGTGAATTTCAGACAGGAATCTAACGGAGGGGTTTGGGGTGGTTTATTTATAGAATAACAGACACCCGGCAGTGAGTTACAGGCAGGAATCTAACGGAGGGGTTTGGGGTGGTTTATATATAATAATAGATATGGGAGAGAGTTACAGACTGGAATCTAATTGAAGGGTGCAGTGGTTTTATATACAGAATAATAGATACCCGGGAGTGAGTTACAGACTGGAATCTAATCGAGGGGTTCAGGGCGTTTATATATAGAATAATCGATACCCGGGAGTGAGTTACAGACAGGAATCTAATCGAGTGCTTCCGGGGGTTTATATATAGAATCATAGATACCCGGGATTGAGTTACAGGCTGGAATTTAATTAAGGGGTGCAGGGGGTTTATATAGGGAATAATCGATGCCCGGGATTGAGTTACAGACTCGAATCTAATCGAAGGGATCAGGGGGTTTATATATAGAATAATCGATACCCGGGATTGAGTTACAGACTGGAATCTAATCGAGGGGTTCAGGGGGTTTTTATATAGAATAATAAATACCTGGGATTGAGTTACAGACTGCAATCTAATCGAGGGGTTCAGTGGGTTATATAGAGAATAATAGATAGCCGGGAGTGAGTTACAGACTGGAATCTAATTGAGGGGTGCAGAAGGTTTATATAGAGAATAATAGATACCCGGGATTGAGTTACAGACTGGAATCAAGAACAGTTGAAAATATCATTTTTCTTGTGATGTGCTGAAGTGCAGGTTACAGAGGCTGATTTATGGAATGGGTAGTGTGAGTTTTTAATCAGCTTTATCCCAAATATCAAATTTAATTTCTCATTGGAACTGTTTGATGTTTTATTAGTCTTGACACAAATGTATAGGGACCCTTTGGACCCTCACTGTTTGCAGCTTTTCACCATTTATAATGTAACCTGTTCCATCCTTTTTAAAGTGGGCAGCCACACATTTGCCTATAATGATATCCATCTTTCACTATTTCACTCATTCACTTAAGGTGTACATATCTCTTTGGAATTTGAAGTGCAGGTTACAGATTGGATTGGAACTTTCTGCTTTCTGAATCATTAACCAAGTTTCACACAGTTAAACATCAAAACTGACATTCTGAAACAGGAGAGGGCCCCACAACTTCAATTCTGTGATTCTCTAGCACCTCATGATCTGTATCTTACAATATGTCTGCCCCCTTCATGTCTCTGAAGACTTGAGAGATGTTTCAGACATTGGGGAAAAATTTCTGTCAATCGAGATATTTCCTTTGAAGCATTTCATTGTCTTGGGACATTTACAGTAAACGGCTCCTTCAAAGGACATCATTAAAATTCACTCTTTAATCATCCAAATCCTTTTGCCCACTCAGACTCCCTGGCCCTACATCCTATTGTTTCAAAGCTAACTTACATTTCACAATGTAGGAATGTGTGAATGCAAACACTTTCTTCACACGTTGCCACAATACTAAGGCTCACACTATTCAGGGTGAAATTTTCAAGACAACATTCATCAACTGAGAGATTTCCAGCTCCAGCTAATTGTAGATTTTTATTTTTAATTTTGGGATAACAGGACTGAAATTGTACGGCATCTCAGTGTGAGATTTAAACTCCTGTTTATTTCAATCTTTAGCTCAGGAATTCACTTTAAAACATGCAGAGAATTGAAACCTTCCTCATACAGTTGCCTGTTTGTTCCAGTGTTGGTATATTCCCTCTTTCTCTTGCGTTTTCACCTGTCTGAAGAAATTGGATTGTTGACATTGGATAATCATCCCTTTCCCATGAAAATGTAAACTCCTGGGAAACTGCAACAGACACAATCTTATGCAGTGATCAAAATCCTGCACCTTTATTCATCAATCCCATTTCCTATCTCTGTAGAAACTCCCTTCCACTGACAGATTATGAGATCCATACTCAATCTCAAAAACCACCACAGAAAAGTGACTGCTTATTTTAAAGAGTGAATCTGAACTTTTTGAAGTTCTGACTCAGTCACAGAATCGCAGAAATTTTGACTCTGTGGGATTAAAATTATCAGAATAATTTTGCAACATACAGGTAACCTGTAGTGACAGGAGGATACTTGTCTGTTCAAAAGGGATTCGATAAGATGCCTCATAAAGCTTGTTACTCAGGACAAGAGCTCATACATTCCCCTAATCTCTCCGCACAGTTCCTCTCAGGATTTGATAATTTGATCAAGTCACCCCTGATGCTACTAAATTTCAGGGAATACAACCCGACTTTGTGCAATCTCACTTTGCAATTTAACCCTTGGAATCCAGGTCTCATTCTGGCAAAGCTGTGATGCACTCGAACTGTCTAAACTGTCCCTGGAGTGTCGGATTAACCCGGGTCACTCACATATACCCAGGTCAGGTTCAAGACTCACCTGTCTCACTCGCTGAGACGCTCCTGTATCACTGGCCTTATTGTAGTCGGATGCCGCGTTGGGAGCAGGACAGGTAGACGGGATTAGGATGACTGCTCATGTGGAGGGTAAACACGAGGAATCTATCAGAGAATCAGAACAAACCAGGGAGAATCAAACAAGGAAACTGATGTTCAATTTATTAGGCCTGATTTTTGGATTGTTTTTGTTTTGGGCGAGAATGTTGCCAACAAACACTCCCAGAAAGGATGCAGCAGGGGCTAGATACAGAGTAAAGCTCCCTCGATACTTTCCCCATCAAACACTCACTGGACAGGAACAGAACAGGGTTAGATACAGAGTAAAGCTCCCTCGATACTGTCCCCATCAAACACTCCCAGGAAGGGAACAGGACAGGGTCAGATACAGAGTAAAGCTACCTCTACACTTTCCCCATCAAAAACTCCCAGGACAGGAACAGGACAGGGTCAGATACAGAGTAAAGCTACCTCTACACTTTCCCTATCAAAAACTCCCAGGACAGGAACAGGACAGGGTTAGATACAGAGTAAAGCTCCCTCTACACTGTCTCCATCAAACACTCCCAGGTCCCCTACAGCACAGGGTTAGATACAGTGTAAACCTCCCACTATACTCTCCCCATCCAACAATCCCAGGGCAGGTACAGCACGGGTTTAGATACCGAGTAAAGCGCCCCCTACACTGTGCCCAACATACACACACAGGGCAGGTACAGCACGGGGTTAGATGCAGAGAAAATTTCCCACTAATCTGTGCCCATCAAACACTCCCAGGACAGGTACAGCACGGGGTTAGATACAGAGTAAAGCTCCCTCTACACTGTCCCCATCAAACACTCCCAGGTCCGGTACAGCACAGGGTTAGATACAGTGTAAACATCCCTCTATACTCTCCCCATCAAACATTCCCAGGACTGGTACAGCTAGGGGTTAGATACAGAGTCAAGCTCCCTCTACACTATCGCCATCAAACACTCCCAGGACTGGTACAGCACGGGGTTAGATACAGAGTCAAGCTCCCTCTATACTGTCCCCATCAAACACTCCCAGGACTGGTGCAGCACAGAGTTAGATACAGAGTAAAGCTCAGTCTACACTGTCCCCATCAAGCACTCACAGGGCAGGTACTGGACAGAGTTAGATGCAGAGTAAATCTACCTCTACACCGTCCCCATCAAACACTCCCAGGGCAGATAAAGTAGATGGTTTGATACAGAGTAAAGCTTCCTCTACACTGTCCCCATTAAACACTCCCAGGACAGGTACAGCACGGGGTTAGATCCAGAGAAAATTTCCCTCTATAATGTTATCATCTAAAATTCCCAGTACAGGTACACCACAGGGTTAGATACAGAGTAAAACTCCCTCGACACTGTACCCATCAAACACTCCCAGGACTAGTACAGCCCGGGGTTAGAAACAGAGAAAAACTCCCCCTACACTGTGCCCATCATACACTCCCACGGCAGTTACAGCACAGGGTTAGATATAGAGTAAATCTCCCTTTACCTGTCTCCATCTAAAACTCCCAGGACTGGTACTGCCCGGGGTAAGATTCAGAGTAAAGCTCCCTCTACACAGTCCCCATGAAGCACTCCCAGGGCAGCTACAGGACAGGGTTATATACAGAGTAAAGCTCACTCTAAACTGTCCCCATCAAACCCTCCCAGGACAGGTGCAGCACGGGGTTAGATAGAGAGTAAAGCTCCCTCTACACCGTCCCCATCAAACACTCACAGTGCAGGTACATTACGGGGTTAGATACAGAGTAAAACTTCCTCTACACTGTCCCCATCAAACACTCCCAGGACAGGTACAGCAAGGTTTTAGATACAAAGTAAATATCCCACTACACCGTTCCCATCAAAAACTCCCAGGCCTGCTACAGCACGGATTTAGATACTGAATAAAGGGCCCACTGCACTGTTATCATCAAACACTCCCAGGGCACGTACAGCACTGGGTTAGATACAGAGTAAAGCTCCCTCAATACTGTTCCCATAAAACACTCCCTGGACAAGAACAGAAGAGGGTTAGATACAGAGTAAAGCTCCCTCTACACTTTCCCCATGAAACACTCCCAGGGCAGGAAAAGCATCGGGTTAGATAAAGAGTAAAGCTCCCTCTACACTGTCTCCATCAAACACTACCAGGTCCGCTACAGCACAGGGTTAGATACAGGGTAAACCTCCATCTATACTCTCCCCATCAAACTCTCACAAGACTGGTACAGCACGGGGTTAGATACAGTGTAAAGCTCCCTCTAAACTTCCCCATCAAACCCTCCCAGGACAGGTACAGCACAGGGTTAGATACAGAGTAAAGCTCCCTCTACACCATCCCCATCAAACACTCCCAGTGCAGGTACATCACGGGGTTAGATACAGAGTAAAACTTCCTCTACACTGTCCCCATCAAACACTCCCAGGACAGGTACAGCACGGTGTTAGATACAGAGTAAATCTCCCACTATACCGTCCCCAACAAACACTCCCAGGCCAGGTACAGCACGGGTTTATATACAGAATAAAGGTCATACTGCACTGTCATCATCAAACACTCCCAGGGCAAGTACAGCACAGGGTTAGATACAGAGTAAAGCTCCCTCTATACTGTCCCCATCAAACACTCCCAGGACAGGTACAGCACAGGGTTAGATACAGAGTAAAGCTCCCTCTGCACTGTCCCCTTCAAACACTCCCTGGACAGGAACAGAACTGGTTTAGATACAGAGTAAAGCTCCCTCTATACTGTCCCCATCAAACACTCCCACGACGGGAACAAGACAGGGTCAGATACAGTGTAAAGCTACCTCTACACTTTCCCCATCAAACACTCCCAGGGCAGGAAAAGCACTGGGTTAGATACAGAGTAAAGCTCCCTCTACACTGACTCCATCAAACAATCCCAGGTCCCCTACAGCACAGGGTTAGATACAGTGTAAAACTCCCTCTATACTTTCCCCATCAAACACTCCCAGGACTGGTACAGCACGGGGTTAGATACAGAGTAAAGCTCCCGCTATACTGACCCCATCAAACACTCCCATGACTGGTACAGCACGGGGTTAGATACAGAGTCAAGCTCCCCCCACACTGTGCCCATCGTACACTCCCAGGGAAAGTACAGCACGGGGTTAGATACTGTCTAAATTTCCCTCTAAGCTGTCCCCATCAAACACTCCCAGGACATGTACAGCACGCGGTTAGATACAAAGTAAAGCTCCCTCTACACTGTCCCCATCAAACACTCCCAGGTCCGGTACAGCACAGGGTTAGATACAGTGTAAAACTCCCTCTATACTTTCCCCATCAAACACTCCCAGGACTGTTACAGCAAGGGGTTAGATACAGAGTAAAGCTCCCTCTACACTATCGCCATCAAACACTCCCAGGACTGGTACAGCACGGGGTTAGATACAGAGTAAAGCTCCCGCTATACTGACCCCATCAAACACTCCCATGACTTGTACAGCACGGGGTTAGATACAGAGTCAAGCTCCCCCCACACTGTGCCCATCGTACACTCCCAGGGAAAGTACAGCACGGGGTTAGATACTGTCTAAATTTCCCTCTAAACTGTCCCCATCAAACACTCCCAGGACTGGTGCAGCACAGAGTTAGATACAGAGTAAAGCTCAGTCTTCACTGTCCCCATCAAGCACTCACAGGGCAGGTACAGGACAGAGTTAGATGCAGAGTAAATCTACCTTACACCATCCCCATCAAACAATCCCAGGGCAGATACAGTAGAGGGTTTGATACAGAGTAAAGCTTTCTCTACACTGTCCCCATCAAACTCTCCCAGGACAGGTACAGCACGGGGTTAGGTACAGAGTTAAACTTCCTCGATACTGTCTCCATCAAACACTCCCAGGACAGGTACAGCACGGGGTTAGATGCAGAGAAAATTTCACTCTATAATGTATCCATCTAAAATTCCCAGTACAGGTACAGCACAGGGTTAGATACAGAGTGAAGCTCCCTCTACACCGTCCCCATCAAACACTCACATTGCAGGTACATTACGGGGTTAGATACAGAGTAAAACTTCCTCTACACTGTCCCCATCAAACACTCCCAGGTCTGGTACAGCAAGGGGTTAGATACAGAGTAAAGATCCCTCGATATTTTGCCCATCAAACACTCCCAGGACTCGTACAGCTCGGGGTCAGAAACAGAGAAAAACTCCCCCTACACTGTGCCCATCATACACTCCCACGGCAGTTACAGCACAGGGTTAGATACAGAGTAAATCTCCCTTTAACCTGTCCCCATCTAAAACTCCCAGGACTGGTACTGCCCGGGGTAAGATTCAGATTAAAGCTCCCTCTACACAGTCCCCATGAAGCACTCCCAGGGCAGCTACAGGACAGGGTTATATACAGAGTAAAGCTCACTCTAAACTGTCCCAATCAAACCCTCCCAGGACAGGTACAGCACAGGGTTAGATACAGAGTAAAGCTCCCTCTACACCGTCCCCATCAAACACTCCCAGGCCAGGTACAGCACGGGTTTAGATACAGAATAAAGGTCCCAATGGACTTTCATCATTAAACACTTCCAGGGCACGTACAGCACTGGGTTAGTTACAGAGTAAAGCTCCATCTATACTGTCCCCATCAAACACTCCCAGGACAGGAACAGGACAGGGTTAGATACAGAGTAAAGCTACCTCTACACTTTCTCCATCAAACACTCCCAGGGAAGGAAAAGCACTGGGTTAGATACAGAGTAAAGCTCCCTCTACACTGTCTGCATCAAACACTCCCATGTCCGGTACAGCACAGGGTTAGATACAGTGTAAACCTCCCTCTATACTCTCCCCATCAAACACTCCCAGGACTGGTACAGCACGGGTTTAGATACAGAGTAAATCTACCCCTACACTGTGGCCATCATACACTCCCAGGGCAGGTACAGCATGGGGTTAGGTACAGAGTAAAGCTGCCTCTGCACTGTCTCCATCAAACACTCCCAGGAATGGTACAGCTCAGGGTTAGATACAGAGTAAAGCTCCCTCTATACTATCCCCATCAAACACTCCCAGTACTGGTACAGCACGGGGTTAGATACAGAGTAAAGCTCCCCCTACACTGTCCCCATCAAACACTCCCAGGACAAGTGCAGCACGGGGTTAGATACAGAGTAAAGCTCCCTCTACACGGTCCCCATCAAACACTCCCAGGGCAGGTACAGCACGGGGCTAGATAGAGAGTAAAGCTCCCTATATATAGAATATATAGAATAACAGATATATATATATATAGAATAACAGATATATATATATAGAATAACAGATACCCGGGTGTGATTTACAGACTGGATTCTAATTGAGGAGTGTGGGGTGTTTTTATATAGGCTAACAGATACCCGGGAGTGAGCTACAAATTCGAATCTAACAGTGCTTTTCGGGATGGTTTAAATATAGATAATCAGATTGGTGAGAATGAGTTACCGACTGGAATCTAATCGAGGGGTTCAGGGGGTTTATATATAGAATAACAGATTCCCCCGGAGGGAGTTACAGACTGGAATCTAATTGAGGGGTTCGGGTTGGTTTATATTTAGAATAACAGATACCCGGGAGTGAGTTACAGACTGGAATCTAATCGAGGAGATCTGGGGGTTTATATATAGAATAACAGAAACCCGGGAGTGAGTTACAGACTGGAATCTAATCGAGGGGTTCAGGGGGTTTATATATAGAATAACAGAAACCCGGGAGTGAGTTACAGACTGGAATCTAATCGAGGGGTTCGGGGAGTTTATATATAGAATAACAGATACCCGGGCGTGAGTTACAGACTGGAATCTAATCGAGGGGTTCAGGGGGTTTATATATAGAATAACAGGTACCCGGGAGTGAGTTACAGACTGGAATCTCATCGAGAGTTTCGGGGGGTTTATACGTAGAATAACAGCTTCCCGGGTGTGAGTTACACACTGGAATCAAATCGAAGAGTTTGGGGTGGTTTATATATAGAACAACAGGCACCCGGGAGTGAGTTACAGACTGGAATCTAAAAGAGGGGGTTGGGTTGGTTTTTATTTTGAATAACAGATACCCGGGAGTGAGTTACAGAACAGAATCTAATGGAGGGATTTGGTATGGTTTATACATAGAATAACACAACGGGAGTGAGTTACAGAGTGGAATCTCATCGAGGGGTTCAGGGGGATTATATATAGAATAACAGTTACCCGGGAGTGAGTTACAGACTGGAATCTAATGGAGGGGTTCGGGGTGGTTTATATATAGAATAACAGTTACCCGGGAGTCAGTTACAGACTGGAATCTAATCGAGGGGTTCAGGGGGTTTATATATAGAATAATAAATACCTGGGATTGAGTTACAGACTGCAATCTAATCGAGGGGTTCAGTGGGTTTATATAGAGAATAATAGATATCCGGGATTGAGTTACAGACTGGAATCAAGAACAGTTGAAAATATCATTTTTCTTGTGATGTGCTGAAGTGCAGGTTACAGAGGCTGATTCATGGAATGGGTAGTGTGAATTTTTAACCAGCTTTATCCCAAATATCAAATTTAATTTCTCATTGGAACTGTTTGATGTTTTCTTAGTCTTGACACAAATGGATAGGGACTCTTTGGACCCTCACTGTTTGCAGCTTTTCACCATTTATAATGTAACCTGTTCCATCCTTTTTAAAGTGGGCAGCCACACATTTGCCTATAATGAAATCCATCTTTCACTATTTCACTCATTCACTTAAGGTGTACATATCTCTTTGGAATTTGAAGTGCAGGTTACAGATTGGATTGGAACTTTCTGCTTTCTGAATCATTAACCAAGTTTCACACAGTTAAACATCAAAACTGACATTCTGAAACAGGAGAGGGCCCCACAACTTCAATTCTGTGATTGTCTAGAAACTGCAACAGACACAATCTTATGCAGTGATCAAAATCCTGCACCTTTATTCATCAATCCCATTTCCTATCTCTGTAGAAACTCCCTTCCACTGACAGATTCTGAGATCCATACTCAATCTCAAAAACCACCACAGAAAAGTGACTGCTTATTTTAAACAGTGAATCTGAACTATTTGAAGTTCTGACTCAGTCACAGAATCGCAGAAATTTTGACTCTGTGGGATGAAAATGATCAGAATAACTTTGCAACATACAGGTAACCTGTAGTGACCGGAGGATACTTGTCTGTTCAAAAGGGATTCGATAAGATGCCTCACAAAGCTTGTTAATCAGGACAAGAGCTCATACATTCCCCTAATCTCCCCACCCAGTTCCTCTCAGGATTTGACAATTTGATCAAGTCACCCCTGATGCTACTAAATTTCAGGGAATACAACCCGAGTTTGTGCAATCTCACTTTGCAATTTAACCCTTGGAATCCAGGTCTCATTCTGGCAAAGCTGTGATGCACTCGAACTGTCTAAAATGTCCCTGGAGTGTCGGATTAACCCGGGTCACTCACATATACCCAGGTCAGGTTCAAGACTCACCTGTCTCACTCGCTGAGACGCTCCTGTACCACTGGCCTTATTGTAGTCGGATGCCGCATTGGGAGCAGGACAGGTAGACGGGATTAGGATGACTGTTCATGTGGAGGGTAAACACGAGGAATCTATCAGAGAATCAGAACAGACCAGGGAGAATCAAAGAAGGAAACTGATGTTCAATTTATTAGGCCTGATTTGTGGATTGTTTTTGTTTTGGGCGAGAAAGTTGCCAACAAACACTCCCAGAAAGGATGCAGCAGGGGCTAGATACAGAGAAAAGCTCCCTCGATACTGTCCCCATCAAACACTCCCAGGACGGGAACAGGACAGGATCAGATACAGAGTAAAGCTACCTCTACACTTTCCCCATCAAACACTCCCAGGGCAGGAAAAGCACTGGGTTAGATAGAGAGTAAAGCTCCCTCTACACTGTCTCCATCAAACACTCTCAGGTCTGGTACAGCACAGGGTTAGATACAGTGTAAACCTCCCTCTATGCTCTCCCCATCAAATACTCCCAGGACTGGTACAGCACGGGGTTAGATAAAGAGTAAAGCTGCCCCTACACTGTGAACATCATACACTCCCAGGGCAGGTACAGCACGGGGTTAGATACCGAGTAAAGCGCCCCCTACACTGTGCCCAACATACACACCCAGGGCAGGGAGAGCACGGGGTTATATACAGAGTAAATTTCCCTCTAATCTGTCCCCATCAAACGCTCCCAGGACAGGTACAGCACGGGGTTAGATACAGAGTAAAGCTCCCTCTACACTGTCCCCATCAAGCACTCCCAGGTCCGGTACAGCACAGGGTTAGATACAGTGTAAACCTCCCTCTATACTCTCCCCATCAAACACTCCCAGGTCTGGTACAGCAAGGGGTTAGATTCAGAGTAAAGCTCCCTCTACACTATCGCCATCAAACACTCCCAGGACTGGTACAGCACGGGGTTAGATACAGAGTAACGCTCCCTCTATACTGTCCCCATCAAACACTCCCAGGACTGGTACAGCACGGGGTTAGATACAGAGTAAAGCTCCCCCTACACTGTGCCCATCGTACACTACCAGGGCAGGTACAGCACGGGGTTAGATACAGTCTAAATTTTCCTCTAAGCTGTCCCCATCAAACACTCCCAGGACAGGTGCAGCACAGAGTTAGATACAGAGTAAAGCTCAGTCTAAACTGTCCCCATCAAGCACACACATGGCAGGTACAGGACAGAGTTAGATGCAGAGTAAGTCTACCTTACACCGTCCGCATCAAACACTCCCAGGGCAGATACAGTAGAAGGTTTGATACAGAGTAAATCTTCCACTGCACTGTCCCCATCAAACTCTCCCAGGTCAGGTACAGCACGGGGTTAGGTACAGAGTTAAACTTCCTCGATAATGTCCCCATCAAACACTCCCAGGACAGGTACAGCACAGGGTTAGATGCAGAGAAAATTTCCCTCTATAATGTATCCATCTAAAATTCCCAGTACAGGTACACCACAGGGTTAGATACAGAGTAAAGCTCCCTCGATACTGTACCCATCAAACACTCCCAGGACAGGTACAGCACGGGGTTAGATACAGAGTAAAGCTCCCTCGATACTGTCCCCATCAAACACTCCCAGGACAGGTACAGCACGGGGTTAGGTATAGAGTAAATTTCCCACTAATCTGTCCCCATCAAACACTCCCAGGACAGGTACAGCACGGGGTTTGATACAGAGTAAAGCTCCCTCTACACTGTCCCCATCAAACTCTCCCAGTGCAGGTACATTACGGGGTTAGATACAGAGTAAAACTTCCTCTACACTGTCCCCATCAAACACTCCCAGGACAGGTACAGCACGGTGTTAGATACAGAGTAAATCTCCCACTACACCATCCCCATCAAACAGTCCCTGGACAGGTACAGCACGGGTTTAGATACAGAATTAAGGTCCCACTGCACTGTCATCATCAAACACTCCCAGGGCACGTACAGCACTGGGTTAGATACAGAGTAAAGCTCCCTCAATACTGTCCCCATCAAACACTCCCAGGACAGGTACAGCACAGGGTTTGATACAAGGTGAAGCTTCCTCTGCACTGTTCCCATAAAACACTCCCTGGACAGGGACAGAACAAGGTTAGATAAACAGTAAAGCTCCCTCTATACTGTCCCCATCAAACACTCCCAGGACATGTACAGCACGGTGTTAGATACAGAGTAAATCTCCCACTACACGGCCCCCATCAAACACTCCCAGGCCAGGTACAGCACGGGTTTATATACAGAATAAAGTTCCCACTGCACTGTCATCATCCAACACTCCCAGGGCACGTACAGCACTAGGTTAGATAAAGAGTAACGCTCCCTCTATACTGTCCACATCAAACACTCCCAGGACAGGTACAGCACAGGGTTAGATACAGAGCAAAGCTCCCTCTGCACTGTCCCCTTCAAACACTCCCTGGACAGGAACAGAACTGGGTAAGATACAGAGTAAAGCTCCCTCGATACTGGCCCCATCAAACACTCCTACGACGGGAACATGACAGGGTCAGATACAGAGAAAAGCTACCTCTACACTTTCCCCATCAAACACTCCCAGGGCAGGAAAAGCACTGGGTGAGATACTGAGTAAAGCTCCCTCTACACTGTCTCCATCAAACACTCCCAGGTCCCCTACAGCACAGGGTTAGATACAGTGTATACCTCCCTCAATATTCTCCCCATCAAACACTCCCAGGACTGGTACAGCACGGGGTTAGATACAGAGTAAAGCTCTCCCTACACTGTGCCCATCGTACACTCCCAGGGCAGGTACAGCACGGGTTCAGATACAGTGTAAAACTCCCTCTATACTCTCCCCATCTAACACTCCCAGGACTGGTACAGCACGGGGTTAGATAGAGAGTAAAGCTCCCTCTACACTCTGCCCATCGTACACTCCGAGGGCAGGTACAGCACGGGGTTAGATACAGTCTAAATTTTCCTCTAAGCTGTCCCCATCAAACACTCCCAGGACTGGTGCAGCACAGAGTTAGATACAGAGTAAAGCTCAGTCTTCACTGTCCCCATCAAGCACTCACAGGGCAGGTACAGGACAGGGTTTGATACAAAGTAAAGCTTCATCTACACTGTCCCCATCAAACTCTCGCAGGACAGGTACAGCACGGGGTTAGGTACAGAGTTAAACTTCCTCGATACTGTCCCCATCAAACACTCCCAGGACAAGTACAGCACGGGGTTAGATGCAGAGAAAATTTCCCTCTATAATGTATCCATCTAAAATTCCAAGTACAGGTACACCACAGGGTTAGATATACAGTAAAGCTTCCTCGATAATGTATCCATCTAAAATTCCCAGTACAGGTACAGCACGGGGTAAGATACAGAGTAAAGCTCCCTCGATACTGTCCCATCATACACTCCCAGGACTGGTACAGCCCGGGGTTAGAAACAGAGAAAAACTCCCTCTACACTGTCCCATCATACACTCCCATGGCAGTTACAGCACAGGGTTAGATACAGAGTAAATCTCCCAATAACCTGTCCCCATCTAAAACTCCCAGGACTGGTACTGCCCGGGGTAAGATTCAGAGTAAAGCTCCCTCTACACAGTCCCCATCAAACACTCCCAGTGCAGGTACATTACGGGGTTAGATACAGAGTAAAACTTCCTCTACACTGTCCCCATCAAACACTCCCAGGACAGGTACAGCACGGTGTTAGATACAGAGTAAATCTCCCACTACACCGTCCCCATCAAACAGTCCCAGGCCAGGTACAGCACGGGTTTAGATACAGAATTAAGGTCCCACTGCACTGTCATCATCAAACACTCCCAGGGCACGTACAGCACTGGGTTAGATACAGAGTAAAGCTCCCTCAATACTGTCCCCATCAAACACTCCCAGGACAGGTACAGCACAGGGTTTGATACAAGGTGAAGCTCCCTCTGCACTGTTCCCATAAAACACTCCCTGGACAGGGACAGAACAAGGTTAGATAAACAGTAAAGCTCCCTCTATACTGTCCCCATCAAACACTCCCAGGACAGGAACAGGACAGGGTTAGATACAGAGTAAAGCTCCCTCTACAGTGTCTCAATCAAACACTACCAGGTCCGCTACAGCACGGGGTTAGATACAGAGTAAAGCTCCCTCTACACCATCCCCATCAAACACTCCCAGTGCAGGTACATTACGGGGTTAGATACAGAATAAAACTTCCTCTACACTGTCCCCACCAAACACTCCCAGGACAGGTACAGCACGGGTTTATATACAGAATAAAGTTCACACTGCACTGTCATCATCAAACACTCCCAGGGCACGTACAGCACTAGGTTAGATAAAGATTAAAGCTCCCTCTATACTGTCCCCATCAAACACTCCCAGGACAGGTACAGCACAGGGTTAGATACAGAGCAAAGCTCCCTCTGCACTGTGCCCATCGTGCACTCCCAGGGCAGGTACAGCACGGGGTTGGATACAGTCTAAATTTCCCTCTAAGCTGTCCCCATCAAACACTCCCAGGACTGGTGCAGCACGGGGTTAGATACAGAGTAAAGCTCCCTCGATACTGTACCCATCAAACACTCCCAGGACTAGTACAGCCCGGTGTTAGAAACAGAGAAAAACTCCCCCTACACTGTGCCCATCATACACTCCCATGGCAGTTACAGCTCAGGGTTAGATACAGAGTAAATCTCCCTCTAAACTGTCCCATTCTAAAACTCCAAGGACTGGTACTGCCCGGGGTAACATTCAGAGTAATGCTCCCTCTACACAGTCCCCATGAAGCACTCCCAGGGCAGGTACAGGACAGGGTTATATACAGAGTAAAGCACATTCTAAACTGTCCCCATCAAACCCTCCCAGTACAGGTACAGCACGGGGTTAGATACAGAGTAAAGCTCCCTCTACACCGTCCCCATCAAACACTCCCAGTGCAGGTACATTAGGGGGTTAGATACAGAGTAAAACTTCCTCTACACTGTCCCCATCAAACACTCTTAGGACAGGTACAGCACGGTGTGAGATACAGAGTAATTCTCCCACTACAACGTCCCCAATAAAAAACTCCCAGGCCAGGTTCAGCACGGGTTTAGATACAGAATAAATGTCCCACTGCACTGTCATCATCAAACACTCCCAGGGCAGGTACAGCACTGGGTTAGATAAAGATTAAAGCTCCCTCTATACTGTCCCCATCAAACACTCCCAGGACAGGTACAGCACAGGGTTTGATACAAGGTAAAGCTCCCTCTGCACTGTTCCCATAAAACACACCCTGGACAGGAACAGAACAGGGTTAGATACAGATTAAAGCTCCCTCTATACTGTCCCCATCAAACACTCCCAGGACAGGAACAGGACAGGGTTAGATACAGAGTAAAGCTACCTCTACACTTTCCCCATCAAACACTCCCAGGGCAGGAAAAGCATTGGGTTACATACAGAGTAAAGCTCCCTCTACACTTTCTCCATCAAACACTCCCAGGCCCCCTACAGCACAGGGTTAGATACAGTGTAAATCTCCCTCTATGCTCTCCCCATCAAACACTCACAGGACTGGCACAGCACGGGGTTAGATACAGAGAAAATCTCCCTCTAACCTGTCCGCATCAAACACTCCCAGGACTGGTACTGCCCGGGGTAAGATTCAGAGTAAAGCTCCCTCTACACTGTCCCCATGAAGCACTCCCAGGGCAGGTACAGGACAGGTTTATATACAAAGTAAAGCTCCCTCTAAACTGTCTCCATCAAACACTCCCAGGCCCCCTACAGCACAGGGTTAGATACAGTGTAAATCTCCCTCTATACTCTCCCCATCAAACACTCACAGGACTGGCACAGCACGGGGTTAGATACAGAGAAAATATCCCTCTAACCTGTCCGCATCAAACACTCCCAGGACTGGTACTGCCCGGGGTAAGATTCAGAGTAAAGCTCCCTCTACACTGTCCCCATGAAGCACTCCCAGGGCAGGTACAGGACAGGTTTATATACAGAGTAAAGCTCCCTCTAAACTGTCCCCTTCAAACCCTCCCTGGACAGGTACTGCACGGGGTTAGATACAGAGTAAAGCTCCCTTTACGCGGTCCCCATCAAACACTCCCAGTGCCGGTACATTAGGGGGTTAGATACAGAGTAAAACTTCCTCTACACTGTCCCCATCAAACAATCCCAGGACAGGTACAGCACAGTGTTAGATACAGAGTAAATCTCCCACTACACCGTCCCCATCAAACACCTCCAGGCCAGGTACAGCACGGGTTTATATACAGAATAAAGGTCCCACTGCACTGTCATCATCAAACACTCCCAGGGCAAGTACAGCACTGGGTTAGATACAGAGTAAAGCTCCATCTAAACTGTCCCCATCAAACACTCCCAGGACAGGTACAGCACAGGGTTAGATACAGAGTAAAGCTCCCTCTATACTGTCCCCATCAAACACTGCCAGGACAAGAACAGCACGGGGTTAGATACAGAGTAAAGCTACCTCTACACTGTCTCCATCAAACTCTCCCAGGACAGGGTTAGATACAGAGTAAAGCTCCCTCTATACTGTCCCCATCAAACACTCCCAGGACAGGAACAGGACAGGGTTAGATACAGAGTAAAGCTACCTCTACACTTTCCCCATCAAACACTCCCAGGACTGCTACAGCACAGGGTTAGATTCAGAGTAAATCTCCCTCTATGCCGTCCCCATCAAACACTCCCTGGGCAGGTAAAGCACAGGGTTAGATAAAGAGTAATGCTTCCTCTACACTGTTCCTATCAAACACTCCCAGGACTTTTACAGCACTGGGTTAGATACAGAGTTTAGCTCCCTCTACACTGTCACCATCAAACACTCCCAGGACAGGTACAGTGATGACCCCCGTCCCCTTCAGAACCTCAGAAAGACTGAGCGCTTTGCAGTGAATGAATGAATCTTTAAAATGCTCTCATTGTTAGTGAGTCACTTGCTTCACTGTCCCTGGATTCATTTTCGCAATTCGGCCATTTCTAAAAGATGTGTCTGGGAGCTGGGCAGAGTCTACACATTGGAGACCCCCAGATCCTGTGTCTATTCACACCCCCTCCTCTTGTTTTGCTACCTCAGCCCCTCTGTTTCAAACCTCTTTCCAGACATTATGGCAAACTTGTGGCATTCTAAACTATTATCTTAAATTGTTAATAAATACTGAGAAACAGACACAGACACGGGCTTTGCAGCAGCAGAAAGAATGTGAATCATTCTATCCCGGGGGTTTTTACTTCCAGATTCAGTTTTAGAAAATTCAGAATTCAAATTCACAGCAGCAAAGTGTGGGAGTGAACGCCCCGATCCTTCAATATTACAGGGAATACACAGGGAAGTCATGTCTCCATACCTGCGTCTCTGTCACGTTTAAAATATTAATATTACATGAGTCAACTCTGTCCTAAGTGTCCCATTGCTGTGGGGACATCAAATGGCCACTGTGAACAAACCTAAAATGGCTGCCTGGTGTTTGTAGACTAGATTCTCAGAGGAAGAGAGGTAGGGAGAGAGGGATAGAGAGCTGGGTAAGCGAGTGAGATAGAGAGAGGAGATCAAGCGATAAAAAAGGGATGAGTTGAGAGAGAGAGATGAAGAGAGGGGAGCGAGTGTAGGGTAAAGATATGGGGTGAGAGTGAGAAACAGAGAAATGTATCGAGTGGCAGAGAGATGGGGTGGGAGAGGGAGAGAAGGAACGAGACAGGATGAGAGAATGAGAAAGTGTAGTGCGAAACTGAAAATATTCAAAAATGTGTTAACATTATTAAGTGTAAAGGACAATATCCTGTGAGACATCCCTTCTCCATCTTAAAATTGGCAGGAGAGCCTTTAACCAACTTCAAAATGGGGGGACACCCCTTCCTCAACTTGTGATGTGGAAGTGCTGGAATCTAATCGAGGGGTTCGGGGTGGTTTATATATAGAATAACAGATACCCGGGAGTGCGTTGCAGACTGGAATCTAATCGTGGGGTTTGTGGAGTTTATATATAGAATAATAGATACCATGGATTGAGTTAAAGACTGGAATCTAATCGAGGGGTTCGGGGTGGTTTATATAGAGAATAACAGATACTCGGGAGTGAGTTTATGGACTGGAATCTAATCGAGGGGTTCGGGGTGGTTTATATGCAGAATAACCGATACCCGGGTGTGCGTTGCGGACTGGAATCTAATCGTGGGGTTTGTGGGGTTTATATATTGAATAATAGATACCAAGGATTGAGTTAAAGATTGGAATCTAATCGAGGGGTTCGGGGTGGTTTATATACAGAATAACAGATACCCGGGAGTGAGTTACAGACTGGAATCTAATCGAGGGGTTTGGTGGGTTTATATATAGAATAACAGATACCCGGGAGTGAGTTACAGACTGGAATCTAATCGAGGGGTTCGGGGTGGTTTATATACAGAATAACAAATACCCGGGAGTGAGTTACAGACTGGAATCTAATCGAGAGATTCGGGGTGGATTATATATAGAATAACAGATACCCGGGAGTGATTTACAGACTGGAATCTAATCGAGGGGTTCAGGGGGGTTATATTTAGAATAACAGATACCTGGGAGTGAGTTACAGACTGGAATCAAATCGAGGGGTTTGAGGGATTTATATATAGAATAACAGATACCCGAGAGTGAGTTACAGACTGGAATCTAATCGAGGGCTTTGGGGAATTTTTATATAGAATAACAGATACCCGGGAGTGAGTTATAGACTGGAAACAAATCGATGGGTTCGGGGTGTTTATATATAAATCATATGAATATAATATATATAGATTAACAGAAGACCGGGAATGAGTAACAGACTGAAATCTAGTCGAGCGGTTTGGGACATTTATATACAGAATAACAGTTAGACGGAAATGAGTTACAGACTGGAATCTAATCGAGGGGTTTGGGGTGGTCTTAATATAGAATAACAGATTCCTGGGAGTGAGTTACATGCTGGAATCTTATCGAGGAGTTCGGGGTGGTTTATATATAGAATAACAGACACCCGGCAGTGAGTTTCAGACAGGAATCTAACGGAGGGGTTTGGGGTGGTTTATATATAGAATAACAGACACCCGGCAGTGAGTTACAGGCAGGAATCTAACGGAGGGGTTTGGGGTGATTTATATATAGATTAACAGATGCCCGGGAGTGAGTTACGGGCTGAAATTTAATCGAGGGGTTCGGGGTGGTTTATATATAAATCATGTAGATACAATATGTATCGAATAAAAGATATCTGGGAGTGAGTTAAAGAACGGAATCTCATCGAGGGGAATGAGGGGTTTATATATAGAATAATAGATAACGGGAGAGAGTTACAGACTGGAATCTAATTGAAGGGTGCAGTGGTTTTATATACAGAAAAATAGATACCCGGGAGTGAGTTACAGACTGGAATCTAATCGAGGGGTTCAGGGCGTTTATATATAGAATAATCGATACCCGGGAGTGAGTTACAGACAGGAATCTAATCGAGTGCTTCCGGGGGTTTATATATAGAATCATAGATACCCGGGATTGAGTTACAGGCTGGAATTTAATTAAGGGGTGCAGGGGGTTTATATATAGAATAATCGATGCCCGGGATTGAGTTACAGACTCGAATCTAATCGAAGGGATCAGGGGGTTTATATATAGAATAATCGATACCTGGGATTGAGTTACAGACTGGAATCTAATCGAGGGGTTCAGGGGGTTTATATATAGAATAATAAATACCTGGGATTGAGTTACAGACTGCAATCTAATCGAGGGGTTCAGTGGGGTTATATAGAGAATAATAGATACCCGGGAGTGAGTTACAGACTGGAATCTAATTGAGGGGTGCAGGGGGTTTATATAGAGAATAATAGATACCCGGGATTGAGTTACAGACTGGAATCACGAACAGTTGAAAATATCATTTTTCTTGTGATGTGCTGAAGTGCAGGTTACAGAGGCTGATTCATGGAATGGGTAGTGTGAGTTTTTAACCAGCTTTATCCCAAATATCAAATTTAATTTCTCATTGGAACTGTTTGATGTTTTCTTAGTCTTGACACAAATGGATAGGGACTCTTTGGACCCTCACTGTTTGCAGCTTTTCACCATTTATAATGTAACCTGTTCCATCCTTTTTAAAGTGGGCATCCACACATTTGCCTATAATGAAATCCATCTTTCACTATTTCACTCATTCACTTAAGGTGTACATATCTCTTTGGCATTTTAAGTGCAGGTTACAGATTGGATTGGAACTTTATGCTTTAAGAATCATTAACCAAGTTTCACAGAGTTAAACATCAAAACTGACATTCTGAAACAGGAGAGGGCCCCACAACTTCAATTCTGTGATTCTCTAGCACCTCATGATCTGTATCTTACAATATGTCTGCCCCCTTCATGTCTCTGAAGACTTGGGAAAGTCTTTCAGACATTGGGGAACCATTTCTGTCAATCGGGATATTTCCTTTGAAGCATTTCATTGTCTTGGGACATTTACAGTAAACGGCTCCTTCAAAGGACATCATTAAAATTCACTCTTTAATCATCCAAATCCTTTTGCCCATTCAGACTCCCTGGCCCTACATCCTTATTGTTTCAAAGCTAACTTACATTTCACAATGTAGGAATGTGTGAATGCAAAGACTTTCTTCACACCTTTCCACAATACTAAGGCTCACAGTATTCAGGGTGAAATTTTCAAGACAACATTCATCAACTGACAGATTTCCAGCTCCAGCTAATTGTAGATTTTTATTTTTAATTTTGGGATAACAGGACTGAAATTGTACGGCATCCCAGTGTGAGATTTAAACTCCTGTTTATTTCAATCTTTAGCTCAGGAATTCACATTAAAACATGCAGAGAATTGAAACCTTCCTCATACAGTTGCCTGTTTGTTCCAGTGTTGGTATATTCCCTCTTTCTCTTGCGTTTTCACTAGTCTGAAGAAATTGAATTGTTGACATTGGATAATCATCCCTTTCCCATGAAAATGTAAACTCCTGGGAAACTGCAACAGACACAATCTTATGCAGTGATCAAAATCCTGCACCTTTATTCATCAATCCCATTTCCTATCTCTGTAGAAACTCCCTTCCACTGACAGATTCTGAGATCCATACTCAATCTCAAAAACCACCGCAGAAAAGTGACTGCTTATTTTAAACAGTAAATCTGAACTATTTGAAGTTCTGACTCAGTCACAGAATCGCAGAAATTTTGACTCTGTGGAATGAAAATTATCAGAATAACTTTGCAACATACAGGTAACCTGTAGTGACAGGAGGATACTTGTCTGTTCAAAAGGGATTCGATAAGATGCCTCACAAAGTTTGTTACTCAGGACAAGAGCTCATACATTCCCTAATCTCCCCACCCAGTTCCTCTCAGGATTTGACAATTTGATCAAGTCACCCCTGATGCTACTAAATTTCAGGGAATACAACCCGAGTTTGTGCAATCTCACTTTGCAATTTAACCCTTGGAATCCAGGTCTCATTCTGGCAAAGCTGTGATGCACTTGAACTGTCTCAACTGTCCCTGGAGTGTCGGATTAACCCGGGTCAAACGCATACACCCAGGTCAGGTTCAAGACTCACCTGTCTCACTCGCTGAGACGCTCTTGTATCAATGGCCTTATTGTAGTCGGATGCCGCGTTGGGAGCAGGACAGGTAGACGGGATTAGGATGACTGCTCATGTGGAGGGTAAACACGAGGAATCTATCAGAGAATCAGAACAGACCAGGGAGAAACAAACAAGGAAACTCATGTTCAATTTATTAGGCCTGATTTGTGGATTGTTTTTGTTTTGGGTGAGAATGTTGCCAACAAACACTCCCAGAGATGATGCAGCAGGGGATAGATACAGAGTAAAGCTCCCTCGATACTGTCCCCATCAAACACTCCCAGGACAGGTACAGCACGGGGTTAGATACAGAGTAATGCATCCTCTACACTGTCCCCATCAAACAATCTCAGGACAGGAACTGGACAGGATAAGATACAGAGTAAAGCTCCCTCTACACTGTCCCCATCAAGCACTCCCAGGGCAGGTACAGGACAGGGTTATATACGGAGTAAAGCTCCCACTAAACTGTCCCCATCAAACACTCCCAGGACAGGTACAGCACGGTGTTAGATACAGAGTAAATCTCCCTCTACACTGTAACCATCAAACACTCCCAGTGCAGGTACAGTACGGGGTTAGATACAGACTAAAGCTTATTCTACACGGTCCTCACCAAACACTCCCAGGACAGGTACAGCACGGGGTTAGATACAGATTAAAGCTCCCTCTAAACTGTCCCCATCAAACACTCTCAGGGCAGGTAAAGCACTGGGTTAGATACAGAGTAAAGCTCCCTCTTCACCGTCCCCATCAAACACTCCCAGGACATGTACAGCACGGCGTTAGATACAGAGTAAATCTCCCTCGATACTGTCCCCATCAAACACTCCCAGGACAGGTACAGCACGGGGCTAGATACAGAGTAAAGCTCCCTCGATGCTGTCCTCATCAAACACTCCCAGGACAGGTACAGCACGGGGTTAGATACAGAATAAAGCAACCTCTGCACTGTCCCCATCAAACACTCCCAGGACAGGAACTGGACAGGATTAGATACAGAGTAAAGCTACCTCTACACTTTCCCCATCAAACCCTCCCAGGGCAGCTAAAGCAACGGGTTAAATACAGAGTAATGCTCCCTCTACACTGTCTCCATCAAACGCTCCCAGGGCAGGTACAGCACGGGGCTGGATGCAGAGTAAAGCATCCTCAATACTGTCCCCATCAAACACTCCCTGGACAGGTACAGGACGGGCTTTGATACAGAGTAAAGCTCCCTCTACACTCTGCCCATCACACACTCCCAGGACAGGTACAGCAAGGGGTTAGATACAGAATAAAGCTCCCTCTGCATTGTCCCCATCAAACACTCCCAGGCCACATACAGCATGGGATTAGATGCAGAGTAAATCTCCCTCTATACTGTCCACATCAAACACTCCCAGTACAGGTACAGCACAATTTAGATACAGAGTAAAGCTTCCTCTACACTGTCCCCATCAAACACTCCCAAGACAGGTAAAGCTCGGGGTTAGATACAAAGTAAAGCTCCCTCTACACAGTCCCCCTCAAACACACCTAGGACAGGAACAGGACAGGGCTAGATACAGAGTAAAGCTCGCTCTATTCTCTCCCAATAAAACACTTTCAGGACTGGTACTGGACAGGATTAGATACAGAGTAATGCTCCCTCTGCACTGTCCCCATCAAACACTCCCTGGACAGGAACAGAACAGGGTTAGATACAGAGTAAAGCACCCTCTATACCTTCCCCATCAAACACTCCCAGGACAGGAACAGGACAGGGTTAGATACTGAGTATAGCTACCTCTACACTTGCCCCATCAAACACTCCCAGGGCAGTTAAAGCACTGGGTTAGATACAGAGAAAAGCTCCCTCTGCACTGTCCCCATCAAACACTCCCTGGACAGGAACTGGACAGGGTTAGATACAGAGTAAACCTGCATCTATACTCCCCCCATCAAACACTCCCAGGACTGGTACAGCACGGGGTTAAATACAGAGTAAAGCTCCCCCTACACTGTGGCCATCATACACTCCCAGTGCTGGTACAGCACGGCGTTAGATAAGGAGTAAACCTCCCTCTACACTGTCCCCATCAAACACTCCCAGGACTGGTATTAACATTCAATGGACAGGAGCTGCAAGGGGTCCTGTCTGGAAAGAGAGAGGGAGAGAGAAAGCTGGAATGACAGAGACAGGGAAATGCCACCCCCTCCCCCAGAAACGTCGTGTGTTCCCTGTTGCAGTTCAGGAAAAGCTGCAGGCCGTTTCTGCACAGGGGGATCCCACAGGCAGCAATGTAATGCTATCCAGATGGGAACAGGGAGACACATTTCCTTCCCCAGCCTCATGCCTGCTGTAACCCTCCCTCTTCCCTCTCAGCCCCTCACCGGGCACCATGTGTGCTCTGAGTCCGGACACATCCCCAGAAAGGCCTAAACTCCTTCTCTTCAAACCGGGAACAAGCTGCTGCTTCCTGGGGGAGACTTTTTGAAATCTCCGTCCCAGCATCGATTTTTACAAACCAGGCGTCCCCGGGAGGGTGTGACTGAGGCTTTTCTGCAGAGACTGGGAGCTGGGCACTGACTCCACACTGGAGACCCTCCCCTAACCCCCCCCAGACCCTTTGTATCTTCCTCACCCCCAACCCCCTGCCTCTGTTTCACTGTCTTTCCCTGATTCCCTCGCTCTCCCCCCTCTCTCTCTGTTGTAACGTAGGGACACATCCTAGAGAGACTGAATTCAAATGACTGTTCCACCTCTCAATTCATCGCCCTGCCTAAAACACCAGCATTATTCAGGAATTAGCACAAACTTTTACACACTCTCACAGTTAGGACTTGGTAAAGGGCTCCTGAGGGACAGGAAATGAGTCCAATCAGCTCATTTTTAATCAATTAACTGGTTGTGGCGCAGTATGAAACACTGCAGGGAATTTGTGCACAGCAAGATCCCACAGGGTGCAACCAGCTCTGTTCAGCACTTTTTAAATGGGGAAATATTTACACAGAGAGAGAGAGGCAGCAAGTTGGAGAGGGACTAAGACAGTGAAGACCCCCGACCCCTTCAGAACCTCAGAAAGACTGAGCGCTTTGCAGTGAAAGAATGAATGTTTAAAATGCTCTCATTGTTAGTGAGTCACTTGCTTCACTGTCCCTGGATTTATTTTCGCAATTCAGCCTTTTCTAAAAGATGTGACTGGGAGCTGGGCAGAGTCTACACATTGGAGACCCCCAGATCCTGTGTCTATTCACACCCCCTCCTCTTGTTTTGCTACCTCAGCCCCTCTGTTTCAACCCTCTTTCCAGTCATTATGGCAAACTTGTGGTATTCTAAACTATTATCTTAAATTGTTAATAAATACTGAGAAACAGACACAGACACGGGCTTTGCAGCAGCAGAAAGAATGTGAATCATTCCATCCCGGGGGTTTTTACTTCCAGATTCAGTTTTAGAAAATTCAGAATTCAAATTCACAACAGCAAAGTGTGGGAGTGAACGCCCGAATCCTTCAATATTCCAGGGAATACACGTGGAATTTATGTCTCCATACCTGTGTCTCTGTCACGTTTAAAATACTAATGTTACATGAGTCAACTCTGTCCTAAATGTCCCATTGCTGTGGGGACATAAAATGGCCACTGTGAACAAACCTAACATGGCTGCCTGGTGTTTGTAGACTAGATTCTCAGAGGAAGAGAGGCGGGCAGAGAGGGAAAGAGAGCTGGGTAAGCGAGTGAGATAGAGAGAGGAGATCAAGCGATAAAAAAGGGATGAGTTGAGAGAGGGAGAGATGAAGCGAGGGGAGCGAGTGTAGGGTAAAGATATGGGGTGAGAGAGAGAAACAGAGAAATGTATAGAGTGGCAGAGAGATGGGCTGGGAGAGGGAGAGAAGAAACGAGACAGGATGAGAGAAAGAGGAAGTGTAGGGGGAAACTGAAAATATTCAAAAATGTGTTAACATTATTGAGTGTAAAGAACAATATCCTGTGAGACATCCCTTCTCCATCTTTAAATTAGAGGGAGAGCCTTTAACCAACTTGAAAATGGGGGCAGACCCCTTCCTCAATTTGTGATGTGGAAGTGCTGGAATCAAATCGAGGGGTTCGGGGGGGCTTATATATAGAATATCATACCCGGGAGTGAGTTACAGACTGGAATCTAATCGAGGGGTTCGGGGTGGTTTATATATTGAATAACAGATACCCGGGAGTGAGTCACAGGCTGGAATCTAATCGAGGGGTTCGGGGTGGATTATATATAGAATAACAGATACCCGGGAGTGAGTCACAGGCTGGAATCTAATCGAGGGGTTCGGGGTGGATTATATATAGAATAACAGATACCCGGGAGTGAGTTACAGACTGGAATCTAATCGAGGAGGCCATTCAGCCCATCAAACTACTTTCGACACTCTGCAAGAAAAGTTTCACTGGTCTCACTCGTCCGCCCTTTCACCGAAACCCTGAAAATATTTTCCCTTCAGCTTCACACCCAAAATTTGCTGAAAAGAGAAATTCGGGATGGTGGGGAGAGGGGAAGGCTGATGGAGTGAGAGTGAGAGTAAATGAGAGAGAGAGGCAGAGAGATGGTGAGAGAGACAGATTGAGATAGAGAAAGAGAGACAAAACTCACCGAGAGAGAGAGAGGGACAGGACGAGATAGAGAGAGGGGCAGGGTGTTGAGTGAGAGAGAGACAGTGAAAGGCGAGGCAAGAAAGAGAGCGATGGAGAAAGAGACAGGCTTATCTTAAACAGTTAATAAATACTGAGAAACAGACACAGACATGGGCTTTGTAGAAGCAGAATGAATGTGAATCATTCCATCCCGGGGGTTTTTACTTCCAGATTCAGTAATAGAAAATTCAGAATTCAAATTCACAACAGCAAAGTGTGGGGCTGAACGCCCGGATCCTTCAATATTCCTGGGAATACACAGGGAATTCATGTCTCCATACCTGTGTCTCTGTCACGTTTAAAATACTAATGTTACATGAGTGAGGAGTCAACTCTGTCCTAAATGTCCCATTCCTGTGGGGACATAAAATGGCCACTGTGAACAAACCTAAAATGGCTGCCTGGTGTTTGTAGACTAGATTCTCAGAGGAAGAGAGGTAGGGAGAGAGGGAAAGAGAGCTGGGTAAGCGAGTGAGATAGGGAGAGGAGATCAAGCGATAAATAAGGGATGAGTTGAGAGAGAGAGATGAAGAGAGGGGAGCGAGTGTAGGGTAAAGATATGGGGTGAGAGAGAGAAACAGAGAAATATATAGGGTGGCAGAGAGATGGGGTGGGAGAGGGAGAGAAGGAACGAGACAGGATGAGAGAAAGTGTAGGGGGAAACTGAAAATGTTCAAAAATTTGTGAACATTATTGAGTGTAAAGGACAATATCCTGTGAGACATCCCTTCTCCATCTTAAAATTAGAGGGAGAGCCTTTAACCAACTTTAAAATGGGGGAGACCCCTTCCTCTACTTGTGGTGTGGAAGTGCTGGAATCTAATCGAGGGGTTGGGGGTGGTTTATATATAGAATAACATACCCGGGAGTGAGTTACAGACTGGAATCTAATCGAGGGGTTGGGGGTGGTTTCTATATAGAATAACATACCCGGGAGTGAGTTACAGACTGGATCTAATCGAGGGATTCGGGATGGTTTATATATAGAATAACATATACCCGGGAGTGAGTTACAGGCTGGAATCTAATCGAGGGGTTCGGGGTGGTTCATATACAGAATAACAAATAACAGGAGTGAGTTACAGACTGGAATCTAATCGAGGGGTTCCGGGTGGATTATATATAGAATAACAGATAACCGGGAGTGAGTTACAGACTGGAATCTAACCGAGGGGTTCGGGGTGGTTTATATATAGAATAACAGATGCCCGGGAGTGACTTACAGACTGGAATCTAATCGAGGGGTTCGGGGTGGTTTATATGTAGAATAACAGATACCCGGGAGTGAGTTACAGGCTGGAATCTTATTGAGGGGTTCGGGGTGGATAATATATAGAATAACAGATACCTCCGATTGAGTAACAGACTGGAATCTAATCGAGGAGGCCATTCAGCCCATCAAACTACTTTCGACACTCTGCAAGGAAAGTTTCCCTGGTCTCTCTCGTCCGCCCTTTCCCCGAAACCCTGAAAATATTTTCCCTTCAGCTTCACGCCCAAAATTTGCTGAAAAGGGAAATTGGGGATGGTGGGGAGAGGGGGAGGCTGATGGAGTGAGAGAGAGAGTATGTGAGAGAGAGAGGCAGAGAGATGGTGAGAGAAAGGCAGATTGAGATAGAGAAAGAGAGACAAAACTCGCCAAGAGAGAGAGAGAGACAGGGCGAGAGAGAGAGAGGGGCAGGGTGTTGTAGTGAGAGAGAGACAGTGAAAGGCGAGGCGAGAAAGAGAGCCATGGAGAAAGAGACAGGCGTGGGAGACAACGAATGTGACAGAGAGTCAGTGGCAGAGCGAGGGAGAGAGAGCGACAGAGAGAGGTGGTGATAGGGATAGAGACGGGGCGATAGAGAGAGGGTCAGAGAATGACAGAGATAGAATGAGAGACAGAGAGAGAGGGTGAAGGGCAGAGAGATGGGGTGAGAGAGAGAGGGAAATAGTTACAGTGAGATGGGATGAGAAAGAAAGAGAGAGAGCGCGAGAGAGAGAGAGAGATGGAATTAGTGAGAGTGAGATGGGGTGAGAGAGAGAGGGTGAAGGGCAGAGAGATGGGGTGAGAGAGAGAGGGAAATAGTTACAGTGAGATGGGGTGAGGAAGAAAGAGAGAGAGCGCGAGAGAGAGAGAGAGAGAGAGGGAAATAGTGAGAGTGAGATGGGGTGAGAAAGAAAGAGAGATAGGATGAGAGAGAGAGAGTGAGGGAAATAGTGAGTGAGATGGGGTGAGAAAGAAAGAGAGAGAGCGCGAGAGAGAGAGAGAGCGGGAAATAGTGAGAGTGAGATGGGGTGAGAAAGAAAGAGAGAGAGGGCGAGAGAGAGAGGGTCAGAGAATGACAGAGAGATAAAATGAAAGACAGAGAGGGTGAAGGGGAGAGAGATGGGGCGAGAGAGAGGGAGATAGCGACAATGAGATGGGCTGAGGGAGAAAGAGAGAGAGGGCAAGAGAGAGAGATAGAGAGAGGCGATTGAATGAAAGAAAAATGGGTGGGGTGAGGGAGAGGCAGAGAGAGGGAAGTGAGTGTCCGAAATAGCGAAGGGATGAGAGAGAGTATCAGAGAGACGAGTCGAGGGAAGGAAAAAGCGGTAGGGAGAGAGAGACCTGACGAAATGGGGCGAGAACCATTCTCAATATTTAAAATGGAGGCAGATAACTTCTCCACCGTTAAAACGGAGGGAGTTCCCTTTTCCGTCTTTAAAATGGACGGAGATATCTGTGTCTCTGTCACGTTGAAAGTACTAATTTTCCATTCGTGAGGAGCCAAATCTGTCCTAAATGTCCCATTCCTGTGGGGACATAAAATGGCCACTGGGAACAAACCTAACATGTCTGCCTGGTGTTTGTAGACTAGATTCTCAGAGGAAGAGAGACAGGGAGAGAAGACACTGATCGAGTGAATGAGAAATAGAGACTCTCAGACCAAGTGGGTGACTGAGAGCCAGACAGTGAATAAAGGATATTGGTCATAGCACATGGAAAGAGCAAGAGGCCATTTAACCCTCCAACCCTGTTCTGACATTCAATGAGATCCTGGCTGATCTGTGACTGAACCCCTTGGTCTCATATCTCTGCAGCGTGTTAGCTAACAGAAATCTATCAGCCTCAGTTTTAAACATGGACTAGTGGCTCAGCATCAATTTCTGTTCATGTGAGAGAGATCCAAACTAATACCACACTTGGCGTTTTAAAGTGTTTCTTAGATTCTCTCCTGAAATTCTAAAATTCTAAACATAGTTGAAAAACCATGACCCCAAGGCCCAGACTCCCCAAACCGGCGGGAATAGTTAGTCTTTTTCAAACCTCTACTTCCATTATTATCCTGAAATATTGCATCAAATCACCCCCTCACCTAAATTCCAGTGTAAAGCTTCATCCACACTGTTCAACAAACACACCCAAACCAAATACAGTATGGGGTTCGATAGAGAGTAACATTCCCTCTGCTCTGTCCCATCAAACAGGCCCAGGGAAGGGGCAGCACAGGGTTAGATACCAAGTAAAGACAGGGCCTATTGAGTGATAAACAGAATTTCTCCATCTTTAAAATGGAGGGAGATATCTGTGTCTCTGTCACGTTGAAAGGACTAATTTACCAATTGTGAGGAGTCAACTCTGTCATAAATGTCCCAGTGCTGTGGGCACATAAAATGGCCACTGTGAACAAACCTAAAATGGCTGCCTGGAGTTTGGGGATTTTTCTTACAGAATCTGAGAGAGGGAGAGAGAGAGAGAGAGAGAGAGCAGATGCGGAATGAGGGAATGTTAAAGAGAGAGACACAGAGTGAGAGGGGATGAACAGGCAGACGATGAAAGATTGATATCGGTCATAACATTGGGACATTTCTGACTGAGTTGAATTATGGCAAACTAGTGGCATTCTATCCTATTATCTTAAATTGTTAATAAATACTGAGAAACAGACACAGACACGGGCTTTGCAGCAGCAGAAAGAATGTGAATCATTCCATCCCGGGGGTTTTTACTTCCAGATTCAGTTTTAGAAAATTCAGAATTCAAATTCACAGCAGCAAAGTGTGGGAGTGAACGCCCGGATCCTTCAATATTCCAGGGAATACACGTGGAATTTATGTCTCCATACCTGTGTCTCTGTCACGTTTAAAATACTAATGTTACATGAGTCAACTCTGTCCTAAGTGTCCCATTGCTGTGGGGACATAAAATGGCCACTGTGAACAAACCTAAAATGGCTGCCTGGTGTTTGTAGTCTAGATTCTCAGAGGAAGAGAGACAGGGAGAGAGGGAAAGAGAGCTGGGTAAGCGAGTGAGATAGAGAGAGGAGATCAAGCGATAAAAAAGGGATGAGGTGAGAGAGAGAGATGAAGAGAGGGGAGCGAGTGTAGGGTAAAGATATGGGGTGAGAGAGAGAAACAGAGAAATATATAGAGTGGCAGAGAGATGGGGTGGGAGAGGGAGAGAAGGAACGAGACAGGGTAAGAGAAAGAGAAAGTGTAGGGGGAAACTGAAAATGTTCAAAAATTTGTTAACATTATTGTGTAAAGAACAATATCCTGTGAGACATCCCTTCTCCATCTTTAAATTAGAGGGAGAGCCTTTAACCAACTTTAAAATGGGGGGGACCCCTTCCTCAATTTGTGATGTGGAAGTGCTGGAATCTAATAGAGGGGTTCGGGGTGGTTTATATATAGAAAAACATACCCGGGAGTGAGTTGCAGACTGGAATCTAATCGAGGGGTTCGGGTTGGTTTATATATAGAATAACAGATACTCGGGAGTGAGTTACAGACTGGAATCTAATCGAGGGGTTCGGGGTGGTTTATATACAGAATAACAAATACCAGGGAGTGACTTACAGACTGGAATCTAATCGAGGGGTTCGAGTTGGTTTATATATAGAATAACAGATGCCCGGGAGTGAGTTACAGACTGGAATCTAATCGAGGGGTTTGGGGTGGTTTATATATAGAATAACAGATGCCCGGGAGTGAGTTACAGGCTGAATCTAATCGAGGGGTTCGGGGTGGATTATATATAGAATAACAGATACCCGGGAGTGAGTTACAGGCTGGAATCTAATCGAGGGGTACAGGGGGTTTATCTATAGAATAACAGATACCCGGGAGTGAGTTACAGACTGGAATCAAATCGAGGGGTTCAGGGGGTTTATATATAGAATAACAGATATCCGGAAGTGAGTTAGCGACTGGAATCTAATCGAAGAGGCCATTCAGCCCATCAAACTACTTTCGACACTCTGCAAGGAAAGTTTAACTGGTCTCACTCATCCGCCCTTTCCCCGAAACCCTGAAAATATTTTCCCTTCAGCTTCACACCCAAAATTTGATGAAAAGGAAAATTGGGGATGGTGGGGAGAGGGGGAGGCTGATAGAGTGAGAGAGAGAGTGAGAGAGAGAGAGAGGCAGAGAGATGGTGAGAGAGAGACAGATTGAGATAGAGAGAGAGAGACAAAACTCGCCAAGAGAGAGAGAGAGACAGGGCGAGCAAGAGAGAGGGGCAGGGTGTTGTAGTGAGAGAGTGACAGTGAAAGGCGAGGCGAGAAAGAGAGCGATGGAGAAAGAGACAGGCTTATCTTAAACAGTTAATAAATACTGAGAAACAGACACAGACACGGGCTTTGTAGAAGCAGAATGAATGTGAATCATTCCATCCCGGGGGTTTTTACTTCCAGATTCAGTAATAGAAAATTCAGAATTCAAATTCACAGCTGCAAGGTGTGGGACTGAACGCCCAGATCCTTCAATATTCCAGGGAATACACAGGGAATTCATGTCTCCATACCTGTGTCTCTGTCATGTTTAAAATATTAATGTTACATGAGAGAGGGGTCAACTCTGTCCTAAGTGTCCCATTCCTGTGGGGACATAAAATGGCCACTGTGAACAAACCTAAAATGGCTGCCTGGTGTTTGTAGACTAGATTCTCAGAGGAAGAGAGACAGGGAGAGAAGACACAGATCGAGTGAATGAGAAATAGAGACTCTCAGACCAAGTGGGTGACTGAGAGCCAGACAGTGAATAAAGGATATTGGTCATAGCACATGGAAAGAGCAAGAGGCCATTTAACCCTCCAACCCTGTTCTGACATTCAATGAGATCCTGGCTGATCTGTGACTGAACCCCTTGGTCTCATATCTCTGCAGCGTGTTAGCTAACAGAAATCTATCAGCCTCAGTTTTAAACATGGACTAGTGGCTCAGCATCAATTTCCATTCATGTGAGAGAGATCCAAACTAATACCACACTTGGTGTTTTAAAATGTTTCTTAGTTTCCCTCCTGAAATTCTAAAATTCTAAACATAGTTGAAAAACCATGACCCCAAGGCCCAGACTCCCCAAACCGGCGGGAATAGTTACTCTTTTTCCAACCTCTACTTGCATTATTATCCTGAAATATTGCATCAAATCACCCCCTCACCTATATTCCAGTGTAAAGCTTCATCCACACTGTTCAACAAACACACCCAAACCAACTACAGTATGGGGTTCGATAGAGAGTAACATTCCCTCTGCTCTGTCCCATCAAACAGGCCCAGGGAAGGGGCAGCACAGGGTTAGATACCAAGTAAAGACAGGGCCTATTGAGTGATAAACAGAATTTCTCCATCTTTAAAATGGAGGGAGATATCTGTGTCTCTGTCACGTTGAAAGGACTAATTTACCATTCGTGAGGAGTCAACTCTGTCATAAATGTCCCAGTGCTGTGGGAACATAAAATGGCCACTGTGAACAAACCTAAAATGGACGCCTGGAGTTTGGGGATTTTTCTTACAGAATCTGAGAGAGGGAGAGAGAGAGAGAGAGAGCAGATGCGGAATGAGGGAATGTTAAAGAGAGAGACACAGAGTGAGAGGGGATGAACAGGCAGACGATGAAAGATTGATATCGGTCATAACATTGGGACATTTCTGACTGAGTTGAATTATGGCAAACTAGTGGCATTCTATCCTATTATCTTAAATTGTTAATAAATACTGAGAAACAGACACAGACACGGGCTTTGCAGCAGCAGAAAGAATGTGAATCATTCCATCCCGGGGGTGTTTACTTCCAGATTCAGTTTTTGAAAATTCAGAATTCAATTTCACAGCAGCAAAGTGTGGGACTGAACGCCCGGATCCTCCACTATTCCAGGGAATACACGTGGAATTTATGTCTCCATACCTGTGTCTCTGTCACGTTTAAAATATTAATGTTACATGAGTCAACTCTGTCCTAAATGTCCCATTGCTGTGGGGACATAAAATGGCCACTGTGAACAAACCTAAAATGGCTGCCTGGTGTTTGTAGTCTAGATTCTCAGAGGAAGAGAGGCAGGGAGAGAGGGAAAGAGAGCTGGGTAAGTGAGTGAGATAGAGAGAGGAGATCAAGCGATAAAAAAGGGATGAGTTGAGTGAGAGAGATGAAGAGAGAGGAGCGAGTGTAGGGTAAAGATATGGGGTGAGAGAGAGAAACAGAGAAATATATGGGTGGCAGAGAGATGGGGTGGGAGAGGGAGAGAAGGAACGAGACAGGGTGAGAGAAAGAGAAAGTGTAGGGGGAAACTGAAAATGTTCAAAAATGTGTTAACATTATTGAGGGTAAAGAACAATATCTTGTGAGACATCCCTTCTCCTTCTTTAAAATAGAGGGAGAGCCTTTAACCAACTTTAAAATGGGGGGAGACCCCTTCCTCAACTTGTGATGTGGAAGTGCTGGAATCTAATCGAGGGGTTTGGGGTGGTTATATATAGAATAACATACCGGGAGTGAGTTACAGACTGGAATCTAATCGAGGGGTTCGGGGTGGTTTAAATACAGAATAAAAAATACCCGGGAGTGAGTTACAGACTGGAATCTAATAGAGGGGTTCGGGGTGGATTATATATAGAATAACAGATAACCGGGAGTGATTTACAGACTGGAATCTAATCGAAGGGTTCGGGGTGGCTTATATATAGAATAACAGACACCCGGGAGTGAGTTACAGACTGGAATATAATCGAGGGGTTCGGGGTGGTTTATATATAGAATAACAGATACCCGGGAGTGAGTTACAGACTGGAATCTAATCGAGGGGTTCGGGGTGGATTATATATATAGAATAACAGTTACCCGGGATTGTGTTACAGACTGGAATCTAATCGAGGGGTTCGGGGTGGTTTATATATATAATAACAGATACCCGGGAGTGAGTTACAAGCTGGAATCTAATCGAGGACTTCAGGGGGTTTATTTATAGAATAACAGATACCCAGGAGTGAGTTACAGACTGGAATCTAATCGAGGGGTTAGGGGTGGTTCATATATATAATAACAGATACCTGGGAGTGAGTTACAAGCTGGAATCTAACCGAGGGGTTCGAGGTGTATTATATATAGAATAACAGATACCCGTGATGGAGTTACAGACTGGAATCGAATTGTTGAGTTTGGAGGGTATATATATATATATATATATATATATAGGCTAACAGATACCGGGAATGAGTTACAGATTCGAATCTAATGGAGGATTTTTGGAATGGATTAAATATAGAAAATCAGATACCTGAGAGTGAGTTATAGACTGGAATCTAATCGAGAGTTTCGGGGATTTATATATAGAATCACAGATACCCGAGAGTGAGTTACAGACTGGAACCTAATCAAGGGGTTTGGGGGGTTTACATGTAGAATAACTGATACGCGGGAGTGAGTTACAGACTGGAATCAAATCGAGGGGTTTGGTGGGTTTATATTTAGAATCAGATACCCGAGTGTGAGATACAGACTGGAATCAAATCGAGGGGTTTGGGGGATTTATATATAGATTAATAGATACCCGAGAGTGAGTTACATACTGGAATCAAATCGAGGGGTTCGGGGGGTTTATATATAAATCATATGAATATAATATATATAGAATAACAGAACCCCGGGTATGATAACAGACTGAAATCTTGTCGAGGGATTTGGGACATTTATATACAGAATAACAGTTACACGGGAATGAGTTACAGACTGGAATCAAATCGAGGGGTTTGGGGCGGTCTATATATAGAATAACAGATACCCGGGAGTGAGTTACAGACAGGAATCTAATCGAGGGGTTTGGGGTGGTCTATATATAGAATAACAGATACCCGGGAGTGAGTTACAGACTGGAATCTAATCGAGGGGTTCGGGGTGGTTTATATATAGAATAACAGATACACGGCAGTGTGTTACAGACTGGAATCTAATCGAGGTGTTCTTGGTGGTTTATATATAGAATAACAGATACCCGGGAGAGAGTTACAGACTGGAATCTAACGGAGGGGTTTGGGGTGGTTTATATATAGAATAACAGACGCCCGGCAGTGTGTTACAGACTGGAATCTGATCGAGGTGTTCTTGGTGGTTTATATATAGAATAACAGATACCCGGGAGAGAGTTACAGACTGGAATCTAATGGAGGGGTTTGGGGTGGTTTATATATAGAATAACAGATGCCCGGGAGTGAGTTACAGGCTGCAATTTAATCGAGGGGATCGGGGTGGTTTATATATTAATCATGTAGATATAATATATATCGAATAAAAGATATCCGGGAGTGAGTTACATAACGGAATCTCAGCGAGGGGATTGAAGGGTTTATATATAAAATAATAGATACCCGGGATTGAGTTACAGACTGGAATCTAATTGAGGGGTGCAGGGGGTTTATATATAGAATAATAGATACCCGGGAGTGAGTTACAGACTGGAATCTAATCGAGGGGTTCAGGGGATTTATATATAGAATCATAGATACCCGGGAGTGAGTTACAGGCTGGAATCTGATCGAAGGGTTCAGGGGGTTTATATATAGAATAATAGCCACGCGGGATTGAGTTACAGACCGGAATCTAATCGAGGGGTTCAGGGGGTTTATATATAGAATAACAGATACCCGGGATTGAGTTACAGACTGGAATCTAATCGAGGGTTTTGGGGGATTTATATATAGAATAACAGATACCCGAGAGTGATTTACAGACTGGAATCAAATCGAGGGGTTCGGGGGGTTTATATATAAATGATATGAATATAATATATATAGAATAACAGAAGCCCGGGAATGAGTAACAGACTGAAATCTAGTCGAGGGGTTTGGGACATTTACATACAGAATAACAGTTAGACGGGAATGAGTTACAGACTGGAATCAAATCGAGGGGTTTGGGGTGGTCTATATATAGAATAACAGATACCGGGGAGTGAGTTACAGACTGGAATCTAATTGAGGGATTCAGGGGGTTTATATATAGAATTATCGATACCCGGGATTGAGTTACAGACTGGAATCTAATCGAGGGGTTCAGGGGGTTTATATATAGAATCATAGATACCCGGGAGTGAGTTACAGACTGGAATCTAATAGAGGGGATCAGGGGGTTTATATATAGAATAATAAATACACGGGTTTGAGTTACAGGCTGGAATCAAGAACAGTTTAAAATATCATTTTTCTTGTGATGTGCTGAAGTGCAGGTTACAGAGGCTGATTCATGGAATGGGTAGTGTGAGTTTTTAACCAGCTTTATCCCAAATATCAAATTTAATTTCTCATTGGAACTGTTTGATGTTTTCTTAGTCTTGACACAAATGGATAGGGACTCTTTGGACCCTCACTGTTTGCAGCTTTTCACCATTTATAATGTAACCTGTTTCTTCCTTTTTAAAGTGGGCAGCCACACATTTGCCTACAATGAAATCCATCTTTCACTATTTCACTCATTCACTTAAGGTGTACATATCTCTTTGGAATTTGAAGTGCAGGTTACAGATTGGATTGGAACTTTCTGCTTTCTGAATCATTAGCCAAGTTTCACAGAGTTAAACATCAAAACTGACATTCTGAAACAGGAGAGGGCCCCACAACTTCAATTCTGTGGTTCCCTGGTATCTCATGATCTGTATCATACAATATCTCTGCCCCCTTCATGTCTCTGCAGACTTGGGAAAGTGTTTCAGACATTGGGGAACCATTTCTGTCAACCAGGATATTTGCTTTGAAGCATTTCATTGTCTCGGGACATTTACAGTAAACGGCTTCTTCAAAGGACATCATTAACATTCACTCTTTAATCAACCGAATCCTGTTGTCCATTCAGACTACCTGGCCCTACATCCTATTGTTTCACAATTAACTTACATTTCACAATGTAGGAATGTGTGAATGCAAACACTTTCTTCACACGTTTCCACAATACTAAGGCTCACACTATTCAGGGTGAAATTTTCAAGACAACATTCATCAACTGACAGATTTCCAGCTCCAAATAGAAGCTTCAAGATACAGAAAGTGGCACAGAAACGAAACATCTGATTTATCTGAATCTGCATCCGTTATTGGACAGCGCGGGGTTAGATAGGAATTAAAGTTGTTCTTAAATTGTCCCCATCAAACACTCCCAGAACAGGTACAGCATGGGGTTTGATACAGAGTACAGCTCCCTCAACAGTAGAGTTATGAGGTTAAAAAGCCTCATTCTCCTTTGAATTAGATTTCAAAATAAACACAGTGTTCAAATTAAAAGTTCATCAGCTGGAGAAAAGGGTAAAGCTCCAAATATTTTTCAACGTGCCTGGGTATAAACAACATTGTCCTGTCATATCGTTTATCCATGGAATCTAATCGAGGGATTTTGGGGATTTATATACAGAATAACATACCCGGGAGTGAGTTACAGACTGGAATCTAATCGAGGGGTGCGGGGTAGTTTATATATAAAATAACAGACACCTGGGAGTGAGTTACAGACTGGAATCTAATAGAGGTGTTTGGTGGGTTTATATATAGTGCCAATGTCACATTCCTGTGGCGTCAACTCTGTCAGAAATGTCCCAGTGCTTTGGGGACATAATATGGCCTCTGTGAACAAACCTAAAAGGCTGACTGCTGTTTGTGTCATTTATTTAGATTCTGAGAGAGAGGAAGAGAGAGAGAGAGAGAGAGACCGAGCGAGTGAGAAGAGAGAGACTCACATCGAGAGGGAGATCAAGAGACAGAGATTGAAGGAAGGATATTTATCATAGTACATTGGAAGAGGAAGATTCCATTTCTCCCCGCACCCTGTTTCCGACATTCAATGAGATCCTGGCTGATCTCTGATCTTCCTCCATATCTCTTTACACCTTTGCCTAACAAAAATCTATCAGCCTCAAATTGAAACATGAACAAGAGACTTTGCGTCAATTACCGTTTGCAGAAAATTGTTTCAAACTAAAGCTTTGGCTACACTGTTCATCAAACACTCCCAACCCAAATATAGTATGGGGTTCGATACAGAGTCAAATTACCTCTGCTCTAACCCAAGAAATTTTTAGTTGTAGGTTTTTATTTTTAATTTTTGGCTAACAGGACTCAAATTGTCCAAGTGTGAGATTTAAACTCCTGTTTAGTTCAATCTTTAGCTCAGGAATTCACATTAAAACATGCAGAGAATTGAAACCTTCCTCATACAGTTGCCTGTTTGTTCCAGTGTTGGTATATTCCCTCTTTCTCTTGCGTTTTCACTTGTCTGAAGAAATTGAATTGTTGACATTGGATAATCATCCTTTTCCCATGAAAATGTAAACTCCTGGGAAACTGCAACAGACACAATCTTATGCAGTGAACAAAATCCTGCACCTTTATTCATCAATCCCATTTCCTATCTCTGTAGAAACTCCCTTCCACTGACAGATTCTGAGATCCATTCTCAATCGCAAAAACCACCACAGAAAAGTGACTGCTTATTTTAAACAGTGAATCTGAGCTATTTGAAGTTCTGACTCAGACACAGAATCGCAGAAATTTTGACTCTGTGGGATGAAAATTATCAGAATAACTTTGCAACATACAGATAACCTATAGTGACAGGTGGATACTTGTCTGTTCAAAAGGGATTCGATAAGATGCCTCACAAAGATTGTTACTCAGGACAAGAGCTCATACATTCCCCTAATCTCCCCCCTCCATTCCTCTCAGGATTTGACAATTTGATCAAGTCACCCCTGATGCTACTAAATTTCAGGGAATACAACCCGAGTTTGTGCAATCTCACTTTGCACTTTAACCCTTGGAATCCAGGTCTCATTCTGGCAAAGCTGTGATGCACTCGAACTGTCTAAACTGTCCCTGGAGTGTCGGCTTAACCCGGGTCACTCACATATACCCAGGTCAGGTTCAAGACTCACCTGTCTCACTCACTGAGACGCTCCTGTATCACTGGCCTTATTGTAGTTGGATGCCGCGTTGGGAGCAGGACAGGTAGACGGGATTAGGAAGACTGCTCATGTGGAGGGTAAACACGAGGAATCTATCAGAGAATCAGAACAGACCAGGGAGAATCAAACAAGGAAACTGATGTTCAATTTATTAGGCCTGATTTGTGGATTGTTTTTGTTTTGGGCGAGAATGTTGCCAACAAACAGTCCCAGAAAGGAAGCAGCAGGGGCTAGATACAGAGTAAAGCTCCCTCGATACTGTCCCCATCAAACACTCCCAGGACAGGTACAGCACGGGGCTAGATACAGATTAAATCTCCCTCGATAATGTCACCATCAAACGCTCCCAGACAAGGTACAGCACGGGATTAGATAGAGAGTGATGCTCTCTCTACACTGTGCCCATCAAACACTCCCAGGGCTGGTACAGCACGGGTTAAGATACAGAATAAAGCTCCCTCTGCACAGTCCCCATCAAACACTCCCAGGACAGGTACAGCACAGAGTTAGAAACAGATTAAAGCTCCGTCTATACTGTCCCCATCATACATTCCCAGGACAGGAACAGGACAGGTTTAGATCGAGAGTAAAGCTAACTCTACACTTTCCCCATCAAACACTCCCAGGACTTGTACAGCACATGGTTAGATACAGAGTAAATCTTCCTCTACTCTGACCCCATCAAACACTCACAGGACACGTACAGCACGGGGTTAGATACAGAATAAATCTCCCTCTACACTGTCCCCATCAAACACTCCCAGGGCAGGTAAAGCACTGGGTTAGATACAGAGTTAAGCTCCCTCGATACTGTCCCCATCAAACACTCCCAGGACATGTACAGCAAGGGGTTAGATACAGAGTAAAGCTCCCTCTATACTGTCCCCATCAAACACTCCCTGGACAGGTACAGCACGGGGTTAGATACGGATAAAGCTCCCTCGATACTGTCCCCATCAAGCACTCCCAGGAAAGGTACAGCACGGGGTTAGATACAGAGTAAAGCTCCCTCTATACTGTCCCCATCAGAAACTCTCAGGACAGAACAGCACGGGGTTAGATACGGATAAAGCTCCCTCGGTACTGTTCCCATCAAGCACTCCCAAGACAGGTTAGCACGGGGTTAGATACAGAGTAAAGCTCCCTCGATACTGTACCCATCAAACACTCCCAGGACAGGTACAGCACGGGGTTAGATATAGAGTAAAGCTCCCTCTATACTGACCCATCAAACACTCCCATGAAAGGTACAGCACAGAGTTAGACACAGAGTAAAGCTCCCTCTGCACTGTTCCAATCAAACACTCCCTGGACAGGAACAGGACAGGGTTATATACAGAGTAAACCTCCCTCTATACTCTCCCCATCAAACACTCACAGGACTGGTACAGCACGGGGTTAAATACAGAGTAAAGCTCCCTCTACACTTTCCCCATCAAACATTCCCATGTCCAGTACAGCACAGGGTTAGATACAGTGTAAACCTCCCTCTATACTCTCCCCATCAAACACTCCCAGGGCAGGTACAGCACGGGGTTAGATGCAGAGTAAACTCCCTCTACACCTGTCTCCATCAAACACTCCCATGAATGGTACAGCTCAGGGTTAGATACAGAGTAAAGGTCCCCCTACACTGTGCCCAACATAAAATCCCATGGCAGGTACAGCATGCACGAGGTTACATACAGAGTAAATTTCCCTCTATGCTGTCCCCATCAAACACTCCCAGGACAGGAACAGCACGGGGTTAGATTCAGAATAAAGCTCCCTCTGCACTGTCCGCATCAAACACTCCCAGGACAGGTAAAGCACTGGATTAGATACAGAGTAAAGATCCCTCTACACTGTCCCCATCAAACACTCCCAGGACAGGTACAGCACGGGGTTAGATACCGAGTAAAGCTCCCTCTACACTGTCCACATCAAGCACTCCCAGGGCAGGTACAGGACAGGGTTACATACGGAGTAAAGCTCCATCCAAACAGTCCCCATCAAACACTCCCAGGACAGGTACAGCAAGGGTTTAGATACAGAGTAAAGCACCCACTACACCATCCCAAACAAACAGTCCCAGGGCAGGTACATTACGGGGTTAGATACAGAGTAAAGCTTCCTCTACACTGTCCCCATCAAACACTCCCAGGACAGCTACAGCACGGTGTTAGATAAAGAGTAAATCTCCTTCTACACCGTCCCCATCAAACACTCCCAGGGCAGCAACAGGACACAGTTAGATACAGAGTAAAGCTACCTCTACACTTTCCCCATCAAACACACCGAGGGCAGGTAAAGCAATGGGTTCGATGCAGAGTAAAGCTCCCTCTACACTGTGCCAATCAAACACTCCCAGGGCAGGTACAGCACGGGCTTAGATAAAGAATAAAGGACCCTCTACACTGTCTCCATCAAACACTCCCAGGACAGGTACAGCACAGGCTTAGATACAGTGTAAACCTCCCTCTATACTCTCACCATCAAACACTCCCAGGACTGGTACAGCACGGGGTTAGATACAGAGTAAAGCTCCCTCTAGGCTGTCCCCATCAAACACTCCCAGGACTGGTGCAGCACAGGGTTAGATACAGAGTAAAGCTCCCTCTACACTGTCCCCATCATGCACTCACAGGGCAGGTACAGGACAGGGTTAGATATAGAGTAAATCTCCATCTACACCGTCCCCATCAAACACTCCCAGGGGAGGTACAGCCCGGGTTTAGATACAGAGTAAAGCTCCCTCTACACCGTCCCCATCAAACACTCCCAGGACAGGTACAGCACAGGGTTAGATACAGAGTAAAGCTCCCTCGATACTGTCACAATCAAACACTTTGTGCAATCTCACTTTGCAATTTAACCCTTGGAAACCAGGTCTCATTCTGGCAAAGCTGTGATGCACTCGAACTGTCTAAACTGCCCCTGGAGTGTCGGATTAACCCGGGTCACTCACATACACCCAGGTCAGGTTCAAGATTCACCTGTCTCACTCACTGAGACGCTCCTGTATCACTGGCCTTATTGTAGTCGGATGCCGCGTTGGGAGCAAGACAGGTAGACGGGATTAGGATGACTGCTCATGTGGAGGGTAAACACGAGGAATCTGTCAGAGAATCAGAACAGACCAGGGAGAATCAAACAAGTAAACTGATGTTCAATTTATTAGGCCTGATTGGTGGATTGTTTTTGTTTTGGGCGAGAATGTTGCCAACAAACACTCTCAGAGATGATGCAGCAGGGGCTAGATACAGAGTAAAGACCCCTCGATACTGTCACCATTAAACGCTCTCACGACAGGCACAGCACGGGATTAGACACAGAGTAAAACTCCCTCTATAGTGTCCCGATCAAACACTCCCAGGACAGGTACAGCACAGGGTTAGATACAGAGTAAAGCTTCCTCTACACTTTCCCCATCAAACACTCCCTGGACAGGAAAGAAAAGGGTTAGATACAGAGTAAAGCTCCCTCTATACTGTCCCCATCAAACACTCCCAGGACAGGTACAGCAAGGGGTTAGATACACAGTAAAGCTCCCTCTACACTGTCCCCATCAAACACTCCCAGGACAGGAACAGGACGAGGTTAGATACAGAGCAAAGCTCCCTCTATAATGTCCCCATCAAACACTCCCAGGACAGGAACAGGACAGGGTTAGATACAGAGTAAAGCTACCGCTACATTTTCCCCGTCAAACACTCCCAGGGCAGGTAAAGCACTGCTTAAGATATGGAGTAAAGCTCCGTCTATACCGTCCCCATCAAACACGCCCAGGACAGTTACAGCACAGGGTTAGATACAGAGTAAAGCTCCCTCTACACTGTCCCCATCAAACACTCCCAGGGCAGGTACAGCACGGGGTTAGATACAGAGTATAGCTCCCTCTACACTGTCCCCATCAAACACTCCCAGGACAGGTACAGCACGGGGTTAGAAACAGAATAAAGCTCCCTCTGCACTGTCCCCATCAAACACTCCCAGGGCAAGTACAGCACAGGGTTAGATACAGAGTAAAGCTCCCTCTGCACTGTCCCCACCGAACACTCCCTGGACAGGAACAGGTCAGGGTTAGATACAGAGTAAAGCTCCCTCTACACTGTCCCCATCAAACACTCCCTGGACAGGAACAGGACAGGGTTAGATACAGAGTAAAGCTACCTCTACACTGTCCCCATCAAACACTCCCAGGACAGGAACAGGACAGGGTTAGATACAGAGTAAAGCTCCCTCTACACTGTGCCCATCAAACACTCCCAGGACAGGTACAGCACAGGGTTAGATACAGAGTAAAGCTCCCTCGATACTGTACCCTTCAAACAATCCCAGGACAGGTACAGCACGGGGTTAGATACAGAGTTAAGCTCCCTCTACACTGTCCCCCTCAAACACTCCTAGGGCAGGTACAGCACGGGGCTAGATACAGAATAAAGCTCCCTCGATACTGTCACCATCAAACACTCCCAGGATATGGTGCAGCACGGGGGTAGACACAGAATAAAGGTCCCACTGCACTGTCCCGATCAAACACTCAAAAGGGAAAGTACAGCACGGGGTTAAATACAGAGTAAAGCTCCTGCTATACTGTCCCCATCAAACACTACCAGGACAGGTACATCACAGAGTTAGATACAGAGTAAAGCTCCCACTGCACTGTCCCATCAAACACTCCCAGGACAGTTACAGCACGGGGTTAGATACAGAGTAAAGCTCCCTCTACACTGTCCCCATAAAACACTCCCAGGACAGGAACAGGACAGGTTTAGATACAGAGTAAAAGCTACCGCTACACTTTCCCCATCAAACAATCCCAGGGCAGGTAAAGCACTGCGTTAGATCCAGAGTAAAGTTCTCTCGACACTGTCTACATCAAACACTCCCAGGACAGTTACAGCACGGGGTTAGATATAGAGTAAAGCTCCCTCTACAATGTCCCCATCAAACACTCCCAGGGCAGGTACAGCACGGGGCTAGATACAGATTAAATCTCCCTCGATAATGTCACCATCAAACGCTCCCAGACAAGGTACAGCACGGGATTAGATACAGAGTAAAGCTCGCTCGATACTGTCGCCATCAAACACTCCCAGGCCTGTTACAGCACGGGGTTAGATACAGTGTAAAGCTCCCTCTACACTGTCCCCATCAAACACTCCCAGGACAGGAACAGGACAGGGTTAGATACAGTGTAAAGCTCCCTCTTCACTGTGTCCATCAAACACACCCAGGGCAGGTACAACAAGGGGTTAGATACAGAATGAAGCTCGCTCTGCACTATCCCCATCAAACACTCCCAGGGCAATCACAGCACGGGGTTAGATACAGAGTAAAGCTCCCTCTATACTGTCCCCATCAAACACTCCCAGGACAGGTACAGCACAGAGTTAGATAAGGAGTAAAGCTCCATCTACACTGTCGCCATCAAACACTCCCAGGACAGGTACAGCACGGGGTTAGATACAGAGTAAAGCTCCCTCTACACTGTCCCCATCAAACACTCCCAGTACAGGAACAGGACAGGGTTAGATACAGAGTAAAGCTCCATCAATACTGTCCCCATCAAACACTCCCAGGACAGGAACAGCACGGGTTGAGATACAGAGCAAAGCAACCCCTACACTTTTCCCATCAAACACTCCCAGGGCAGGTAAAGCAATGGGTAAGATACAGAGTAAAGCTCCCTCTACAATGTCTCCATCAAACACTCCCAGTACCGCTACAGCACAGGGTTAGATACAGAGTGAAGCTCTCTCTACACTGTGCCCATCAAACACTCCCAGGGCAGATACAGCACGGGTTGAGATAAAGAATAATGCTCCCTCTTTACAGTCCCCATCAAACACTCGCAGGGCACGTACAGCACGGGGTTAGATACAGAGTAAATCTTCCGCTACACTGACCCCATCAAACACTCCCAGGACAGGTAAAGCACTGGGTTAGATACAGAGTAAATCTCCCACTACACTGACCCATCAAACACTCCCAGGACAGGAACAGGACAGGGTTAGATACAGAGTAAAGCTCCCACTACACTGTGCCCATCAAACACTCCCAGGGCATGTAAAGCACTGGGTTAGATACAGAGTAAAGCTCCCTCGATACTGTCCCCATCAAACACTCCCAGGACAGGTATTGCACGGGGTTAGATACTGAGTAAAGCTCCCTCGATACTGTCCCCATCAAAAACTCCCAGGACAGGTACAGCACGGGGTTAAATACAGAGTAAAGCTCCCTCTACAATGTCCCCATCAAACACACACAGGGCAGGTACAGCACGGGGTTAGATACAGAATAAAGCTCCCTCTGCACTGTCCCCATCAAACACTCCCAGGGCAAGTACAGCACAGGGTTAGATACAGAGTAAATCTTCCTCTACACTGATCCCATCAAACACACCCAGGACAGGTAAAGCACTGGGTTAGATACAGAATAAAGCTCCCTCTACACTGTGCCCATCATACAGTCCCAGGACAGGTACAGCACGGGGTTAGATACAGAGTAAAGCTCCTGCTATACTGTCCCCATCAAACACTCCCAGGGGAGGTACAGGACAGGGTTATATAAAGAGTAAAGCTCCCTCTAAACTGTCCCCATCAAACACTCACAGGACACGTACAGCACGGGGTTAGATACAGAGTAAAGCTTCCTCTACACTGTCCCCATCAAACACTCCTAGGCCAGGAACAGGACAGGGTTAGATACAGAGTAAAGCTCCCTCTATACTGTCCCCATCAAACACTGCCAGGACAAGAACAGCACGGGGTTAGATACAGAGTAAAGCTACCGCTACATTTTCCCCGTCAAACACTCCCAGGGCAGGTAAAGCACTGCTTAAGATATGGAGTAAAGCTCCGTCTATACCGTCCCCATCAAACACGCCCAGGACAGTTACAGCACAGGGTTAGATACAGAGTAAAGCTCCCTCTACACTGTCCCCATCAAACACTCCCAGGGCAGGTACAGCACGGGGTTAGATACAGAGTATAGCTCCCTCTACACTGTCCCCATCAAACACTCCCAGGACAGGTACAGCACGGGGTTAGAAACAGAATAAAGCTCCCTCTGCACTGTCCCCATCAAACACTCCCAGGGCAAGTACAGCACAGGGTTAGATACAGAGTAAAGCTCCCTCTGCACTGTCCCCACCGAACACTCCCTGGACAGGAACAGGTCAGGGTTAGATACAGAGTAAAGCTCCCTCTACACTGTCCCCATCAAACACTCCCTGGACAGGAACAGGACAGGGTTAGATACAGAGTAAAGCTACCTCTACACTGTCCCCATCAAACACTCCCAGGACAGGAACAGGACAGGGTTAGATACAGAGTAAAGCTCCCTCTACACTGTGCCCATCAAACACTCCCAGGACAGGTACAGCACAGGGTTAGATACAGAGTAAAGCTCCCTCGATACTGTACCCTTCAAACAATCCCAGGACAGGTACAGCACGGGGTTAGATACAGAGTTAAGCTCCCTCTACACTGTCCCCCTCAAACACTCCTAGGGCAGGTACAGCACGGGGCTAGATACAGAATAAAGCTCCCTCGATACTGTCACCATCAAACACTCCCAGGATATGGTGCAGCACGGGGGTAGACACAGAATAAAGGTCCCACTGCACTGTCCCGATCAAACACTCAAAAGGGAAAGTACAGCACGGGGTTAAATACAGAGTAAAGCTCCTGCTATACTGTCCCCATCAAACACTACCAGGACAGGTACATCACAGAGTTAGATACAGAGTAAAGCTCCCACTGCACTGTCCCATCAAACACTCCCAGGACAGTTACAGCACGGGGTTAGATACAGAGTAAAGCTCCCTCTACACTGTCCCCATAAAACACTCCCAGGACAGGAACAGGACAGGTTTAGATACAGAGTAAAAGCTACCGCTACACTTTCCCCATCAAACAATCCCAGGGCAGGTAAAGCACTGCGTTAGATCCAGAGTAAAGTTCTCTCGACACTGTCTACATCAAACACTCCCAGGACAGTTACAGCACGGGGTTAGATATAGAGTAAAGCTCCCTCTACAATGTCCCCATCAAACACTCCCAGGGCAGGTACAGCACGGGGCTAGATACAGATTAAATCTCCCTCGATAATGTCACCATCAAACGCTCCCAGACAAGGTACAGCACGGGATTAGATACAGAGTAAAGCTCGCTCGATACTGTCGCCATCAAACACTCCCAGGCCTGTTACAGCACGGGGTTAGATACAGTGTAAAGCTCCCTCTACACTGTCCCCATCAAACACTCCCAGGACAGGAACAGGACAGGGTTAGATACAGTGTAAAGCTCCCTCTTCACTGTGTCCATCAAACACACCCAGGGCAGGTACAACAAGGGGTTAGATACAGAATGAAGCTCGCTCTGCACTATCCCCATCAAACACTCCCAGGGCAATCACAGCACGGGGTTAGATACAGAGTAAAGCTCCCTCTATACTGTCCCCATCAAACACTCCCAGGACAGGTACAGCACAGAGTTAGATAAGGAGTAAAGCTCCATCTACACTGTCGCCATCAAACACTCCCAGGACAGGTACAGCACGGGGTTAGATACAGAGTAAAGCTCCCTCTACACTGTCCCCATCAAACACTCCCAGTACAGGAACAGGACAGGGTTAGATACAGAGTAAAGCTCCATCAATACTGTCCCCATCAAACACTCCCAGGACAGGAACAGCACGGGTTGAGATACAGAGCAAAGCAACCCCTACACTTTTCCCATCAAACACTCCCAGGGCAGGTAAAGCAATGGGTAAGATACAGAGTAAAGCTCCCTCTACAATGTCTCCATCAAACACTCCCAGTACCGCTACAGCACAGGGTTAGATACAGAGTGAAGCTCTCTCTACACTGTGCCCATCAAACACTCCCAGGGCAGATACAGCACGGGTTGAGATAAAGAATAATGCTCCCTCTTTACAGTCCCCATCAAACACTCGCAGGGCACGTACAGCACGGGGTTAGATACAGAGTAAATCTTCCGCTACACTGACCCCATCAAACACTCCCAGGACAGGTAAAGCACTGGGTTAGATACAGAGTAAATCTCCCACTACACTGACCCATCAAACACTCCCAGGACAGGAACAGGACAGGGTTAGATACAGAGTAAAGCTCCCACTACACTGTGCCCATCAAACACTCCCAGGGCATGTAAAGCACTGGGTTAGATACAGAGTAAAGCTCCCTCGATACTGTCCCCATCAAACACTCCCAGGACAGGTATTGCACGGGGTTAGATACTGAGTAAAGCTCCCTCGATACTGTCCCCATCAAAAACTCCCAGGACAGGTACAGCACGGGGTTAAATACAGAGTAAAGCTCCCTCTACAATGTCCCCATCAAACACACACAGGGCAGGTACAGCACGGGGTTAGATACAGAATAAAGCTCCCTCTGCACTGTCCCCATCAAACACTCCCAGGGCAAGTACAGCACAGGGTTAGATACAGAGTAAATCTTCCTCTACACTGATCCCATCAAACACACCCAGGACAGGTAAAGCACTGGGTTAGATACAGAATAAAGCTCCCTCTACACTGTGCCCATCATACAGTCCCAGGACAGGTACAGCACGGGGTTAGATACAGAGTAAAGCTCCTGCTATACTGTCCCCATCAAACACTCCCAGGGGAGGTACAGGACAGGGTTATATAAAGAGTAAAGCTCCCTCTAAACTGTCCCCATCAAACACTCACAGGACACGTACAGCACGGGGTTAGATACAGAGTAAAGCTTCCTCTACACTGTCCCCATCAAACACTCCTAGGCCAGGAACAGGACAGGGTTAGATACAGAGTAAAGCTCCGTCTATCTTGTCCCCATCAAGCACTCCCAGGACAGGTCCAGAACGGGGTTAGATACAGAGTAAATCTCCCCATACACCGTATCCATCAAACACTACCAGGGCAGGTAAGGCACGGAATTAGATACAGAGTAAAGTTTCCTCTACACTGTGCCCATCAAACACTCCAAGGGCCGGTACAGCACGTGGTTTGATACAGAATAAAGCTCCCTCTGCACTGTCCCCATCAAACACTCCCAGGGCAAGTACAGCACTTGTAGATACAGAGTAAAGCTCCCTCTATTCTGTACCCATCAAACACTCCCAGGACAGGTAAAGCACTGGGTTACACAGAGAGTAAAGCTCCCTCTACACTGCCTCCATCAAATACTCCCAGGACAGGTACAGCATGGGGTTAGATACAGAGTAAAGCTCCCTCTACACTGTCCCCATCAAACACTCCAAGGACAGGAACAGGACAGGGTTAGATACAGAGTAAAGCACCCTCTATACTTTCCCCAAGAAACAGCGGTCCTGTCCTGTTATTAACATTCAATGGACAGCAGCAGCAAGGGGTCCTGTCTGGGAAGAGAGAGGGAGAGAGAAAGCTGGAGTGACAGAGACAGGGAAATTTCACCCCCTCCCCCAGAAACGTCGTGTGTTCCCTGTTGCTGTTCAGGAAAAGCTGCAGGCCGTTTCTGCACATGGCGATCCCACAGACAGCAATGTAATGCTATCAGGATGGGAACAGGGAGACACATTTCCTTCCCCATCCTCATGCCTGCTGTAACCCTCCCTCTTCCCCCTCTCCCCCCCGCCCCGGGCACCATGTGTGCTCTGAGTCCGGACACATCCCCAGAAAGGCCTAAACTCCTTCTCTTCAAACCGGGAACAAGCTGCTGCTTCCTGGGGGAGACTTTTTGAAATCTTCGTCCCAGCATCGATTTTTACAAACCAGGCGTCCCCGGGAGGGTGTGACTGAGGCTTTTCTGCAGAGACTGGGAGCTGGGCACTGACTGCACACTGGAGACCCTCCCCTAACCCCCCCCAGACCCTGTGTCTCTTCCTCACCCCCAACCCCTGCCTCTGTTTCACTGTCTTTTCCTGTTTCCCTCAATCTCCCCCCTCTCTCTCTGTTGTAACGTAGGGACACATCCTAGAGAGACTGAATTCAAATGACTGTTCCACCTCCCAATTCATCGCCCTGCCTAAAACACCAGCATTATTCAGGAATTAGCACAAACTTTTACACACTCTCACAGTTAGGACTTGGTAAAGGGCTCCTGAGGGACAGGAAATGAGTCCAATCAGCACATTTTTAATAAATTAACTGGTTGTGGCACAGTATGAAACACTGCAGGGAATTTGTGCACAGCAAGATCCCACAGGGTGCAGTCAGCTCTGTTCAGCACTTTTTAAATGGGGCAATATTTACACAGAGAGAGAGAGGCAGCAAGTTGGAGAGGGACTAAGACAGTGAAGACCCCCGACCCCTTCAGAACCTCAGAAAGACTGAGCGCTTTGCAGTGAATGAATGAATGTTTAAAATGCTCTCATTGTTAGTGAGTCACTTGCTTCAATGTCCCTGGATTCATTTTCGCAATTCAGCCTTTTCTAAAAGATGTGACTGGGAGCTGGGCAGAGTCTACACATTGGAGACCCCCAGATCCTGTGTCTATTCACACCCCCTCCTCTTGTTTTGCTACCTCAGCCCCTCTGTTTCAACCCTCTTTCCAGACATTATGGCAAACTTGTGGCATTCTAAACTATTATCTTAAATTGTTAATAAATACTGAGAAACAGACACAGACACGGGCTTTGCAGCAGCAGAAAGAATGTGAATCATTCCATCCCGGGGGTTTTTACTTCCAGATTTAGTTTTAGAAAATTCAGAAGTCAAATTCACAGCAGCAAAGTGTGGGAGTGAACGCCCGGATCCTTCAATATTCCAGGGAATACACGTGGAATTTATGTCTCCATACCTGTGTCTCTGTCACGTTCAAAATACTAATGTTACATGAGTCAACTCTGTCCTAAGTGTCCCATTGCTGTGGGGACATAAAATGGCCACTGTGAACAAACCTAAAATGGCTGCCTGGTGTTTGTAGACTAGATTCTCAGAGGAAGAGAGACAGGGAGAGAGGGAAAGAGAGCTGGGTAAGCGAGTGAGATAGAGAGAGGAGATGAAGCGATAAAAAAGGGTTGAGGTGAGAGAGAGAGATGAAGAGAGGGGAGCGAGTGTAGGGTAAAGATATGGGGTGAGATTGAGAAACAGAGAAATATATAGGGTGGCAGAGAGATGGGGTGGGAGAGGGAGAGAAGGAACGAGACAGGGTGAGAGAAAGAGAAAGTGTAGGGGGAAACTGAAAATGATCATAAATTTGTTAACTTTATTGAGTATAAAGAACAATATCCTGTGAGACATCCCTTCTCCATCTTTAAATTAGGAGAGCTATTAAACAACTTTAAAATGGGGGGAGACCCCTTCCTCAATTTGTGATGTGGAATTGCTGGAATCTAATCGAGGGGTTCGGGGTGGTTTATATATAGAATAACAGATACCCGGGAGTGAGTTACAGACTGGAATCTAATCGAGGGGTTCGGGGTGGTTTATATACAGAATAACAAATACCCTGGAGTGAGTTACAGACTGGAATCTAATCGCGGGGTTCGGGGTGGTTTATATATAGAATAACAGATACCCGGGAGTGAGTTACAGACTGGAATCTAATCGAGGACTTCAGGGGGTTTATTTATAGAATAACAGTTACCCGAAAGTGAGTTACAGACTGGAATCTAATCGAGGGGTTTGGGGGGTATATATGTAGAATAATTGATTCGCTGGATTGAGTTCCAGGCTGGAATCTAATCGAGGGGTTCAGGGGGTTTATATATAGAATAATAGATTCCTGGGCTTGTGTTACAGACTGGAATCTAATCGAGGGGTTCAGGGGGTTTATATGTAGAATAATTGATTAGCGGGATTGAGTTACAGACTGGAATCTAATCGAGGGCTTCAGGGGGTTTATATGTAGAATCATTGATTCGCGGGATTGAGTTACAGGCTGGAATCTAATCGAGGGGTTCAGGTGGTTTATATGTAGAATAATTGATTCCCAGCCTTGTGTTACAGACTGGAATCTAATCGAGGGGTTCAGGGGATTTATATGTAGAATAATTGATTCGCGGGATTGAGTTACAGACTGGAATCTAATCGAGGGGTTCAGGGGGTTTATATGTAGAACAATTGATTCCCGGGAGTGAGTTAGACTGGAATCAAATCGTAGGTTTTGTGGTTGTTTATATATAGGAAAACAGATACCCGGGAGTGATTTTCAGGCTGGAATCTAATTGAGGTGTTCGTGGTGGTTTATATATAGAATAACAGATACCTGTGAGTGAGTTACAGACTGGAATCTAATCGAGGGGGTCGGGGTGGTTTATATATAGAATAACAGATACCCGGGAGTGAGTTACAGACTGGAATCTCATTGAGGGGTTCGGGGGATTTATATATAGAATAACAGATACCCGGGAGTGAGTTACAGACTGGAATCTCATCCTGGGTGTCGGGGGGGGGGTTTATACTTAGAATAACAGTTACCCGGGTGTGATTTACAGACTGGAATCAAATCGAGGGGTTTGGGGTGGTTTATATATAGAATAAGAGACACCCGGGAGTGAGTTACAGACTGGAATCTAAAAGAGGGGTTTGGGGTGGTTTTTACATAGAATAACAGATACCCGGGAGTGAGTTACAGAACAGAATCTAATGGAGGGATTTGGAATGGTTTATACATAGAATAACACAAAGGGAGTGAGTTACAGAGTGGAATCTCATCGAGGGGTTCGGGGGTTTATATATAGAATAACAGTTACCCGGGAGTGAGTTACAGACTGGAATCTCATCGAGGGTTTCGGGGTGTTTATACATAGAATAACAGTACCCGGGACTGAGTTACAGACTGGAATCAAATCGAGGGGTTCGGGGTGGATTATATATAGAATCATAGATACCCGAGAGTATGTTAAAGATTGGAATCTAATCGAGGGGTTTGGGGAGTGTATATATAGAATAACAGATTCCCTGCAGTGAGTTACAGACTGGAATCTAATCGAGGTGTTCAGGGGGTTTATATGTAGAATAATTGATTCCCGGGAGTGAGTTACAGACTGGAATCTAATCGAGGGGTTTAGGGGTTTTAAATATAGAATCACAGATAACCAAGAGTGAGTTAGACTGGAATCAAATCGTAGGTTTTGTGGTGGTTTATATATAGGATAACAGATACCCGGGAGTGATTTTCAGGCTGGAATCTAATTGAGGTGTTCGTGGTGGTTTATATATAGAACAACAGATACCCGCGAGTGAGTTACAGACTGGAATATCATCGAGGGGTTCGGGGGATTTATATATAGAATAACAGATACCCGGGAATGAGTTACATACTGGAATCAAATCGAGGGGTTTGGGGAGGTTTATATAAGAATAACAGTTACCCGGGAGTGAGTTACAGACTGGAATCCAATCCAGGGGTATGGGGTGGTTTATATATAGAATAACAGACACCCGGGAGTGAGTTTCAGACTGGAATCTAATCGAGGGGTATGGGGTGGTTTACATATAGAATAAGAGACACCCAGGAGTGAGTTACAGACTGGAATCCAAAAGAGGGGGTTGGGGTGGTTTTTACATAGAATAACAGACACCCGGGAGTGAGGTGCAGACTGGAATCTAATTGAGGGGTTGGAGTGGTTTATATTTTGAATAACAGATACCCGGGAGTGAGTTACAGAACAGAATCTAATGGAGGGATTTGGGATGGTTTATACATAGAATAACATAATGGGAGTGAGTTACAGAGTGGAATCTCATCGAGGGGTTCGGGGTTTTTATATATAGAATAACAGTTTCCCGGGAGCGAGTTACAGACTGGAATCTCATCGAGGGGTTCGAGGTGGTTTATAATTATATAGAATAACAGATACCCGGGAGTGAGTTACAGACTGGAATCTCATCGAGGGGTTCGGGGCTTTTATATATAGAATAACAGTTACCCGGGAGTGAGTTACAGACTGGAATATAATCGAGGGGTTCAGAGGGTTTAAACATAGAATCATAGATACCCGAGAGTATGTTACAGACTGGAATCTAATCGAGGGGTTTGGGGTGGTGTATATATAGAACAACAGCTTCCCCGGAGTGAGTTACAGACTGGAATCTAATCGAGTGCTTCCGGGTGGTTTATATATAGAATAACAGATTCCCCGGAGTGAGTTACAGAGTAGAATCTAATCGAGTGGTTTTGGGAGGTTTATATGTAGAATAATTGATTCCCGGGTTTGAGTTACAGACTGGAATCTAATCGAGGGGTTCAGGGGGTTTATATGTAGAATAATTGATACCCGGGATTGAGTTACAGACTGGAATCTAAATAAAGGGTTCAGGTTGTTTATATAGAGAATAATAGATACCCGGGATTGAGTTACAGACTGGAATCTAATCGAGGGGTTCAGGGGGTTTATATATAGAATAATAGATACCCGGGATTGAGTTACAGACTGGAATCATGAACCGTTGAAAATATCATTTTTCTTGTGATGTGCTGAAGTGCAGGTTACAGAGGCTGATTCATGGAATGGGTAGTGTGAGTTTTTAATCAGCTTTATCCCAAATATCAAATTTAATTTCTGATTGGAACTGTCTGATGTTTTCTTAGTCTTGACACAAATGGATAGGGACTCTTTGGACCCTCACTGTTTGCAGCTTTTCACCATTTATAATGTAACCTGTTCCATCCTTTTTAAAGTGGGCAGCCACACATTTGCCTATAATGAAATCCATCTTTCACTATTTCACCCATTCACATAAGGTGTACATATCTCTTTGGAATTTGAAGTGCAGGTTACAGATTGGATTGGAACTTCCTGCTTTCTGAATCATTAGCCAAGTTTCACAGAGTTAAACATCAAAACTGACATTCTGAAACAGGAGAGGGCCCCACAACTTCAATTCTGTGATTCACTGGTATCTCATGATCTGTATCTTACAATATCTCTGCCCCCTTCATGTCTCTGAAGACTTGGGAAAGTGTTTCAGACATTGGGGAACCACTTCTGTCAACCGGGATATTTCCTTTGAAGCATTTCATTGTCTCGGGACATTTACAGTAAACGGCTTCTTCAAAGGACATCATTAAAATTCACTCTTTAATCATCCAAATCGTGTTGTCCATTCAGACTCCCTGGCCCTACATCCTATTGTTTCAAAGCTAACATACATTTCACAATGTAGGAATGTGTGAATGCAAACACTTTCTTCACACGTTTCCACAATACTAAGGCTCACACTATTCAGGGTGAAATTTTCAAGACAACATTCATCAACTGACAGATTTCCAGCTCCAGCTAATTGTAGATTTTTATTTTTAATTTTGGGATAACAGGACTGAAATTGTACGGCATCCCAGTGTGAGATTTAAACACCTGTTTATTTCAATCTTTAGCTCAGGAATTCACATTAAAACATGCAGAGAATTGAAACCTTCCTCATACAGTTGCCTGTTTGTTCCAGTGTTGGTATATTCCCTCTTTCTCTTGCGTTTTCACTTGTCTGAAGAAATTGAATTGTTGACATTGGATAATCATCCCTTTCCCATGAAAATGTAAACTCCTGGGAAACTGCAACAGACACAATCTAATGCAGTGAACAAAATCCTGCACCTTTATTCATCAATCCCATTTCCTATCTCTGTAGAAACTCCCTTCCACTGACAGATTCTGAGATCCATACTCAATCTCAAAAACCACCACAGAAAAGTGACTGCTTATTTTAAACAGTGAATCTGAACTATTTGAAGTTCTGACTCAGTCACAGAATCGCAGAAATTTTGACTCTGTGGGATGAAAATTATCAGAATAACTTTGCAACATACAGGTAACCTGTAGTGACAGGTGGATACTTGTCTGTTCAAAAGGGATTCGATGAGATGCCTCACAAAGCTTGTTACTCAGGACAAGAGCTCATACATTCCCCTAATCTCCCCCCTCAGTTCCTCTCAGGATTTGATAATTTGATCAAGTCACCCCTGATGCTACTAAATTTCAGGGAATACAACCCGAGTTTGTGCAATCTCACTTTGCAATTTAACCCTTGGATTCCAGGTCTCATTCTGGCAAAGATGTGATGCACTCAAACTGTCTAAACTGTCCCTGGAGTGTCGGATTAACCCAGGTCACTCACATATACCCAGGTCAGGTTCAAGACTCACCTGTCTCACTCAAGAGGTTCCTGTGTCACTGGCCTTACTGTAGTCGGATGCCGCGTTGGGAGCAGGACAGGTAGACGGGATTAGGATGACTGCTCATGTGGAGGGTAAACACGACGAATCTATCAGAGAATCAGAACAGACCAGGGAGAATCAAACAAGTAAACTGATGTTCAATTTATTAGGCCTGATTTGTGGATTGTTGTTGTTTTGGGCGAGTATGTTGCCAACAAACACTCCCAGAGATGATGCAGCAGGGGCTAGATACAGAGTAAAGCTCCCTCTATACTGTCCCCATCAAACACTCCCAGGACAGGTACAGCACAGGGTTAGATACAGAGTAAAGCTCCCTCGATACTGTACCAATGAAACACTCCCAGGACAGGTACAGCACGGAGTTAGATACAGAGTAAAGCTCCCTCGATAATGTACCAATCAAACACTCCCTGGACAGGAACCGGACAGGGTTAGATACAGAGTAAAACTCCCTCTATACTCTCCCCATCAAACACTCCCAGGACTGGTACAGCACGGGGTTAAATACACAGTAAAGCTCCCCCTACACTTTGGACATCATACACTCCCAGGGCAGGTACACCACGGGGTTAGATACAGAATAAAATTCCCTCTACACTGTCTACATCAAACACTCCCAGGACTGGTACAGCTCAGGGTTAGATACAGAAAAAAGCTCCCTCTATACTGTCCCAATCGAACACTACCAGTACAGGTACAGCACGGGGTTAGATACAGAGTAAAGCTCCCTCTACACTGTCTACATCAAACACTCCCAGGACTGGTACAGCTCAGGGTTAGATACAGAGTAAAGCTCCCTCTATACTGTCCCCATCGTACACTCCCAGGTCTGGTACAGCACGGGTTTAGATACAGACTATAGCTCCCCCTACACTGTGCCCATCATACACTCCCAGGGCAGGTACAGTACGGGGTAAGATGCAGAGTAAATCTCCCCCTACACTGTGCCCATCATACACTCCCAGGGCAGGTACAGCACGGGGTTAGATACAGAGTAAAGCTCCCGCTAACCTGTCCCCATCAAACAGTCCCAGGACTGGTACTGCCCGGGGTAAGATACAGATTAAAGCTCCCTCTACACTGTCCCCATGAAGCACTCCCAGGGCAGGTACAGGACAGGGTTATATACAGAGTAAAGCTCTCTCTAAACTGTCCCCATCAAACCCTCCCAGGACAGGTACAGCACGGGGTTAAATACAGAGTAACGCTCCCTCTACACTGTCCCCATCAATCACTCCCAGGGCAGGTACAGCACGGTGTTAGACACAGAGTATATCTCCCTCTACACCGTCCCCATCAAACACTACCAGGACAGGTACAGCACAGGTTTAGATACAGAGTAAAGGTCCCTCTGCAATGTCCCCGTCAAACACTCCCTGGACAGGAACAGAACAGGGTTATATACAGAGCAAAGCTCCCTCGATACTGTCCTCATCAAACACTCCCAGGACAGGAACAGGACAGTGTTAGATAGAGTAAAGCTTCCTCTACACTTTCCCCATCAAACACTCCCAGGGCAGGAAAAGCACTGGGTTAGATACAGAGTAAAGCTCCCTCTACACTGTCTCAATCAAACACTCCCATGTCCGGTAGAGCACAGGGTTAGATACAGTGTAAACCTCCCTCTATACTCTCCCCATCAAACACTCCCTGGACTGGTACAGCACGGGGTTAGATACAGAGTAAAGCTCCCCCTACACTGTGCCCAACATACACTCCCAGGGCAGGTACAGCACGGGGTTAGATACAGAGTAAATTTCCCTCTAAGCTGTCCCCATCAAACACTCCCAGGACAGGTACAGCACGGGGTTAGATACAGAGTAAAGCTCCCTCGTTACTGTCCCCATCAAACACTCCAAGGATAGGTACAGCAAAAGGGTTAGATACAGAGTAAAGCTCCCTCTACACTGTGCCCATCAAACACTCCCAGAGCACGTACAGCATGGGGTTAGATATAGAGTAAAGCTCCCTCTACACTGTGTTCATCAAACACTCCCAGGATAGGTAAAGCACTGGGTTAGAATTAGAGTAAAGCTCCCTCTACACTGTTCCCATTAAACACTCCCAGAACAGGGTTAGATACAGAGTTAAGCTCCCTCTATACTGTCCCCATCAAACACTCCCAGGACAGGAACAGGACAGGGTTAGATACAGACTAAAGCTACCTCTACACTTTCCCCGTCAAACACTCCCAGGGCAGGTAAAGCACTGTTTTAGATACAGAGTAAAGCTCCCTCGAAACTGTCCCCATCAAACACTCCCTGGACAGGTACAGCACGGGGTTAGGTACAGAGTAAAGCTCCCTCGATACTGTCCCCATCAAACACTCCCAGGACAGGTACAGCATGGGGTTTGATACAGAGTAAAGCTCCCTCAACACTTGAGTTATGCTGTTAAAAAGCCTCATTCTCCTTTGAATTAGATTTCAAAATAAATACAGTGTTCAAATTAAAAGTTCATCAGCTGGAGAAAATGGAAAAGCTCCAATTATTTTTCAATGTGCCTGGGTATAAACAACATTGTCCTGTCATATCGTTTATCCATGGAATCTAATCGAGGGATTTTGGGGATTTATATACAGAACAACATACCCGGGAGTGAGTTACAGACTGGAATCTAATTGAGGGGTTCGGGGTAGTTTATGTATATAATAACAGATACCCGGGAGTGAGTTACAGACTGGAATATAATCGAGGGGTTCGGGGTGGATTATATACAGATTAACAGATAACCGGGACTGAGTTACAGACTGGAATCTAATCAAGGGGTTCGCGGTGGTTTATATACAGAATAACAGGTACCCGGGAGTGAGTTACAGACTGGAATCTCATCGAGAGTTTCGGGGGGTTTATACATAGAATAACAGTTACCCGGGTGTGAGCTACAGTCTGGAATCAAATCGAGCGTTTTGGGGTGGTTTATATATAGAACAACAGACACCCGGGAGTGAGTTACAGACTGGAATCTAAAATTGGGCATTGGGGTGGATTATATTTTGAATAACAGATACCCGGGAGTAAGTTACAGAACAGAATCTAATGGAGGGATTTGGAATGGTTTATACATAGAATAACACAACGGGAGTGAGTTACAGAGTGGAAGCTAATCGAGGGGTTCAGGGGGTTTATATATAGAATAACAGATACCCGGGAATGAGTTACAGACTGGAATCTAATCAAGGGGTTCGGGCTGGTTTATATATAGAATAACAGATTCCCGGGAGTGAGGTACAGACTGGAATCTAATCGAGGGGTTCAGGGTGTTTATACATAGAATAATAGATACCCGGGATTGAGTAACAGACTGGAATCTAATCGAGGGGTTTGGGGTTTTATATATAGAATAATAGATACCCGCGATTGAGTAACAGGCTGGAATCTAATCGAGGAGGCCAGTCAGACCATCAAACTACTTTCGACACTCTGCAAGGAAAGTTTCACTGGTCTCACTCGTCCGTCCTTTCCCCGAAACCCTGAAAATATTTTCCCTTCAGATTCACACCCAAAATTTGCTGAAAAGGGAAATTGGGGATGGTGGGGAGAGGGGGAGGCTGATGGAGTGAGAGAGAGAGTGAGAGAGAGAGAGAGGCAGAGAGATGGTGAGAGAGAGACAGATTGAGATAGAGAAAGAGAGACAAAACTCGTGAAGAGAGAGAGAGATACAGGGCGAGATAGAGAGAGGGGCAGGGTGTTGTAGTGAGAGATAGACAGTGAAAAGCGAGGCGAGAAAGAGAGCGATGGAGAAAGAGACAGGCGTGAGAGAGAACGAATGTGACAGAGAGACAGTGGCAGAGCGAGGGAGAGAGAGAGCGACAGAGAGAGGTGGTGACAGGGATAGAGACGGGGCGATAGAGAGAGGGTCAGAGAATGACAGAGATAGAGTGAGAGACAGAGAGAGAGGGTGAAGGGCAGAGAGATGGGGTGAGAGAGAGAGGGAAATAGTGACAGTGAGATGGGGTGAGAAAGAAAGAGAGAGGGCGCGAGATAGAGAGGGAAATAGTGAGAGTGAGATGGGGTGAGAAAGAAAGAGAGAGAGGGCGAGAGAGAGGGTCAGAGAATGACAGAGAGATGAAATGATAGACAGAGAGGGTGAAGGGGAGAGAGATGGGGAGAGAGAGAGGGAGATAGCGACAATGAGATGGGCTGAGGGAGAAATAGAGAGAGGGCGAGGGAGAGAGATAGAGAGAGGCGATTGAGTGAATGAAAAATGGGTGGGGTGAGGGAGAGGCAGAGAGAGGGGAGTGAGTGTCCGAAATAGCGATGGGATGAGAGAGATCCTCAGAGAGACGAGTCGAGGGAAGGAAAAAGCGGTAGGGAGAGAGAGACCTGATGAAATGGAGCGAGAACCATTCTCAATATTTAAAATGGAGGCAGATAACTTCTCCACCGTTAAAACGGAGGGAGTTCCCTTTTCAATCTTTAAAATGGAGGGAGATATCTGTGTCTCTGTCACGTTGAAAGTACTAATTTTCCATTCGTGAGGAGTCAAATCTGTCCTAAATGTCCCATTCCTGTGGGGACATAAAATGGCCACTGGGAACAAACCTAACATGTCTGCCTGGTGTTTGTAGACTAGATTCTCAGAGGAAGAGAGGCAGGGAGAGAAGACACAGATCGAGTGAATGAGAAATAGAGACTCTCAGACCAAGTGGGTGACTGAGAGCCAGACAGTGAATAAAGGATATTGGTCATAGCACATGGAAAGAGCAAGAGGCCATTTAACCCTCCAACCCTGTTCCGACATTCAATGAGATCCAGGCTGATGTGTGATTGAAGCCCTTGGTCTCATATCTCTGCAGCGTGTTAGCTAACAGAAATCTATCAGCCTCAGTTTTAAACATGGACTAGTGGCTCAGCATCAATTTCCGTTCATGTGAGAGAGATCCAAACTAATACCACACTTGGTGTTTTAAAGTGTTTCTTAGTTTCTCTCCTGAAATTCTAAAATTCTAAACATAGTTGAAAAACCATGACCCCAAGGCCCAGACTCCCCAAACTGGCGGGAATAGTTAGTCTTTTTCAAACCTCTACTTCCATTATTATCCTGAAATATTTCATCAAATCACCCCCTCACCTAAATTCCAGTGTAAAGCTTCATCTACACTGTTCAACAAACACACCCAAACCAAATACAGTATGGGGTTCGATAGAGAGTAACATTCCCTCTGCTCTGTCCCATCAAACAGGCCCAGGGAAGGGGCAGCACAGGGTTAGATACCAAGTAAAGACAGGGCCTATTGAGTGATAAACAGAGTTTCTCCATCTTTAAAATGGAGGGAGATATCTGTGTCTCTGTCACATTGAAAGGACTAATTTACCATTCGTGAGTAGTCAACTCTGTCATAAATGTCCCAGTGCTGTGGGCACATAAAATGGCCACTGTGAACAAACCTAAAATGGACACCTGGAGTTTGGGGATTTTTCTTACAGAATCTGAGAGGGGGAGAGAGAGAGAGAGAGAGAGAGAGAGAGCAGACGCGGAATGAGGGAATGTTAAAGAGAGAGACACAGAGTGAGAGGGGATGAACAGGCAGACGATCAAAGAATGATATCGGTCATAACATTGGGACATTTCTGACCGAGTTGAATTATGGCAAACTAGTGGCATTCTATCCTATTATCTTAAATTGTTAATAAATACTGAGAAACAGACACAGACACGGGCTTTGCAGCAGCAGAAAGAATGTGAATCATTCCATCCCGGGGGTTTTTACTTCCAGATTCAGTTTTAGAAAATTCAGAATTCAAATTCACAGCAGCAAAGTGTGGGACTGAACCCCCGGATCCTTCAATATTCCAGGGAATACACATGGAATTTATGTCTCCATACCTGTGTCTCTGTCACGTTTAAAATACTAATGTTACATGAGTCAACTCTGTCCTAAATGTCCCATTGCTGTTGGGACATAAAATGGCCACTGTGAACAAACCTAAAATGGCTGCCTGGTGTTTGTAGACTAGATTCTCAGAGGAAGAGAGACAGGGAGAGAAGACACAGATCGAGTGAATGAGAAATAGAGACTCTCAGACCAAGTGGGTGACTGAGAGCCAGACAGTGAATAAAGGATATTGGTCATAGCACATGGAAAGAGCAAGAGGCCATTTAACCCTCCAACCCTGTTCTGACATTCAATGCGATCCTGGTTTTTATGTGTGTGTGCCTGCGTCTATGAAAAAGTAAATATCTGTGCAAGTGTGTGCGTGTTTTTGTGTGTACATGAGAGAGAGAGAATGTATATATGTGTGTGTGTGTGAGAGAGCGTGTATGTGTGTGAGTTGGTGTGTGTGTGTGTGTTTGTGTGTGAGGAAGAATATATGTGTGTGTGAGATTGTGTGTGTTTGCGTGTATGAGAATGAATAGATCTACGAGTCTGTGTGTGAATCGGTGAGATAGAGAATCAGTGTCTGTGTGAGAGAGGATGTGTGTGCGTTTGAGAATACATCTGTGTGATTGTGACTATGTCTGTGTGAGCATGTGTATGAGAAAGAATATGTCTTTGTGAGTGTGTGAGAGAGAGTGTGTGTCTATGAGGAATAATATATCTGTGTAGCGTGAGTGTGAGAGAGAATGTGTGTGTGTATGTATGTGTGAAATAGAGAATATATGTGCGTGAGTGTGTCTGTGTGTGAGAGGATGTGTGTGTGTGTCTGCGTTTATGAGAAAGAATATATCTGTGCAATTGTGTGTTTGTGTGTTTGAGAGCGTTTGTGTCCAAATTGAAATGTAGTGGATTCCTTCCACATCATTAAAATGGAGGGGGATCCCTTCCCCATTTTAAATTGTACGGAGATCCCTTCTATATATTTTAAATGGAGGGCGACACCTCCTACATCTTAAAAATAGAGTGAGGTCCCTTTTCCATCTTTAAAATGTTGGTAGATCCCTTCTCCGTCATTAAAATGGAGGGAGATGTTTTCTCAATCTTTAAAATTGAGGTAGATCCCTTCTCCGTCTTTAAAATGCAGGGATATCTCTGTCATAGAGTCACAGAGGTCAACAGCACAGAAAAAGGCCTTTTGGCCCATCAAGTCTGTGCCGATCGAACAAGAACCTAACAATTCTAATCCTATTTTACAGCACTAGGCCCACAGCCTTCTATGCCAAGGCATCGCAAGTGCACATCCAAATATTCTTAAATGTTATGAGGGTTTCTGCCTCTAACCCCCTTTCAGGCAGTGAGTTCCAGATTCCCACCACCCTCTGGGTGAAAAAATCCTTCCCTACTTCCCCTCTAACCCTCCTGCCCCCTGCCTTAAATCTATGCTCCGTGGTTATTGTTCCCTCCACCAAGGGGAAAAGTTCCTTCCTCTCTACCCTATCAATGCCCCTCATTATTTTATTCACCTCAATCATGTCCTTCCTCAATCTCCTCTGCTCATGGGAAAATAATCCAAGTCTATCCTATCTCTCCTCATATCTTACATTCTCCAGCCCAGGCAACATCCTGGTAAATCTCCTCTGCTCTCTCTCTAGTGCAATCACATCCTTCCTACAATGCGGACTCCAGAACTACACGCAATACTCTAGCTGTGGCCTAACCAGCGTTTTATGCAGTTCCAGCATGACTTCCCTGCTCTTATATTCTATGTCTCGGCTAATAAAGGAAAGTATCTCATATGCCTTCTTAAACACCTTATTTACCTGTCCCACTACCTTAAGGGACCAGTGGACATACACACCAAGGTCTCTCTAATGCGCATTAGATCCCAGGGTCCTACCATTCATCATATATTCCTGTGCCTTGTGTGTCCTGCCCAAGTGCATCACCTCACACTTATCCGGATTAAAGTCCTTGAACCACTGACCAGTCCGTCTATATCCGCCTGTAATCTAAGGCTCTCCTCCTCACTATTTACCACACCACCAATTATCGTGTCATCCACAAACTTGCTGATCAACCCTCCTACATTGAAGTCTAAATTGTTTATACGTACCACACACAGCAAGGGACCCAACACCGACCCCAGGGGAACCCCACTGGACACAGGGATTCAGTCACAAAAACACCCCTTGACCATCACCCTCTGCTTCCTGCCACTCAGCCAATTCTGGATCCAAATTGAAAAATTGCCTTGGATCCCATGGGATCTTACCTTCGCTTTCGTTCTCCCTTGTGGGACCTTACCAAAAGCCTTGCTTATGTCCCACTAGGCTACGTCTTCTCCATCTTTAAAGTGGAGGAAGATCCATTCCCGTCTTTAAAATGGAGGGAGATCCATTGCCCAACTTGTGATGTGGAGGTGCTGGAACCTACAATGGAGGAAAGAGTGAAGCTTATTCGAGAATGAAATGTTAACCTGCGTGTGTAACACAGAAAGTTTACAACACAGAAGGAGGACATTCAGCCCATCAATCTACTTTCGACACTCTGCAAGGAAAATTTCACTGGTCTCACTCGTCTGCCCTTTCCCCAAAATTATTATAATTGTTATTGAAGGTTGTTCCTCAGAAGCCAATGAAGACAAGGACAAGGCCAATTGTGTGAGGCATTTCGCATCATCTCTGACCTTATGAGGAAAGGATTCTGATTTTCTTATTAGGAAAGGTTGGACAGGCTGGGCTTGTATCCATTGGAGTTTAGAATTTGGAGAGGTGATCTTAGTGAAAGATGTAAGTTGCTGAGGGGTCTTAACAGGGTGGATGTGGAGAAGATGTTTCCCCTTGTGGGAGAGTTTGGAACTAGGGGCGAAGTTTAAAACTATTTTCAAACAATTTAAAAAATGGATGCTAAGCTCCAATTCACACTCAGTGATGCAGTCTATAAAAAAAGGGAATTATTTAAAAAGATCTGAAAATGTCTACAAAACACAGCACACCTCAAATGAAGCTGATTCCAACATCAAACACAGAAGGAGTGTAAATCTCAATTCCATCCCACGTAATCACACTGCCCCGGGAATCATATCCTTCCTATAGTGTGGCTCCCAGGACTGTACACAATACTCCATCTGAGGTCTAACTAGCGTCTTATATAAATTCAGCATAACCTCCCTGCTCTTGTACTCTAAGCCCCTATTAGTAAAGCCCAGGATACAATATGCTTTATGAACCACTCGCTCAACCTGTCCTGCAACCTTCAATGAAATATGCACATCTTCACCCAGGTCTTTCTGCTCCTGCACCCCCTTCAAAATTACACCCCTAATTTTGTTTTTCATGTCCATGTTTCTCCTACCAAAATGCATCACATCAAACGTCTCCACATTGAACATCATTGGCCACCTATCTGCCCACTCTCCCAACTTGTAAATGTCCTTTTGATGCTCTACACTGTCCCCCTCTCTGTTTATCATTCTCCCAAGTTTTGTGCCATCCACAAACTCTGAAATGGTCCCCTGCACACCAATATCTCAATCATTTATATACATCAGGGAAATCCAGGGTTCCAATACTGACCCCTGGGGAACTCCACTACAATCCTACATCCAGCCGGAAAAATTCCCATGAACCATTACTCTCTGTTTTCCTGGGAGAGAAAGAGAGAGAGAGAGATAGACGGAGAGATAGATTGGATGAAAGAGGTACAGAGATAGAAAGAGAGCAACAGAGAGACAAGGCGAAAGGGAGAGATATGGCAGCGACAGAGAGAGTAGCAGAGCAACAGAGATAAGTACTGAGTGAGAGAGAGAGAGAAAGACGGAACGACAGATAGAGAGACAGAGCGGCAGAGAGACAGGGTGAGAGGGAAAGAGAGCTGGGTAAGCGAGTGAAATAGAGAGGGGAGATCGAGCGAAAGAAAAAGGGATGAGTTGAGAGAGAGAGATGAAGAGAGGGGAGCGAGTGTAAGGTAAAGATATGGGGTGAGAGAGAGAAACAGAGAAATGTATAGAGTGGCAGAGAGATGGGGTGGGAGAGGGAGAGAAGGAATGAGATAGGATGAGAGAAAGAGAAAGTGTAGGCGGAATCTGAAAATGTTCAAAAATTTGTTAACATTATTGAGTGTAAAGGACAATATCCTGTGAGACATCCCTTCTCCATCTTTAAATTAGAGGGAGAGCCTTTAACCAACTTTAAAATGGGGGGGACCCCTTCCGCAACTTGTGATGTGGAAGTGCTGGAATCTAATCGAGGGGTTCGGGGTGGTTTATATATAGAATAACATACCCGGGAGTGAGTTACAGACTGGAATCTAATCGAGGGGTTCGGGGTGGTTTAAAATAGAATAACAGATACCCGGGAGTGAGTTACAGACTGGAATCTAATTGAGGGGTTCGGGGTGGTTTAAAATAGAATAACATACCCGGGAGTGAGTTACAGACTGGAATCTAATCGAGGGGTTCGGGGTGGTTTATATATAGAATAACATACCCGGGAGTGAGTTACAGACTGGAATCTAATCGAGGGGTTCGGGGTGGTTTATATGTAGAATAACATACCCGGGAGTGAGTTAAAGACTGGAATCTAATCGAGGGGTTCAGCGGGTTGAAATATAGAATAACAGATACCCAGAAGTGAGTTACAGACTGGAATCTAATCGAGGGGTTCCGGGGGTTTATATATAGAATAACAGATACCCGGGAGTGAGTTACAGACTGGAATCTAATCGAGGGGTTAGGGGTGGTTTATATATAGAATAACAGATACCCGGGAGTATGTTACAGACTGGAATCTAATCGAGGGGTTCGGGGTGGTTTATATATAGAATAACAGATACCCGGGAGTGAGTTACAGACTAGATTCTAATTGAGTAGAGTGGGGTGTATTTATATAGGCTAACAGATACCCGGGAGTGAGTTACAGATTAGAATCTAATAGACGTTTTCGGGATGGTTTAAATATAGATAATCAGATAGGTGAGAATGAGTTACAGACTGGAATCTAATCGAGGTGTTCAGGGGGTTTAAATATAGAATCACAGATAACCAAGAGTGAGTATGACTGGAATCAAATCGAAGGTTTTGTGGTGGTTTATATATAGAATAACAGATACCCGGGAGTGAGTTACAGACTGGAATCAAATCGAGGTGTTCGAGGTGGTTTATATATAGAATAACAGAGACCCGCGAGTGAGTTACAGACTGGAATCTAATAGAGGTGTTTGGTGGGTTTATATATAGAATCACTGATGGAGGAGAGTGAGTTACAAGCTGAAATCTAATCGAGAGATTCGGGGTTTAATTTATACAATCACAGATGCCCGAGATTGAGTTACAGACTGGAATCTAATTGAGGGGTTTGAGGGTTTTATAGATACAATCACAGATTCCCGAGATGAAGTTACAGACTGGAATCAATTCGAGAGGTTTGGGGGATTTATATATAGAATAACAGATACCCGGGAGTGAGTTAGAAAATGGAATCTAATCGAGGGGTTCGGGGTTGTTTATATATAGAATAACAGATACCCGGGAATGAGTTACAGACTGGAATCTAATCGCGGGGTTCGGGGTGGATTATATATGGAATAGCAGATACCCGGGATTGAGTTATAGGCTGGATTCTAATCGAGGGGTTCGGTGGGTTCATATTTAGTATATCAGAAACCCGGCAGTGAGTTACAGACTGGAATCTTATCGAGGGGTTCGGGGGGTTTATATATAGAATAATAGATACCTGGGAGTGAGTTACAGACTGGAATCTAATCGAGGGATTCGGGGTGGATTATATATAGAATAACATACCCGTGAGTGAGTTACAGACTGGAATCTAATCGTGGGGTTCAGGGGATTTATATATAGAATAACAGATACCCGGGAGTGAGTTACAGACTGGAATCTAATCAAGGGGTTCGGGGTGGATTATATACAGAATAATAGATACCCAGGAGTGAGTTACAGACTGGAATCTAATCGTGGGTTTCAGGGGGTTTATTTATATAGTAACAGATACCCGGGAGTGAGTTACAGACTGGAATCTAATCAAGGGGTTCGGGGTGGTTTATATATAGAATAACAGATACCCGGGAGTGAGTTACAGACTGGAATCTAATCAAGGGGTTCGGGGTGGTTTATATATAGAATAACAGATTCCCGGGAGTGAGTTACAGGCTGGAATCTAATCGAGGGGTTCAGGGGCTTTATATATGGAATAACAGATAACCGGGAGTGAGTTACAGACTGGAATCTAATTGAGGGGTTCGGGGTGGATTATATACAGAATAACAGATACCTGGGAGTGAGTTACAGGCTGGAATCTAATCGAGGGGTTCGGGGTGGTTTATATATAGAATAACATATACCCGGGAGGGAGTTACAGACTGGAATCTAATCGAGGGGTTCGGGGTGGTTTATATATAGAATCACAGATTCCCGGGATTGAGTTACAGGCTGGAATCTAATCGAAGGGTTCGTTGGGTTCATATTTAGTATAACAGATACCCGGGAGTGAGTTACAGACTTGAATCTAATCGAGGGGTTCAGGGGGTTTATATATAGAATAATAGATATCCGCGATTGAGTTACAGACTGGAATCTAATCGAGGGGTTCAGGGGATTTATATATAGAATAACAGATACCTCCGATTGAGTAATAGACTGGTATCTAATCGAAGAGGCCATTCAGCCCATCAAACTACTTTCGACACTCTGCAAGGAAAGTTTCACTGGTCTGACTCGTCCGCCCTTTCCCCGAAACCCTGAGAATATTTTCCCTTCAGCTTCACACCCAAAATTTGCTGAAAAGGGAAATTGAGGATGGTGGGGAGAGGGGGAGGCTGATGGAGTGAGAGAGAGAGTGAGAGAGAGAGAGAGGCAGAGAGATGGTGAGAGAGAGACAGATTGAGATAGAGAAAGAGAGACAAAACTCGCCAAGAGAGATAGAGAGACAGGGCGAGATAGAGAGAGGGGCAGGGTGTTGTAGTGAGAGAGAGACAGTGAAAGGCGAGGCGAGAAAGAGAGCGATGGAGAAAGAGACAGGCGTGGGAGAGAACGAATGTGACAGAGAGTCAGTGGCAGAGCGAGGGAGAGAGAGCGACAGAGAGAGGTGGTGATAGGGATAGAGACGGGGCGATAGAGAGAGGGTCAGAGAATGACAGAGATAGAATGAGAGACAGAGAGAGAGGGTGAAGGGCAGAGAGATGGGGTGAGAGAGAGAGGGAAATAGTTACAGTGAGATGGGGTGAGAAAGAAAGAGAGAGAGCGCGAGAGAGAGAGAGAGATGGAATTAGTGAGAGTGAGATGGGGTGAGAGAGAGAGGGTGAAGGGCAGAGAGATGGGGTGAGAGAGAGAGGGAAATAGTTACAGTGAGATGGGGTGAGAAAGAAAGAGAGATAGGATGAGAGAGAGAGAGTGAGGGAAATAGTGAGTGAGATGGGGTGAGAAAGAAAGAGAGCGCGAGAGAGAGAGAGAGCGGGAAATAGTGAGAGTGAGATGGGGTGAGAAAGAAAGAGAGATAGGATGAGAGAGAGAGAGTGAGGGAAATAGTGAGTGAGATGGGGTGAGAAAGAAAGAGAGAGAGCGCGAGAGAGAGAGAGAGCGGGAAATAGTGAGAGTGAGATGGGGTGAGAAAGAAAGAGAGAGAGGGCGAGAGAGAGAGGGTCAGAGAATGACAGTGAGATAAAATGAAAGACAGAGAGGGTGAAGGGGAGAGAGATGGGGCGAGAGAGAGGGAGATAGCGACAATGAGATGGGCTGAGGGAGAAAGAGAGAGAGGGCGAGAAAGAGAGATAGAGAGAGGCGATTGAATGAAAGAAAAATGGGTGGGGTGAGGGAGAGGCAGAGAGAGGGGAGTGAGTGTCCGAAATAGCGATGGGATGAGAGAGATCCTCAGAGAGACGAGTCGAGGGAAGGAAAAAGCGGTAGGGAGAGAGAGACCTGACGAAATGGGGCGAGAACCATTCTCAATATTTAAAATGGAGGCAGATAACTTCTCCACCGTTAAAACGGAGGGAGTTCCCTTTTCAATCTTTAAAATGGAGGGAGATATCTGTGTCTCTGTCACGTTGAAAGTACTAATTTTCCATTCGTGAGGAGTCAAATCTGTCCTAAATGTCCCATTCCTGTGGGGACATAAAATGGCCACTGGGAACAAACCTGAAATGTCTGCCTGGTGTTTGTAGACTAGATTCTCAGAGGAAGAGAGCCAGGGAGAGAAGACACAGATCGAGTGAATGAGAAATAGAGACTCTCAGACCAAGTGGGTGACTGAGAGCCAGACAGTGAATAAAGGATATTGGTCATAGCACATGGAAAGAGCAAGAGGCCATTTAACCCTCCAACCCTGTTCCGACATTCAATGAGATCCTGGCTGATCTGTGATTGAAGCCCTTGGTCTCACATCTCTGCAGCGTGTTAGCTAACAGAAATCTATCAGCCTCAGTTTTAAACATGGACTAGTGGCTCAGCATCAATTTCTGTTCATGTGAGAGAGATCCAAACTAATACCACACTTGGCGTTTTAAAGTGTTTCTTAGTTTCTCTCCTGAAATTCTAAAATTCTAAACATAGTTGAAAAACCATGGCCTCAAGGCCCAGACTCCCCAAACCGGCGGGAATAGTTAGTCTTTTTCAAACCTCCACTTGCATTATTATCCTGAAATATTGCATCAAATCACCCCCTCACCTAAATTCCAGTGTAAAGCTTCATCCACACTGTTCAACAAACACACACAAACCATATACAGTATGGGGTTCGATAGAGAGTAACATTCCCTCTGCTCTGTCCCATCAAACAGGCCCAGGGAAGGGGCAGCACAGGGTTAGATACCAAGTAAAGACAGGGCCTATTGAGTGATAAACAGAATTTCTCCATCTTTAAAATGGAGGGAGATATCTGTGTCTCTGTCACGTTGAAAGGACTAATTTACCATTCGTGAGGAGTCAACTCTGTCATAAATGTCCCAGTGCTGTGGGAACATAAAATGGCCACTGTGAACAAACCTAAAATGGCTGCCTGGAGTTTGGGGATTTTTCTTACAGAATCTGAGAGAGGGAGAGAGAGAGAGAGAGAGCAGATGCAGAATGAGGGAATGTTAAAGAGAGAGACACAGAGTGAGAGGGGATGAACAGGCAGACGATGAAAGAATGATATCGGTCATAACATTGGGACATTTCTGACTGAGTTGAATTATGGCAAACTAGTGGCATTCTATCCTATTATCTTAAATTGTTAATAAATACTGAGAAACAGACACAGACACGGGCTTTGCAGCAGCAGAAAGAATGTGAATCATTCCATCCCGGGGGTTTTTACTTCCAGATTCAGTTTTTGAAAATTCAGAATTCAATTTCACAGCAGCAAAGTGTGGGACTGAACGCCCGGATCCTCCACTATTCCAGGGAATACACGTGGAATTTATGTCTCCATACCTGTGTCTCTGTCACGTTTAAAATATTAATGTTACATGAGTCAACTCTGTCCTAAGTGTCCCATTGCTATGGGGACATAAAATGGCCACTGTGAACAAACCTAAAATGGCTGCCTGGTGTTTGTAGTCTAGATTCTCAGAGGAAGAGAGACAGGGAGAGAGGGAAAGAGAGCTGGGTAAGCGAGTGAGATAGAGAGAGGAGATCAAGCGATAAAAAAGGGATGAGGTGAGAGAGAGAGATGAAGAGAGGGGAGCGAGTGTAGGGTAAAGATATGGGGTGAGAGAGAGAAACAGAGAAATATATAGGGTGGCAGAGAAATGGGGTGGGAGAGGGAGAGAAGGAACGAGAAAGGGTAAGAGAAAGAGAAAGTGTAGGGGGAAACTGAAAATGTTCAAAAATTTGTTAACATTATTGTGTAAAGAACAATATCCTGTGAGACATCCCTTCTCCATCTTTAAATTAGAGGGAGAGCCTTTAACCAACTTTAAAATGGGGGGGACCCCTTCCTCAATTTGTGATGTGGAAGTGCTGGAATCTAATAGAGGGGTTCGGAGTGGTTTATATATAGAAAAACATACCCGGGAGTGAGTTGCAGACTGGAATCTAATCGAGGGGTTCGGGTTGGTTTATATATAGAATAACAGATACTCGGGAGTGAGTTACAGACTGGAATCTAATCGAGGGGTTCGGGGTGGTTTATATACAGAATAACAAATACCAGGGAGTGACTTACAGACTGGAATCTAATCGAGGGGTTCGAGTTGGTTTATATATAGAATAACAGATGCCCGGGAGTGAGTTACAGACTGGAATCTAATCGAGGGGTTTGGGGTGGTTTATATATAGAATAACAGATGCCCGGGAGTGAGTTACAGGCTGAATCTAATCGAGGGGTTCGGGGTGGATTATATATAGAATAACAGATACCCGGGAGTGAGTTACAGGCTGGAATCTAATCGAGGGGTACAGGGGGTTTAGAATAACAGATATCCGGAAGTGAGTTAGCGACTGGAATCTAATCGAAGAGGCCATTCAGCCCATCAAACTACTTTCGACACTCTGCAAGGAAAGTTTAACTGGTCTCACTCATCCGCCCTTTCCCCGAAACCCTGAAAATATTTTCCCTTCAGCTTCACACCCAAAATTTGCTGAAAAGGGAAATTGGGGATGGTGGGGAGAGGGGGAGGCTGATGGAGTGAGAGAGAGAGAGAGGCAGAGAGATGGTGAGAGAGAGACAGATTGAGATAGAGAGAGAGAGACAAAACTCGCCAAGAGAGAGAGAGAGACAGGGCGAGCAAGAGAGAGGGGCAGGGTGTTGTAGTGAGAGAGAGACAGTGAAAGGCGAGGCGAGAAAGAGAGCGATGGAGAAAGAGACAGGCTTATCTTAAACAGTTAATAAATACTGAGAAACAGACACAGACACGGGCTTTGTAGAAGCAGAATGAATGTGAATCATTCCATCCCGGGGGTTTTTACTTCCAGATTCAGTAATAGAAAATTCAGAATTCAAATTCACAGCTGCAAGGTGTGGGACTGAACGCCCAGATCCTTCAATATTCTAGGGAATACACAGCGAATTCATGTCTCCATACCTGTGTCTCTGTCACGTTTAAAATACTAATGTTACATGAGTCAACTCTGTCCTAAATGTCCCATTGCTGTGGGGACATAAAATGGCCACTGTGAACAAACCTAACATGTCTGCCTGGTGTTTGTAGACTAGATTCTCAGAGGAAGAGAGACAGGGAGAGAAGACACAGATCGAGTGAATGAGAAATAGAGACTCTCAGACCAAGTGGGTGACTGAGAGCCAGACAGTGAATAAAGGATATTGGTCATAGCACATGGAAAGAGCAAGAGGCCATTTAACCCTCCAACCCTGTTCCGACATTCAATGAGATCCTGGCTGATCTGTGATTGAAGCCCTTGGTCTCACATCTCTGCAGCGTGTTAGCTAACAGAAATCTATCAGCCTCAGTTTTAAACATGGAATAGTGGCTCAGCATCAATTTCCGTTCATGTGAGAGAGATCCAAACTAATACCACACTTGGCGTTTTAAAGTGTTTCTTAGTTTCTCTCCTGAAATTCTAAAATTCTAAACATAGTTGAAAAACCATGACCCCAAGGCCCAGACTCCCCAAACCAGCGGGAATAGTTAGTCTTTTTCAAACCTCCACTTGCATTATTATCCTGAAATATTGCATCAAATCACCCCCTCACCTAAATTCCAGTGTAAAGCTTCATCCACACTGTTCAACAAACACACCCAAACCAAATACATTATGGGGTTCGATAGAGAGTAACATTCCCTCTGCTCTGTCCCATCAAACAGGCCCAGGGAAGGGGCAACACAGGGTTAGATACCAAGTAAAGACAGGGCCTATTGAGTGATAAACAGAATTTCTCCATCTTTAAAATGGAGGGAGATATCTGTGTCTCTGTCACGTTGAAAGGACTAATTTACCATTCGTGAGGAGTCAACTCTGTCATAAATGTCCCATTGCTGTGGGGACATAAAATGGCCACTGTGAACAAACCTAAAATGGCTGCCTGGAGTTTGGGGATTTTTCTTACAGAATCTGAGAGAGGGAGAGAGAGAGAGAGAGAGAGCAGATGCGGAATGAGGGAATGTTAAAGAGAGAGACACAGAGTGAGAGGGGATGAACAGGCAGACGATGAAAGATTGATATCGGTCATAACATTGGGACATTTCTGACTGAGTTGAATTATGGCAAACTAGTGGCATTCTATCCTATTATCTTAAATTGTTAATAAATACTGAGAAACAGACACAGACACGGGCTTTGCAGCAGCAGAAAGAATGTGAATCATTCCATCCCGGGGGTTTTTACTTCCAGATTCAGTTTTAGAAAATTCAGAATTCAAATTCACAGCAGCAAAGTGTGGGACTGAACGCCCGGATCCTCCACTATTCCAGGGAATACACGTGGAATTTATGTCTCCATACCTGTGTCTCTGTCACGTTTAAAATATTAATGTTACATGAGTCAACTCTGTCCTAAATGTCCCATTGCTGTGGGGACATAAAATGGCCACTGTGAACAAACCTAAAATGGCTGCCTGGTGTTTGTAGTCTAGATTCTCAGAGGAAGAGAGACAGGGAGAGAGGGAAAGAGAGCTGGGTAAGCGAGTGAGATAGAGAGAGGAGATCAAGCGATAAAAAAGGGATGAGTTGAGAGAGAGAGATGAAGAGAGGGGAGCGAGTGTAGGGTAAAGATATGGGGTGAGAGAGAGAAACAGAGAAATATATAGGGTGGCAGAGAGATGGGGTGGGAGAGGGAGAAAAGGAACGAGACAGGGTAAGAGAAAGAGAAAGTGTAGGGGGAAGCTGAAAATGTTCAAAAATTTGTTAACATTATTGTGTAAAGAACAATATCCTGTGAGACATCCCTTCTCCATCTTTAAATTAGAGGGAGAGCCTTTAACCAACTTTAAAATGGGGGGGACCCCTTCCTCAATTTGTGATGTGGAAGTGCTGGAATCTAATAGAGGGGTTCGGGGTGGTTTATATATAGAAAAACATACCCGGGAGTGAGTTGCAGACTGGAATCTAATCGAGGGGTTCGGGTTGGTTTATATATAGAATAACAGATACTCGGGAGTGAGTTACAGACTGGAATCTAATCGAGGGGTTCGGGGTGGTTTATATACAGAATAACAAATACCAGGGAGTGACTTACAGACTGGAATCTAATCGAGGGGTTCGAGTTGGTTTATATATAGAATAACAGATGCCCGGGAGTGAGTTACAGACTGGAATCTAATCGAGGGGTTTGGGGTGGTTTATATATAGAATAACAGATGCCCGGGAGTGAGTTACAGGCTGAATCTAATCGAGGGGTTCGGGGTGGATTATATATAGAATAACAGATACCCGGGAGTGAGTTACAGGCTGGAATCTAATCGAGGGGTACAGGGGGTTTATCTATAGAATAACAGATATCCGGGAGTGAGTTACAAACTGGAATCAAATCGAGGGGTTCAGGGGGTTTATATATAGAATAACAGATATCCGGAAGTGAGTTAGCGACTGGAATCTAATCGAAGAGGCCATTCAGCCCATCAAACTACTTTCGACACTCTGCAAGGAAAGTTTAACTGGTCTCACTCATCCGCCCTTTCCCCGAAACCCTGAAAATATTTTCCCTTCAGCTTCACACCCAAAATTTGCTGAAAAGGGAAATTGGGGATGGTGGGGAGAGGGGGAGGCTGATGGAGTGAGAGAGAGAGAGAGGCAGAGAGATGGTGAGAGAGAGACAGATTGAGATAGAGAGAGAGAGACAAAACTCGCCAAGAGAGAGAGAGAGACAGGGCGAGCAAGAGAGAGGGGCAGGGTGTTGTAGTGAGAGAGAGACAGTGAAAGGCGAGGCGAGAAAGAGAGCGATGGAGAAAGAGACAGGCTTATCTTAAATAGTTAATAAATACTGAGAAACAGACACAGACACGGGCTTTGTAGAAGCAGAATGAATGTGAATCATTCCATCCCGGGGGTTTTTACTTCCAGATTCAGTAATAGAAAATTCAGAATTCAAATTCACAGCTGCAAAGTGTGGGACTGAACGCCCAGATCCTTCAATATTCTAGGGAATACACAGGGAATTCATGTCTCCATACCTGTGTCTCTGTCACGTTTAAAATATTAATGTTACATGAGAGAGGGGTCAACTCTGTCCTAAATGTCCCATTGCTGTGGGGACATAAAATGGCCACTGTGAACAAACCTAACATGTCTGCCTGGTGTTTGTAGACTAGATTCTCAGAGGAAGAGAGGCAGGGAGAGAAGACACAGATCGAGTGAATGAGAAATAGAGACTCTCAGACCAAGTGGGTGACTGAGAGCCAGACAGTGAATAAAGGATATTGGTCATAGCACATGGAAAGAGCAAGAGGCCATTTAACCCTCCAACCCTGTTCTGACATTCAATGCGATCCTGGTTTTTATTTGTGTGTGCCTGCGTCTATGAGAAAGTATATATCTGTGCAAGTGTGTGCGTGTGTTTGTGTGTACATGAGAGAGAGAGAATGTATATATGTGTGTGTGTGTGTTTGTGTGTGAGGAAGAATGTATGTGTGTGTGAGATTGTGTGTATTCTCTGTTTTCCTGGGAGAGAAAGAGAGAGAGAGAGATAGACGGTGAGATAGATGGGATGAAAGAGGTACAGAGATAGAAAGAGAGCAACAGAGAGACAAGGTAAAAGGGAGAGCGATGGGTGCGACAGAGAGAGTAGCAGAGTAACGGAGGAAAGGAGTGAGTGAGAGAGAGAAAGACGGAACGACAGATAGAGAGACAGAGGGGCAGAGAGACAGGGTGAGAGGGAAAGAGAGCTGGGTAAGCGAGTGAAATAGAGAGGGGAGATCGAGAAAAAGAAAAAGGGATGAGTTGAGAGAGAGAGATGAAGAGAGGGGAGCGAGTGTAGGGTAAATTGATGGGGTGAGAGAGAGAAACAGAGAAATATATAGAGTGGCAGACAGATGGGATGGGAGGGGGAGAGAAGGAACGAGACAGGATGAGAGAAAGAGAAAGTGTAGGGGGAAACTGATAATGTTCAAAAATTTGTTAACATTATTGAGTATAAAGAACATCAAATCACCCCCTCACCTAAATTCCAGTGTAAAGCTTCATCCACTCTGTTTAACAAACACACCCAAACCAAATACAGTATGGGGTTCGATAGAGAGTAACATTCCCTCTGCTCTGTCCCATCAAACAGGCCCAGGGAAGGGGCAGCACAGGGTCAGAAACCAAGTAAAGACAGGGCCTATTGAGTGATAAACAGAGTTTCTCCATCTTTAAAATGGAGGGAGATATCTGTGTCTCTGTCACATTGAAAGGACTAATTTACCATTCGTGAGTAGTCAACTCTGTCATAAATGTCCCAGTGCTGTGGGGACATAAAATGGCCACTGTGAACAAACCTAAAATGGACGCCTGGAGTTTGGGGAAATTTCTTACAGAATCTGAGAGGGGGAGAGAGAGAGAGCGAGAGAGCAGACGCGGAATGAGGGAATGTTAAAGAGCGAGACACAGAGTGAGAGGGGATGAACAGGCAGACGATCAAAGAATGATATTAATCACAACAGATACCTGAGATTGAGTTACAGACTGGAATCTAACGGAGGGGTTTGGGTTTGTTTATATATAGAATAACAGACACCCGGCAGTGAGTTTCAGACAGGAATCTAACGGAGGGGTTTGGGGTGGTTTATATATAGAATAACAGATACCCGGCAGTGAGTTACAGGCAGGAATCTAACGGAGGAGTTTCGGGTGGTTTATATATAGAATAACAGATGCCCGGGAGTGAGTTACGGGCTGAAATTTAATCGAGGGGTTCGGGGTGGTTTATATATAAATCATGTAGATATAATATATATCGAATAAAAGATATCCGGGAGTGAGTTAAAGAACGGAATCTCATCGAGGGGAATGAGGGGTTTATATATAGAATAATAGATACCCGGGAGTGAGTTACAGACAGGAATCTAATCGAGTGCTTCCGGGGGTTTATATACAGAATCATAGATACCCGGGATTGAGTTACAGGCTGGAATTTAATTAAGGGGTGCAGGGGGTTTATATAGAGAATAATCGATACCCGGGATTGAGTTACAGACTCGATTCTAATTGAAGGGATCAGGGGGTTTATATATAGAATCATAGATACCCGGGATTGAGTTACAGACTGGAATCTAATCGAGGGGTTCAGGGGGTTTATATATAGAATCATAGATACCAGCGATTGAGTTACAGACTGGAATCTAATCGAGGGGTTCAGGGGGTTTATATATAGAATAATAAATACCTGGGATTGAGTTACAGACTGCAATCTAATCGAGGGGTTCAGTGGGTTTATATAGAGAATAATAGATACCCGGGAGTGAGTTACAGACTGGAATCTAATTGAGGGGTGCAGGGGGTTTATATAGAGAATAATAGATAACCGGGATTGAGTTACAGACTGGAATCAAGAACAGTTGAAAATATCATTTTTCTTGTGATGTGCTGAAGTGCAGGTTACAGAGGCTGATTCATGGAATGGGTAGTGTGAGTTTTTAAGCAGCTTTATCCCAAATATCAAATTTAATTTCTCATTGGAACTGTTTGATGTTTTCTTAGTCTTGACACAATTGGAAAGGGACTCTTTGGACCCTCACTGTTTGCAGCTTTTCACCATTTACAATGTAACCTGTTCCATCCTTTTTAAAGTGGGCAGCCACACATTTGCCTATAATGAAATCCATCTTTCACTATTTCACTCATTCACTTAAGGTGTACATATCTCTTTGGAATTTGAAGTGCAGCTTACAGATTGGATTGGAACTTTCTGCTTTAAGAATCATTAACCAAGTTACACAGAGTTAAACATCAAAACTGACATTCTGAAACAGGAGAGGGCCCCACAACTTCAATTCTGTGATTCTCTAGCACCTCATGATCTGTATCTTACAATATGTCTGCCCCCCTCATGTCTCTGAAGACTTGGGAAATGTTTCAGACATTGGGGAACCATTTCTGTCAATGGGGATATTTCCTTTGAAGCATTTCATTGTCTTGGGACATTTACAGTAAACGGCTCCTTCAAAAGACATCATTAAAATTCACTCTTTAATCATCCAAATCCTTTTGCCCATTCAGACTCCCTGGCCCTACATCCTATTGTTTCAAAGCTAACTTACATTTCACAATGTAGGAATGTGTGAATGCAAACACTTTCTTCACACGTTTCCACAATACTAAGGCTCACACTATTCAGGGTGAAATTTTCAAGACAACATTCATCAACTGACAGATTTCCAGCTCCAGCTAATTGTAGATTTTTATTTTTAATTTTGGGATAACAGGACTGAAATTGTACGGCATCCCAGTGTGAGATTTAAACTCCTGTTTATTTCAATCTTTAGCTCAGGAATTCACATTAAAACATGCAGAGAATTGAAACCTTCCTCATACAGTTGCCTGTTTGTTCCAGTGTTGGTATATTCCCTCTTTCTCTTGCGTTTTCACTTGTCTGAAGAAATTGAATTGTTGACATTGGATAATCATCCCTTTCCCATGAAAATGTAAACTGCTGGGAAACTGCAACAGACACAATCTTATGCAGTGATCAAAATCCAGCACCTTTATTCATCAATCCCATTTCCTATCTCTGTAGAAACTCCCTTCCACTGACAGATTCTGAGATCCATACTCAATCTCAAAAACCACCACAGAAAAGTGACTGCTTATTTTAAACAGTGAATCTGAACTATTTGAAGTTCTGACTCAGTCACAGAATCGCAGAAATTTTGACTCTGTGGGATGAAAATTATCAGAATAACTTTGCAACATACAGGTAACCTGTAGTGACCGGAGGATACTTGTCTGTTCAAAAGGGATTCGATAAGATGCCTCACAAAGCTTGTTAATCAGGACAAGAGCTCATACATTCCCCTAATCTCCCCACCCAGTTCCTCTCAGGATTTGACAATTTGATCAAGTCACCCCTGATGCTACTAAATTTCAGGGAATACAACCCGAGTTTGTGCAATCTCACTTTGCAATTTAACCCTTGGAATCCAGGTCTCATTCTGGCAAAGCTGTGATGCACTCGAACTGTCTAAAATGTCCCTGGAGTGTCGGATTAACCCGGGTCACTCACATATACCCAGGTCAGGTTCAAGACTCACCTGTCTCACTCGCTGAGACGCTCCTGTACCACTGGCCTTATTGTAGTCGGATGCCGCATTGGGAGCAGGACAGGTAGACGGGATTAGGATGACTGTTCATGTGGAGGGTAAACACGAGGAATCTATCAGAGAATCAGAACAGACCAGGGAGAATCAAAGAAGGAAACTGATGTTCAATTTATTAGGCCTGATTTGTGGATTGTTTTTGTTTTTGGCGAGAAAGTTGCCAACAAACACTCCCAGAAAGGATGCAGCAGGGGCTAGATACAGAGAAAAGCTCCCTCGATACTGTCCCCATCAAACACTCCCAGGACGGGAACAGGACAGGATCAGATACAGAGTAAAGCTACCTCTACACTTTCCCCATCAAACACTCCCAGGGCAGGAAAAGCACTGGGTTAGATAGAGAGTAAAGCTCCCTCTACACTGTCTCCATCAAACACTCTCAGGTCTGGTACAGCACAGGGTTAGATACAGTGTAAACCTCCCTCTATGCTCTCCCCATCAAACACTCCCAGGACTGGTACAGCACGGGGTTAGATAAAGAGTAAAGCTGCCCCTACACTGTGGACATCATACACTCCCAGGGCAGGTACAGCACGGGGTTAGATACCGAGTAAAGCGCCCCCTACACTGTGCCCAACATACACACCCAGGGCAGGTAGAGCACGGGGTTATATACAGAGTAAATTTCCCTCTAATCTGTCCCCATCAAACGCTCCCAGGACAGGTACAGCACGGGGTTAGATACAGAGTAAAGCTCCCTCTACACTGTCCCCATCAAGCACTCCCAGGTCCGGTACAGCACAGGGTTAGATACAGTGTAAACCTCCCTCTATACTCTCCCCATCAAACACTCCCAGGTCTGGTACAGCAAGGGGTTAGATTCAGAGTAAAGCTCCCTCTACACTATCGCCATCAAACACTCCCAGGACTGGTACAGCACGGGGTTAGATACAGAGTAACGCTCCCTCTATACTGTCCCCATCAAACACTCCCAGGACTGGTACAGCACGGGGTTAGATACAGAGTAAAGCTCCCCCTACACTGTGCCCATCGTACACTACCAGGGCAGGTACAGCACGGGGTTAGATACAGTCTAAATTTTCCTCTAAGCTGTCCCCATCAAACACTCCCAGGACAGGTGCAGCACAGAGTTAGATACAGAGTAAAGCTCAGTCTAAACTGTCCCCATCAAGCACACACATGGCAGGTACAGGACAGAGTTAGATGCAGAGTAAGTCTACCTTACACCGTCCGCATCAAACACTCCCAGGGCAGATACAGTAGAAGGTTTGATACAGAGTAAATCTTCCACTGCACTGTCCCCATCAAACTCTCCCAGGTCAGGTACAGCACGGGGTTAGGTACAGAGTTAAACTTCCTCGATAATGTCCCCATCAAACACTCCCAGGACAGGTACAGCACAGGGTTAGATGCAGAGAAAATTTCCCTCTATAATGTATCCATCTAAAATTCCCAGTACAGGTACACCACAGGGTTAGATACAGAGTAAAGCTCCCTCGATACTGTACCCATCAAACACTCCCAGGACAGGTACAGCACGGGGTTAGATATAGAGTAAATTTCCCACTAATCTGTCCCCATCAAACACTCCCAGGACAGGTAAACACGGGGTTTGATACAGAGTAAAGCTCCCTCTACACTGTCCCCATCAAACTCTCCCAGTGCAGGTACATTACGGGGTTAGATACAGAGTAAAACTTCCTCTACACTGTCCCCATCAAACACTCCCAGGACAGGTACAGCACGGTGTTAGATACAGAGTAAATCTCCCACTACACCATCCCCATCAAACAGTCCCTGGACAGGTACAGCACGGGTTTAGATACAGAATAAAGGTCCCACTGCACTGTCATCATCAAACACTCCCAGGGCACGTACAGCACTGGGTTAGATACAGAGTAAAGCTCCCTCAATACTGTCCCCATCAAACACTCCCAGGACAGGTACAGCACAGGGTTTGATACAAGGTGAAGCTTCCTCTGCACTGTTCCCATAAAACACTCCCTGGACAGGGACAGAACAAGGTTAGATAAACAGTAAAGCTCCCTCTATACTGTCCCCATCAAACACTCCCAGGACATGTACAGCACGGTGTTAGATACAGAGTAAATCTCCCACTACACCGTCCCCATCAAACACTCCCAGGCCAGGTACAGCACGGGTTTATATACAGAATAAAGTTCCCACTGCACTGTCATCATCCAACACTCCCAGGGCACGTACAGCACTAGGTTAGATAAAGAGTAACGCTCCCTCTATACTGTCCACATCAAACACTCCCAGGACAGGTACAGCACAGGGTTAGATACAGAGCAAAGCTCCCTCTGCACTGTCCCCTTCAAACACTCCCTGGACAGGAACAGAACTGGGTAAGATACAGAGTAAAGCTCCCTCGATACTGGCCCCATCAAACACTCCTACGACGGGAACATGACAGGGTCAGATACAGAGAAAAGCTACCTCTACACTTTCCCCATCAAACACTCCCAGGGCAGGAAAAGCACTGGGTGAGATACTGAGTAAAGCTCCCTCTACACTGTCTCCATCAAACACTCCCAGGTCCCCTACAGCACAGGGTTAGATACAGTGTATACCTCCCTCAATACTCTCCCCATCAAACACTCCCAGTACTGGTACAGCACGGGGTTAGATACAGAGTAAAGCTCTCCCTACACTGTGCCCATCGTACACTCCCAGGGCAGGTACAGCACGGGTTCAGATACAGTGTAAAACTCCCTCTATACTCTCCCCATCTAACACTCCCAGGACTGGTACAGCACGGGGTTAGATAGAGAGTAAAGCTCCCTCTACACTCTGCCCATCGTACACTCCGAGGGCAGGTACAGCACGGGGTTAGATACAGTCTAAATTTTCCTCTAAGCTGTCCCCATCAAACACTCCCAGGACTGGTGCAGCACAGAGTTAGGTACAGAGTAAAGCTCAGTCTTCACTGTCCCCATCAAGCACTCACAGGGCAGGTACAGGACAGGGTTTGATACAAAGTAAAGCTTCCTCTACACTGTCCCCATCAAACTCTCGCAGGACAGGTACAGCACGGGGTTAGGTACAGAGTTAAACTTCCTCGATACTGTCCCCATCAAACACTCCCAGGACAGGTACAGCACGGGGTTAGATGCAGAGAAAATTTCCCTCTATAATGTATCCATCTAAAATTCCAAGTACAGGTACACCACAGGGTTAGATATACAGTAAAGCTTCCTCGATACTGTACCCATCAAACACTCCCAGGTCAGGTACAGCACGGTGTTAGATACAGAGTAAAGCTCCCTCGATACTGTCCCCATCAAACACTCCCAGGACAGGTACAGCACGGGGTTAGATGCAGAAAAAAGTTCCTTCGATAATGTATCCATCTAAAATTCCCAGTACAGGTACAGCACGGGGTAAGATACAGAGTAAAGCTCCCTCGATACTGTCCCATCATACACTCCCAGGACTGGTACAGCCCGGGGTTAGAAACAGAGAAAAACTCCCTCTACACTGTTCCATCATACACTCCAATGGCAGTTACAGCACAGGGTTAGATACAGAGTAAATCTCCCAATAACCTGTCCCCATCTAAAACTCCCAGGACTGGTACTGCCCGGGGTAAGATTCAGAGTAAAGCTCCCTCTACACAGTCCCCATGAAGCACTCCCAGGGCAGGTACAGGACAGGGTTATATATAGAGTAAAGCTCCCTCTACACCGTCCCCATCAAACACTCCCAGTGCAGGTACATTACGGGGTTAGATACAGAGTAAAACTTCCTCTACACTGTCCCCATCAAACACTCCCAGGACAGGTACAGCACGGTGTTAGATACAGAGTAAATCTCCCACTACACCGTCCCCATCAAACAGTCCCAGGCCAGGTACAGCACGGGTTTAGATACAGAATTAAGGTCCCACTGCACTGTCATCATCAAACACTCCCAGGGCACGTACAGCACTGGGTTAGATACAGAGTAAAGCTCCCTCAATACTGTCCCCATCAAACACTCCCAGGACAGGTACAGCACAGGGTTTGATACAAGGTGAAGCTCCCTCTGCACTGTTCCCATAAAACACTCCCTGGACAGGGACAGAACAAGGTTAGATAAACAGTAAAGCTCCCTCTATACTGTCCCCATCAAACACTCCCAGGACAGGAACAGGACAGGGTTAGATACAGAGTAAAGCTCCCTCTACAGTGTCTCAATCAAACACTACCAGGTCCGCTACAGCACGGGGTTAGATACAGAGTAAAGCTCCCTCTACACCATCCCCATCAAACACTCCCAGTGCAGGTACATTACGGGGTTAGATACAGAATAAAACTTCCTCTACACTGTCCCCACCAAACACTCCCAGGACAGGTACAGCACGGTGTTAGATACAGAGTAAATCTCCCACTACACCGTCCCCATCAAACACTCCCAGGCCAGGTACAGCACGGGTTTAGATACAGAATAAAGTTCACACTGCACTGTCATCATCAAACACTCCCAGGGCACGTACAGCACTAGGTTAGATAAAGATTAAAGCTCCCTCTATACTGTCCCCATCAAACACTCCCAGGACAGGTACAGCACAGGGTTAGATACAGAGCAAAGCTCCCTCTGCACTGTCCCCTTCAAACACTCCCTGGACAGGAACAGAACTGGGTAAGATACAGAGTAAAGCTCCCTCGATACTGGCCCCATCAAACACTCCCACGACGGGAACATGACAGGATCCGATACAGAGAAAAGCTTCCTCTACACTTTCCCCATCAAACACTCCCAGGGCAGGAAAAGCACTGGGTGAGATACTGAGTAAAGCTCCCTCTACACTGTCTCCATCAAACACTCCCAGGTCCCCTACAGCACAGGGTTAGATACAGTGTATACCTCCCTCAATACTCTCCCCATCAAACACTTCCAGGACTGGTACAGCACGGGGTTAGATACAGAGTAAAGCTCCCCCTACACTGTGCCCATCGTACACTCCCAGGGCAGGTACAGCACGGGTTTAGATACAGTGTAAAACTCCCTCTATACACTCCCCATCTAACACTCCCAGGACTGGTACAGCACGGGGTTAGATAGAGAGTAAAGCTCCCTCTACACTATCGCCATCAAACACTCCCAGGACTGGTACAGCACGGGGTTAGATTCAGAGTAAAGCTCCCTCTATACTGTCCCCATCAAACACTCCCAGGACTGGTACAGCACGGGGATAGATACAGAGTAAAGCTCCCCCTACACTGTGCCCATCGTGCACTCCCAGGGCAGGTACAGCACGGGGTTGGAAACAGTCTAAATTTCCCTCTAAGCTGTCCCCATCAAACACTCCCAGGACTGGTGCAGCATGGGGTTAGATACAGAGTAAATCTCCCTCGATACTGTACCCATCAAACACTCCCAGGACTAGTACAGCCCGGTGTTAGAAACAGAGAAAAACTCCCCCTACACTGTGCCCATCATACACTCCCATGGCAGTTACAGCTCAGGGTTAGATACAGAGTAAATCTCCCTCTAAACTGTCCCATTCTAAAACTCCAAGGACTGGTACTGCCCGGGGTAACATTCAGAGTAATGCTCCCTCTACACAGTCCCCATGAAGCACTCCCAGGGCAGGTACAGGACAGGGTTATATACAGAGTAAAGCACATTCTAAACTGTCCCCATCAAACCCTCCCAGTACAGGTACAGCACGGGGTTAGATACAGAGTAAAGCTCCCTCTACACCGTCCCCATCAAACACTCCCAGTGCAGGTACATTAGGGGGTTAGATACAGAGTAAAACTTCCTCTACACTGTCCCCATCAAACACTCTTAGGACAGGTACAGCACGGTGTGAGATACAGAGTAATTCTCCCACTACAACGTCCCCAATAAAAAACTCCCAGGCCAGGTTCAGCACTGGTTTAGATACAGAATAAATGTCCCACTGCACTGTCATCATCAAACACTCCCAGGGCAGGTACAGCACTGGGTTAGATAAAGATTAAAGCTCCCTCTATACTGTCCCCATAAAACACTCCCAGGACAGGTACAGCACAGGGTTTGATACAAGGTAAAGCTCCTTCTGCACTGTTCCCATAAAACACAACCTGGACAGGAACAGAACAGGGTTAGATACAGATTAAAGCTCCCTCTATACTGTCCCCATCAAACACTCCCAGGACAGGAACAGGACAGGGTTAGATACAGAGTAAAGCTACCTCTACACTTTCCCCATCAAACACTCCCAGGGCAGGAAAAGCATTGGGTTAGATACAGAGTAAAGCTCCCTCTACACTTTCTCCATCAAACACTCCCAGGCCCCCTACAGCACAGGGTTAGATACAGTGTAAATCTCCCTCTATGCTCTCCCCATCAAACACTCACAGGACTGGCACAGCACGGGGTTAGATACAGAGAAAATCTCCCTCTAACCTGTCCGCATCAAACACTCCCAGGACTGGTACTGCCCGGGGTAAGATTCAGAGTAAAGCTCCCTCTACACTGTCCCCATGAAGCACTCCCAGGGCAGGTACAGGACAGGTTTATATACAAAGTAAAGCTCCCTCTAAACTGTCTCCATCAAACACTCCCAGGCCCCCTACAGCACAGGGTTAGATACAGTGTAAATCTCCCTCTATACTCTCCCCATCAAACACTCACAGGACTGGCACAGCACGGGGTTAGATACAGAGAAAATATCCCTCTAACCTGTCCGCATCAAACACTTCCAGGACTGGTACTGCCCGGGGTAAGATTCAGAGTAAAGCTCCCTCTACACTGTCCCCATGAAGCACTCCCAGGGCAGGTACAGGACAGGTTTATATACAGAGTAAAGCTCCCTCTAAACTGTCCCCTTCAAACCCTCCCTGGACAGGTACAGCACGGGGTTAGATACAGAGTAAAGCTCCCTTTACGCGGTCCCCATCAAACACTCCCAGTGCCGGTACATTAGGGGGTTAGATACAGAGTAAAACTTCCTCTACACTGTCCCCATCAAACAATCCCAGGACAGGTACAGCACGGTGTTAGATACAGAGTAAATCTCCCACTACACCGTCCCCATCAAACACCTCCAGGCCAGGTACAGCACGGGTTTATATACAGAATAAAGGTCCCACTGCACTGTCATCATCAAACACTCCCAGGGCAAGTACAGCACTGGGTTCGATACAGAGTAAAGCTCCATCTAAACTGTCCCCATCAAACACTCCCAGGACAGGTACAGCACAGGGTTAGATACAGAGTAAAGCTCCCTCTATACTGTCCCCATCAAACACTGCCAGGACAAGAACAGCACGGGGTTAGATACAGAGTAAAGCTACCTCTACACTGTCTCCATCAAACTCTCCCAGGACAGGGTTAGATACAGAGTAAAGCTCCCTCTATACTGTCCCCATCAAACACTCCCAGGACAGGAACAGGACAGGGTTAGATACAGAGTAAAGCTACCTCTACACTTTCCCCATCAAACACTCCCAGGACTGCTACAGCACAGGGTTAGATTCAGAGTAAATCTCCCTCTATGCCGTCCCCATCAAACACTCCCTGGGCAGGTAAAGCACAGGGTTAGATAAAGAGTAATGCTTCCTCTACACTGTTCCTATCAAACACTCCCAGGACTTTTACAGCACTGGGTTAGATACAGAGTTTAGCTCCCTCTACACTGTCCCCATCAAACACTCCCAGGACAGGTACAGTGATGACCCCCGACCCCTTCAGAACCTCAGAAAGACTGAGCGCTTTGCAGTGAATGAATGAATGTTTAAAATGCTCTCATTGTTAGTGAGTCACTTGCTTCACTGTCCCTGGATTCATTTTCGCAATTCGGCCTTTTCTAAAAGATGTGACTGGGAGCTGGGCAGAGTCTACACATTAGAGACCCCCAGATCCTGTGTCTATTCACACCCCCTCCTCTTGTTTTGCTACCTCAGCCCCTCTGTTTCAAACCTCTTTCCAGACATTATGGCAAACTTGTGGCATTCTAAACTATTATCTTAAATTGTTAATAAATACTGAGAAACAGACACAGACACGGGCTTTGCAGCAGCAGAAAGAATGTGAATCATTCCATCCCGGGGCTTTTTACTTCCAGATTCAGTTTTAGAAAATTCAGAATTCAAATTCACAACAGCAAAGTGTGGGAGTGAACGCCCGGATCCTTCAATATTCCAGGGAATACACGTGGAATTTATGTCTCCATACCTGTGTCTCTGTCACGTTTAAAATACTAATGTTACATGACTCAACTCTGTCCTAAACGTCCCATTGCTGTGGGGACATAAAATGGCCACTGTGAACAAACCTAAAATGGCTGCCTGGTGTTTGTAGACTAGATTCTCAGAGGAAGAGAGACAGGGTAAGAAGACACAGATCGAGTGAATGAGAAATAGAGACTCTCAGACCAAGTGGGTGACTGAGAGCCAGACAGTGAATAAAGGATATTGGTCATAGCACATGGAAAGAGCAAGAGGCGATTTAACCCTCCAGCCCTGTTCTGACATTCAATGAGATCCTGGCTGATCTGTGATTGAACCCCTTGGTCTCATATCTCTGCAGCGTGTTAGCTAACAGAAATCTATCAGCCTCAGTTTTAAACATGGAATAGTGGCTCAGCATCAATTTCCGTTCATGTGAGAGAGATCCAAACTAATACCACGCTTGGTGTTTTAAAGTGTTTCTTAGTTTCCCTCCTGCAATTCTAAAATTCTAAACATAGTTGAAAAACCATGGCCCCAAGGCCCAGACTCCCCAAACCGACAGAAATAGTTAGTCTTTTTCGAACATCTACTTGCATTATTATCCTGAAATATTTCATCAAATCACCCCCTCACCTAAATTCCAGTGTAAAGCTTCATCCACACTGTTCAACAAACACACCCAAACCAAATACAGTATGGGGTTCGATAGAGAGTTAAATTCCCTCTGCTCTGTCCCATCCAACAGGCCCAGGGAAGGTTCAACACCGGGTTAGATACCAAGTAAAGACAGGGCCTATTGTGTTATAAACAGAGAAATGGTCGTGTGTCGTCCAAACAGAGGCCGGGTGAAGTGTAGCATTCAGAGAGACACGGCCACGTGTTATATCAACTTAGAGAATGTCTAGTGCAGTATTAACTGAGGCAGGGTCTAGTGTAATTGAAACAGAGGCCTGGTCTAGTGCAATCAGAACGGAAACAGGTTGTTGCTCAGAATCCAATGAAGACAAGGACAAGGTCAATTGTGTGAGGCATTTCTCATCATCTCTGATCTTATGAGGAAAGGATTCTGATTTTCTTATGAGGAAAGGTTGTACAGGCTGGGCCTGTATCCATTGGAGTTTAGAATTTGGAGAGGTGATCTTAGTGAAAGATGTAAGTTACTGAGGTGACTTGACAGGGTGGATGTGGAGAAGATGTTTCCCCTTGTGGGAGAGTTTGGAACTAGGGGCGAAGTTTAAAACTATTTTCAAACAATTTAAAAAATGGATGCTAAGCTCCAATTCACACTCAGTGATGCAGTCTATAAAAAAAGGGAATTATTTAAAAAGATCTGAAAATGTCTACGAAACACAGCACACCCCAAATGAAGCTGATTCCAACATCAAACACAGAAGGGGTGTAAATCTCAATTCCATCCCACGTAATCACACTGCCCCGGGAATCATATCCTTCCTATGGTGTGGCTCCCAGGACTGTACACAATACTCCATCTGAGGTCTAACTAGCGTCTTATATAAATTCAGCATAACCTCCCTGCTCTTGTACTCTAAGCCCCTATTAGTAAAGTCCAGGATACAATCTGCTTTATGAACCACTCGCTCAACCTGTCCTGCCACCTTCAATGATCTATGCACATCTCCACCCAGGTCTTTCTGCTCCTGCACCCCATTCAAAATTACACCCCTAATTTTGTTTTTCATGTCCATGTTTCTCCTACCAAAATGCATCACATCAAACGTCTCCACATTGAATATCATTGGCCACCTATCTGCCCACTCTCCCAACTTGTCAATGTCCTTTTGATGCTCTACACTGTCCCCCTCTCTGTTTATCATTCTCCCAAGTTTTGTGCCATCCACAAACTCTCAGATGGTCCCCTGCACACCAATATCTCAATCATTTATATACAGCAGGGAAATCCAGGGTTCCAATACTGACCACAGTGAAACTCTACTACAATCCTACATCCAGCCGGAAAAATATCCGTGAACTCTCTGTTTCCTATCCATCAGCCAATTCTGTATCCACATTTCGCTGGTCTGAATCATCTGCCTTTTCACGGGACCCTGAAAAAAATTTCTATTCTGCTTTATATCCAATTTTGGCTCAAAAGAAGTGGGAGAGGGAGAGAGGGAGAGAGAGAGAGGGCGAGATAGATGGGATGAAAGAGGTACAGAGGTAGAAAGAGAGACAAGGCGAGAGGGAGAGAGATGGGGGCGACAGAGAGAGGAGCAGAGCAACGGAGGAAAGGAGTGAGAGAGAGGGAGAGATGGCCGGAATGAGAGATAGAGAGACAGAGCGGCGGAGAGACAGGGTGAGAGAGAAAGAGAGCTGGGGCGAGTGAGTGAGATAGAGAGAAGAGATAAAATGAAAGGAAAAGGGATGAGGTGAAAGAGAGAGAGGTGAAGAGAGGGGAGCGAGTTTAGGGTAAAGTGATGGGGTGAGAGAGAGAAACAGAGGAATGTGGTAGAGTGGCAGAGAGATGGGGTGGAAGAGGGAGAGAATGAAAATGATGGTGAGAGAAAGAGAAAGTGTAGGGGGAAACTGAAAATGTTCCGAAATTAATAAACATTTTTGAGTATAAAGAACAATATCCTGTGACATATCCCTTCTCTATCTTTAAATTGGAGGGATATCCTTTCACCATCTTTAAAATGGGGGGAGACCCCTTCCTCAACTTGTGATGTGGAAGTGCTGGAATCTAATCGTGGGGTTTGTGGGGTTTACATATAGAATAATAGATACCAAGGATTCAGTTACAGACTGGAATCTAATCGAGGTGTTCAGGGGGTTTATATATATTATAATAATTACCCGGGAGTAAGTTACAGGCGGGAATCTAATCGAGGTGTCAGGGGGTTTATATATAGAATAATAGATACCAAGGATTGACTTACAGACTGGAATCTAATCGAGGGGTTCAGGGGGTTTATATATTAAATAATAGATACCCGGGAGAGAGTTACAGACTGGAATCTAATCGAGGGGTTCAGGGGGTTTATATATAGAATAATAGATACCCGGGTGTGAGTTACGGACTGGAATCTAATCGAGGGGTTCAGGGGGTTTATATATAGAATAACAGATACTCGGGAGTGAGTTACAGACTGGAATCTAATCGAGGGGTTCAGGGGGTTTATGTATAGAATAATAGATTCCCGGGAGTGAGTTACAGACTGGAATCACGAACTGTTGAAAATATCATTTTTCTTGTGATGTGCTGAAGTGCAGGTTACAGAGGCTGATTCATGGAATGGGTAGTGTGAGTTTTTAACCAGCTTTATTCCAAATATCAAATTTAATTTCTCATTGGAACTGTTTGATGTTTTCTTGGTCTTGAGACAAATGGTTAAGGACTCTTTGGACCCTCACTGTTTGCAGCTTTTCACCATTTATAATGTAACCTGTTCCATCCTTTTTAAAGTGGGCAGCCACACATTTGCCTATAATGAAATCCATCTTTCACTATTTCACTCATTCACTTAAGGTGTACATATCTCTTTGGAATTTGAAGTGCAGGTTACAGATTGGATTGGATCTTTCTGCTTTCTGAATCATTAGCCAAGTATCACAGAGTTAAACATCAAAACTGACATTCTGAAACAGGAGAGGGCCCCACAACTTCAATTCTGTGATTCTCTGGCATCTCATTATCTGTATCTTACAATATGTCTGCCCCCTTCATGTCTCTGAAGACTTGGGAAAGTGTTTCAGACATTGGGGAACCATTTCTCTCTCTCGGGACATTTCCTCTGAAGCATTTCATTGTCTCGGGACATTTACAGTAAATGGCTCCTTCAAAGGACATCATTAAAATTCACTCTTTAATCATCCAAAACCTTTTGTCCATTCAGACTCCCTGGCCCTACATCCTATTGTTTCAAAGCTAACTAACATTTCACAATGTAGGAATGTATGAATGCAAAGACTTTCTTCACACGTTTCCACAATACTAAGGCTCACACTATTCAGGGTGAAATTTTCAAGACAACATTCATCAACTGACAGATTTCCAGCTCCAAATAGAAGCTTCAAGATACAGAAAGTGACACAGAAATGAAACATCCGATTTATCTGAATCTGCATCCGTTATTGGACAGCGCGGGGTTAGATAGGAATTAAAGTTGTTATTAAATTGTACCCATCAAACACTGCCAGAACAGGTACAGCACGGGGTTCCATACAGAGTAAAGCTCCCTCAACAATTGAGTTATGAGATTAAAAAGCGTCATTCACCTTTGAATTTGAGTTCAATTTAAAAAGTGTTCAAATTAAAAGTTCATCAGCTGGAGAAAAGGGTAAAGCTCCAAATATTTTTCAACATGCCTGGCTATAAAAAACATGATTCATTTACATTAGTATCTTGAAGCATTTGATCAAATCACCCCTTAACCTCAATTCCAGTGTTTCAGAGTGAAGCTTTGACTACACTGTTCATCAAACACTCCCAACCCAAGTACAGTATGGGGTCCATACAGAGTCAAATACAAAAAATTGGTTCGATGGTGACAGGGGGAGAGACAGGGTGAAGGTTTTGAGAAAGGGATGAAGGGGGGGGGGATGTGGTGAAAATCTTTTTAAATCAGCGAGTGGTGATGACCTGGAACCCGTGCAAAATGCGGTGTCTGGGGGATGAGTGTCTGATCAGTGTCTCCATAGTTGTGTCTCTGTCACGTTGAAAGTACCAACGTCACATTCCTGAGGAGTCAACTCTGTCAGAAATGTCCCAGTGCTGTGGGGACATAATATGGCCTCTGTGAACAAACCTAAAAGGCTGACTGGTGTTTGTGTCATTTATATAGATTCTGAGAGAGAGGAAGAGAGAGAGAGAGAGACAGACCGAGCGAGTGAGAAGAAGACAGAGACACAGATGGAGAGGAGACCGAGAGACAGAGATTGAAGGAAGGATATTTATCATAGTACATTGGAAGAGGAAGATTCCATTTCTCCCCACACCCTGTTTCTGACATTCAATGAGATCCTGACTGATCTCTGATCGACCTCCATATTTCTTTACACCTTTGCCTAACAAAAATCTATCATCCTCAGATTGAAACATTAACAAGAGACTTTGTGTCAATTGACGTTTGCAGAAACCTGTTTCAAATTAAAGCTTTGGCTACACTGTCATCAAACACTCCCAACCCAAATACAGTATGCGGTTCGATACAGGGTCAAATTCTCTTTGCTTTGTACAAGAAATTTTTAATTGTAGATTTTTATTTTTAATTTTAGGCTAACAGGACTGAAATTGTACGGCTTCTCAGTATGAGATTTAAACTCCTGTTTATTTCAATCTTTAGCTCAGGAATTCACATTAAAACATGCAGAGAATTGAAACCTTCCTCATACAGTTGCCTGTTTGTTCCAGTGTTGGTATATTCCCGCTTTCTCCTGCGTTTTCACTTGTCAGAAGAAATTGAATTGTTGACATTGGATAATCATCCCTTTCCCAAGAAAATATAAACTCCTGGGAAACTGCAACAGACACAATCTTATGCAGTGATCAAAATCCTGCACCTTTATTCATCAATCCCATTTCCTATCTCTGTAGAAACTCCCTTCCACTGACAGATTCTGAGATCCATACTCAATCTCAAAAACCACCACAGAAAAGTGACTGCTTATTTTAAACAGTGAATCTGAACTATTTGAAGTTCCGACTCAGACACAGAATCGCAGAAATTTTTACTCTGTGGGATGAAAATTATCAGAATAACTTTGCAACATACAGGTAACATAAATAGGATTTGACCATTTGATCAAGTCAACCCTGATGCTACTAGATTTCAGGGAATACAACCCGAATTTGTGCAATCTCACTTTGCAATTTAACCCTTGGAATCCAGGTCTCATTCTGGCAAAGCTGTGATGCACTCGAACTGTCTAAACTGTCCCTGGAGTGTCGGATTAACCCGGGTCACTCACATACACCCAGGTCAGGCTCAAGACTCACCTGTCTCACTCGCTGAGACGCTCCTGTATCACTGGCCTTATTGTAGTCGGATGCCGCATTGGGAGCAGGACAGGTAAACGGGATTAGGATGACTGGTCATGTGGAGGGTAAACATAAGCAATCTATCAGAGAATCAGAACAGACCAGGGAGAATCAAACAAGGAAACTGATGTTCAATTTATTAGGCCTGATTTGTGGATTGTTTTTGTTTTGGGCGACAATGTTGCCAACAAACACTCCCAGAAAGGATGCAGCAGGGGCTAGATACAGAGTAAAGCTCCCTCGATACTGTCCCCATCAAACACTCCCTGGACAGGAACAGAACAGGGTTAGATACAGAGAAAAGCGCCCTCGATACTGTCCCCATCAAACACTCCCAGGACAGGTACAGCACGGGGTTAGATACTGAGTAAAGCTCCATCTGCACTGTCCCCATCAAACACTCCCAGGGCAGGTACAGCACGGGGTTAGATACAGAGTAATGCTCCCTCTACACTGTCTCCATCAAACACTCCCAGGACTGGTACAGCACAGGGTTTGATACAGAGTAAACCTCCCTATACACTCTCCCCATCAAACACTCTCAGGACTGGTACAGCACGGGGTTAGATACAGAGTAAATCTCCCTCTACACTGTGCCCATCAAACACTCCCAGGACTGGTACAGCACGAGGTTAGATACAGAGTAAAGCTCCCTCTACACTGTCCCCATCAAGCACTAACAGGGCAGTGACAGGACAGGGTTAGATACAGAGTAAATCTCCCTCTATACTGTCCCCATCAAACACTCCCAGGACTGGTACAGCACGGGGTTAGATACAGAGTAAATCTCCCTCTACACTGTGCCCATCAAACACTCCCAGGACTGGTACAGCACGAGGTTAGATACAGAGTAAAGCTCCCTCTACACTGTCCCCATCAAGCACTAACAGGGCAGTGACAGGACAGGGTTAGATACAGAGTAAATCTCCCTCTATACTGTCCCCATCAAACACTCCCAGGACTGGTACAGCACGGGGTTAGATACAGAGTAAAGCTCCCCCTACACTGTGCCAATCATACACTCACAGGGCAGGTACAGCAAGAAATTAGATACAGACAAAAGCTCCCTCTAACCTGTCCCATCAATCACTCCCAGGACTGGTACAGCACGGGGTTAGATACAGAGTAAAGCTCCCTCTAAACTGTCCCCATCAATCACTCCCAGGACAGGTACATTACGGGGTTAGATACAGACTAAAGCTTCCTATACACTGTCCCAATCAAACACTCGCAGGACATGTACATCACAGTGTTAGATACAGAGTAAATCTCCCTCTACACCGTCCCCATCCACCAATCCCTGGGCAGGTACAGCACGGGTTTAGATACAGAGTAAAGCTTCCTCTACACTGTCCCCATCAAACACTCCCAGGACAGGTACAGCACGGGGTTAGATACAGAGTAAAGCTGCCCCTACACTGTGCACATCGTACACTCCCAGGGCAGGTACAGCACGGGGTTAGATACAGTCTAAATTTCCCTCTAAGCTGTCCCCATCAAACACTCTCAGGACAGGTGCAGCACAGGGTTAGATACAGAGTAAAGCTCCCTCGATACTGTACCCATCAAACACTCCCAGGACTAGTACAGCCCGGGGTTAGAAACAGAGAAAAACTCCCCCTACACTGTGCCCATCATACACTCCCATGGCAGTTACAGCACAGGGTTAGATACAGAGTAAATCTCCCTCTAACCTGTCCCCATCAAACACTCCCAGGACTGGTACTGCCCGGGGTAAGATTCAGAAAAAAGCTCTGTCTACACTGTCCCCATGAAGCACTCCCAGGGCAGGTACAGGACAGGTTTATATACTGACTAAAGCTCCCTCTAAACTGTCCCCATCAAAACCTCACAGGACAGGTACAGCACGGGGTTAGATACAGAGTAAAGCTCCCTTTACACCGTCCCCATCAAACACTCCCAGTGCAGGTACATTAGGGGGTTAGATACAGTGTAAAACTTCCTCTACACTGTCCCCACCAAACACTCCCAGGACAGGTACGGCACGGTGTTAGATACAGAGTAAATCTCCCACTATACCGTCCCCATCAAACACACCCAGGCCTGGTACAGCTCGGGTTTATATACAGAATAAAGATCCCACTGCACTGTCATCATCAAACACTCCCAGGGCAACTACAGCACTGGGTTAGATACAGAGTAAAGCTACATCTATAATGTCCCCATCAAACACTCCCAGGACAGGTACAGCACAGGGTTAGGTACACAGAAAAGCTCCCTCTGCACTGTTCCCATCAAACACTCCCTGGACAGGAACAGAACAGGGTTAGATACAGAGTAAGGCTCCCTCTATACTGTCCCCATCAAACACTCCCAGGGCAGGAACAGCATTGGGTTTACATACAGAAAAAAGCTCCCTCTACACTGTCTCCATCAAACACTCCCAGGACAGGAACAGGACAGGGTTAGATACAGAGTAAAGCTCCCTCTATACTGTCCCCATCAAACACTCCCAGGACAGGAACAGGACAGGGTTAGATACAGAGTAAAGCTACCTCTACACTTTCCCCATCAAACACTCCCAGGACTGCTACAGCACAGGGTTAGATACAGAGTAATGCTCCCTATACACCGTCCCCATCAAACACTCCCAGGGCAGGTACAGCACGGGGCTAGATACAGATTAAAGCTCCCTCGATACTGTCATCATCAAACAATCCCAGGACAGGTAAAGCACGGGATTAGATACAGAGTGAAGCTCCCTCTACACTGTCCCCATCAAACACTCCCAGGGCAGGGACATCACGGGATTATATACTGAATAAAGCTCCCTCTGCACTGTCCCCATCAAACACTCCCAGGACACGTACAGCACGGGGTTAGATACAGAGTAAAGCTCCCTCTATACTGTCCCCATCAAACACTCCCAGGACAGGTACAGCAAAGGGTTAGATACAGAGTAAAGCTTCCTCTACACTGTCCCCATGAAACACTCCCAGGATAGGTAAAGCACGGGGTTAGATACAGAATAAAGCTCCCTCTACACTGTCCCCATCAAACCCTCCATGGACAGGTACAGCAATGGGATAGATTCAGAGTAAAGCTCCCTCTACACTGTCCCCATCAAACACTCCCAGGACACGAACAGGACATGGTTAGATAAGGAGTAAAGCTCCCTTGAATCTGTCCCCATCAAACACTTGCAGGACCGGTACAGCATGGGTTTAAATAAAGAATAAAGCTCCCTCTACACTGTGACCATCAAACACTCCCAGGGCAAGTACAGCACGGGGTTAGATACAGAGTAAAGCTCCCTCTATACTGTCCCCATCAAACACTGCAAAGACAGGTACAGCACTGGGTTAGATTCAGACTAAATCTCCCTCTACGCCGTCCCCATCAAACACTCCCAGGGCAGGTAAAGCACAGGGTTAGATACAGAGTAATGCTTCCTCTACACTGTTCCTATCAAACACTCCCAGGACTTTTACAGCACTGGGTTAGATACAGAGTATAGCTCCCTCTACACTGTCCCCATCAAACACTCCCAGGACAGGTACAGTGAAGACCCCCGACCCCTTCAGAACCTCAGAAAGACTGAGCGCTTTGCAGTGAATGAATGAATGTTTAAAATGCTCTCATTGTTAGTGAGTCACTTGCTTCACTGTCCCTGGATTCATTTTCGCAATTCGGCCATTTCGAAAAGATGTGACTGGGAGCTGGGCAGAGTCTACACATTGGAGACCCCCAGATCCTGTGTCTATTCACACCCCCTCCTCTTGTTTTGCTACCTCAGCCCCTCTGTTTCGACCCTCTTTCCAGACATTATGGCAAACTTGTGGCATTCTATCCTATTATCTTAAATTGTTAATAAATACTGAGAAACAGACACAGACACTGGCTTTGCAGCAGCAGAAAGAATGTGAATCATTCCATCCCGGGGGTTTTTACTTCCAGATTCAGTTTTAGAAAATTCAGAATTCAAATTCACAACAGCAAAGTGTGGGAGTGAACGCCCGGATCCTTCAATATTCCAGGGAATACACGTGGAATTTATGTCTCCATACCTGTGTCTCTGTCACGTTTCAAATATTAATGTTACATGAGACAACTCTGTCCTAAGTGTCCCATTGCTGTGGGGACATATAATGGCCACTGTGAACAAACCTAAAATGGCTGCCTGGTGTTTGTAGGCTAGATTCTCAGAGGAAGAGAGGTAGGGAGAGAAGGATAGAGAGCTGGGTAAGCGAGTGAGATAGAGAGAGGAGATCAAGCGATAAAGAAGGGATGAGTTGAGAGAGAGAGATGAAGAGAGCGGAGCGAGTGTAGGGTAAAGATATGGGGTGAGATAGAGAAACAGAGAAATGTATAGAGTGGCAGAGAGATGGGGTGGGAGAGGGAGAGAAGGAATGAGACAGGGTGAGAGAAAGAGAAAGTGTAGGGGGAAAATTAAAATGTTCAAAAATGTGTTAACATTAGTGAGTGTAAAGAACAATATCCTGTGAGATATCCCTTCTCCATCTTTAAATTAGAGGGAGAGCCTTTAACCAACTTTAAAATGGGGGGAGACCCCTTCCTCAACTTGTAATGTGGAAGTGCTGGAATCTAATCGAGGCGTTTGTGTTGTTTATATATAGAATAATAGATACAAAGGATTGAGTTACAGACTGGAATCTAATCGAGGGGTTCGGGGTGGTTTATTTATAGAATAAGAAATACCCGGGAGTGATTTACAGACTGGAATATAATCGAGGGGTTCGGGGTGGTTTATATACAGAATAACAAATACCCGGGAGTGAGTTATACACTGGAATCTAATTGAGGGGTTCAGGGGGTTTATATGTAGAATAATTGATTTGCGGGATTGAGTTACAGACTGGAATCTAATCGCGGGGTCGAGGGGGTTTATGTGTAGAATAATTGATTCCCGGGATTGAGTTACAGAGTGGAATCTAATCGAGGGGTTCAGGGGGTTTATATATAGAATAACAGACACCCGGGAGTGAGCTACAGACTGGAATCCAATCGAGGGGTTTATGGGGTTTATATATAAAATAATAGATTCTCGGGCTTGAATTATAGACTGGAATCTAATTGAGGAATTCAGGGGGTTTATATGTAGAATAATTGATTCGCGGGATTGAGTTACAGACTGGAATCTAATCCAGGGGTTCAGGGGGTTTATATGTAGAATAATTGATTCCCGGCATTGAGTTACAGACTGGAATCTAATCGAGGGGTTCAGAGGGGTTATATGTAGAATAATTGATTCCCGGGAGTGAGTTACAGACTGGAATCAAGAACAGTTGAAAATATCATTTTTCTTGTGATGTGCTGAAGTGCAGGTTACAGAGGCTGATTCATGGAATGGGTAGTGTGAGTTTTTAACCAGCTTTATCCCAAATATCAAATATAATTTCTCATTGGAACTGTTTGATGTTTTCTTAGTCTTGACACAAATGGATAGGGACTCTTTGGACCCTCACTGTTTGCAGCTTTTTACCATTTATAATGTAACCTGTTCCATCCTTTTTAAAGTGAGGAGCCACACATTTGCCTATAATGAAATCCATCTTTCACTATTTCACCCATTCACTTAAGGTGTACATATCTCTTTGGAATTTGAAGTGCAGGTTACAGATTGGATTGGAACTTTCTGCTTTAAGAATCATTAGCCAAGTTTCACAGAGTTAAACATCAAAACTGACATTCTGAAACAGGAGAGGGCCCCACAACTTCAATTCTGTGATTCTCTGGTATCTCATGATCTGTATCTTACAATATCCCTGCCACCTTCATGTCTCTGAAGACTTGGGAAAGTGTTTCAGACATTGGGGAACCACTTCTGTCAACCAGGATATTTCCTTTGAAGCATTTCATTGTCTCGGGACATTTACAGTAAACGGCTTCTTCAAAGGACATCATTAAAATTCACTCTTTAATCAACCAAAACCTTTTGTCCATTCAGACTCCCTGGCCCTGCATCCTATTGTTTCAAAGCTAACTTACATTTCACAATGTAGGAATGTGTGAATGCAAACACTTTCTTCACACGTTTCCACAATACTAAGGCTCACACTATTCAGGGTGAAATTTTCAAGACAACATTCATCAGCTGACAGATTTCCAGCTCCAAATAGAAGCTTCAAGATACAGAAAGTGGCACAGAAATGAAACATCCAATTTATCTGAATCTGCATCCGTTATTGGACAGCGCGGGGCTAGATTAGAATTAAAGTTGTTCTTAAATTGTCCCCATCAAACGCTCCCAGAACAGGTACAGCATGGGGTTCCATACAGAGTAAAGCTCCCTCAACAATTGAGTTATGAGATTAAAAAGCGTCATTCACCTTTGAATTTGAGTTCAATTTTAAAAGTGTTCAAATTAAAAGTTCATCAGCTGGAGAAAAGGGTAAAGCTCCAAATATTTTTCAACTTGCCTGGCTATAAAATACATTATTCATTTACATTAGTATCTTGAAGCATTTGATCAAATCACCCCTTAACCTCAATTCCAGTGTTTCAGAGTGAAGCTTTGACTACACTGTTCATCAAACACTCCCAACCCAAGTACAGTATGGGGTCCATACAGAGTCAAATACAAAAAATTGGTTCGATGGTGACAGGGGGAGAGACAGGGTGAAGGTTTTGAGAAAGGGATGAAGGGGGGGGTGGATGTGGTGAAAATCTTTTTAAATCAGCGAGTGGTGATGACCTGGAACCCGTGCAAAATGCGGTGTCTGGGGGATGAGTGTCTGATCAGTGTCTCCATAGTTGTGTCTCTGTCACGTTGAAAGTACCAACGTCACATTCCTGAGGAGTCAACTCTGTCAGAAATGTCCCAGTGCTGTGGGCACATAATATGGCCTCTGTGAACAAACCTAAAAGGCTGACTGGTGTTTGTGTCATTTATATAGATTCTGAGAGAGGAAGAGAGAGAGAGAGAGAGAGCGAGCGAGTGAGAAGAAGGCAGAGACACAGATCGAGAGGGAGACCGAGAGACAGAGATTGAAGGAAGGATATTTATCATAGTACATTGGAAGAGGAAGATTCCATTTCTCCCCACACCCTGTTTCTGACATTCAATGAGATCCTGACTGATCTCTGATCGACCTCCATATCTCTTTACACCTTTGCCTAACAAAAATCTATCATCCTCAGATTGAAACATTAACAAGAGACTTTGTGTCAATTGACGTTTGCAGAAACTTGTTTCAAATATAAAGCTTTGGCTACACTGTCATCAAACACTCCCAACCCAAATACATTATGGGGTTCGATACAGGGTCAAATACTCTTTGTACAAGAAATTGTTAATTGTAGATATTTATTTTTAATTTTAGGCTAACAGGACTGAAATTGTACGGCTTCCCAGTGTGAGATTTAAACTCCTGTTTATTTCAATCTTTAGCTCAGGAATTCACATTAAAACATGCAGAGAATTGAAACCTTCCTCATACAGTTGCCTGTTTGTTCCAGTGTTGGTATATTCCCTCTTTCTCTTGCGTTTTCACTTGTCTGAAGAAATTGAATTGTTGACATTGGATAATCGTCCCTTTCCCATGAAAATGTAACCTCCTGGGAAACTGCAACAGACACAATCTAATGCAGTGAACAAAATCCTGCACCTTTATTCATCAATCCCATTTCCTATCTCTGTAGAAACTCCCTTCCACTGACAGATTATGAGATCCATACTTAATCTCAAAAACCACCACAGAAAAGTGACTGCTTATTTTAAACAGTGAATCTGAACTATTTGAAGTTCTGACTCAGACACAGAATCGCAGAAATTTTGACTCAGTGGGATGAAAATTATTAGAATAACTTTGCAACATACAGGTAACATCAATAGGATTGACCATTTGATCAAGTCACCCCTGATGCTACTAGATTTCAGGGAATACAACCCGAGTTTGTGCAATCTCACTTTGCAATTTAACCCTTGGAATCCAGGTCTCATTCTGGCAAAGCTGTGATGCACTCGAACTGTCTAAACTGTCCCTGGAGTGTCGGATTAACCCGGGTCACTCACATACACCCAGGTCAGGTTCAAGACTCACCTGTCTCACTCGCTGAGAGGCTCCTGTATCACTGGCCTTATTGTAGTCGGATGCCGCGTTGGGAGCAGGACAGGTAGACGGGATTAGGAAGACTGCTCATGTGGAGGGTAAACACGAGGAATCTATCAGAGAATCAGAACAGACCAGGGAGAATCAAACAAGGAAACTGATGTTCAATTTATTAGGCCTGATTTGTGGATTGTTTTTGTTTTGGGCGACAATGTTGCCAACAAACACTCCCAGAGATGATGCAGCAGGGGCTAGATACAGAGTAAAGCTCCCTCGATACTGTCCCAATCAAACACTCCCTGGACAGGAACAGAACAGGGTTAGATACAGAGTAAAGCTCCCTCGATACTGTCCCCATCAAACACTCCCAGGGCAGGTACAGCACGGGGTTAGATACAGAGTAAAGCTACCTCTACACTTTCCCCATCAAACACTCCCAGGCAATACACCACGGGGTTAGATACAGAGTAAAGCTCCCTCTATACTGTCCCCATCAAACACTCCCAGGACAGGTACAGCACGGGGTTAGATACAGAGTAAAGCTCCATCTGCACTGTCCCCATCAAACACTCCGAGGTCAGGTACAGCACGGGGTTAGATACAGAGTAAACCTCCCTATACACTCTCCCCATCAAACACTGTCATGACTGGTACAGCACGGGGTTAGATACAGAGTAAATCTCCCTCTACACTGTGCCCATCATACACTCCCAGGACTGGTACAGCACGAGGTTAGATACAGAGTAAAGCTCCCTCTACACTGTCCCCATCAAGCACTAACAGGGCAGTGACAGGACAGTGTTAGATACAGAGTAAATCTCCCTCTATACTGTCCCCATCAAACACTGCCAGGACTGGTACAGCACGGGGTCAGATACAGAGTAAAGCTCCCCCTACACAGTGCCAATCATAAACTCACAGGGCAGGTACAGCAAGGGATTAGATACAGACTAAAGCACCCTCTAACCTGTCCCATCAATCACTCCCAGGACTGGTACAGCACGGGGTTAGATACAGAGTAAAGCCTCCTATACAATGTCCCCATCAAACACTCGCAGGACATGTACAGCAAAGTGTTAGATACAGAGAAAAACTCCCTCTACACCCTACCCATCAAACACTCCCAGGGCAGGTACAGCACGGGTTTAGATACAGAGTAAAGCTTCCTCTACACTGTCCCCATCAAACACTCCCAGGACAGGTACAGCACGGGGTTAGATACAGAGTCAAGCTCCCTCTACACTGTGCCAATCAAACACTCCCAGGGCAGGTACAGCACGGGTTCAGATACAGAATAAAGGTCCCTCTGCACTGTCTCCATCAAACACTCCCAGGGCAAAATCCACGGGGTTAGATACAGAGTAAAGCTCCCTCTAAACTGTACCCATCAAACACTCCTAGGACAGGTACAGCACAGGGTTAGATTCACAGTAAAGTTCCCTCTACACTATCCCCATCAAACACTCCCAGGACAGGTACAGCACGGAGTTAGATACAGAGTAAAGCTCCCTCTACACTGTCCCCATTAACCACTCCCAGGACAGGACCAGGACAGTCTTAGATACAGAGTAAAGCTCCCTCTATACTGTCCCCATCAAAAACTACCAGACAGGAACAGGACAGGGTTAGATACTGAATAAAGCTACCTCTTCACTTTCCCCATCAAACACTCCCAGGGCAGGTAAAGCACTGGGTTAGATACAGAGTAAAGCTCCCACGATACTGACCCATCAAACACTCCCAGGATAGGTACAGCACGGGGTTAGATACAGAGTAAAGCACCCTCGATACTGTCCCCATCAAACTCCATCAAACACTCCCAGGACAGGTACAGCACGGTGTTAGATACAAAGTACAGCCTCCTCTACACTGTCCACATCAAACACTCCCAGGACAGGTACAGCACGGGGCTAGATAAAGAGTTAAGCTACCTCGATTCTGTCCCCATCAAACACTCCCAGGACAGGTACAGCACGGGGTTAGATACAGAGTAAAGCTCCCTCTACACTGTGCCCATCAAACACTCCCAGGGCAGGTACAGCACGGGGTTAGATACAGAATAAAGCTCCCTCTACACTGTCCCCATCAAACACTCCCAGGACAGGTACAGCATGGGATAATATGCAGAGTAAATCTCCCTCTAAACTGTCCCCATCAGCACTCCCAGGAGAGACACAGCACGAGGTTAGATACAGAGTAAAGCTCCCTCTACACCGTCGCCATCAAAAACTCCCAGGGCAGGAACAGTACGGGTTTAAATACAGAGTAAAGCTCCCTCGAAACTGTCCCCATCAAACACTCCCTGGACAGGAACTGGACAGGGTTAGAAACAGATTAAAGCTCCCTCTATACTGTCCCTATCAAACACTCCCAGGACTGGAACAGATCAGGGTTAGATACAGAGTAAAGCTCCCTCTACACTGTGGCCATCATACACTCCCAGGGCATGAACAGCACGGGGTTAGATACAGAGTAAAGCTCCCTCTACACTGTCTCCATCAAACACACCCAGGACTGGTACAGCTCAAGGTTAGATAAGAGTAAATCTACCTCTATACTGTCCCCATCAAACACTCCCAGGACTGGTACAGCACGGGGTTAGATACAGAGTAAAGCTCCCCCTACACTGTGTCCATCATACACTCCCAGAGCAGGTACAGCACGGTGTTAGATACTGAGTAAATCTCCCTCTACACCGTCCCCATCAAACACCCCCAGGGCAGGTACAGAACGGGGTTAGGTACAGAGTAAATCTCCCTCTATACTGTCCCCATCAAACACTACCAGGACAGGGAGTGGTGATAGGGAGAGTGGGTTGGTGTGAGAGGGTTGGGCTGAGAGGGAGAGTGGGATGGGATGAGAGGGAGAGTGGGTTGGGGTGAGAGGGAGAGTGGGTTGGGGTGAGAGGGAGAGTGGGTTGGGGTGAGAGGGAGAGTGGGTTGGGGTGAGAGGGAGAGTGGGTTGGGGTGAGAGGGAGAGTGGGTTGGGATGAGAGGGAGAGTGGGTTGGGGTGAGAGGGAGAGTGGGTTGGGGAATGCGATTACTGCCAGTGTTTTGGGGGTTTGTGTGAGATCAGGGTTTGGAACTGGAGTAACACAACCAACAGGGGAAAGAAATATAGATTTATTATTAAATCAAAAGTAATGATAGGCCCTTGTTGAAACCATGCCTGTCCTGGGGTTAACCCTCAGTGGAGAGGAGCTGCAAGGGGTCCTGTCCTGTTATTAACCCTCAGTGGACATGATCAGCAAGGGGTCCTGTCTGGAAAGAGAGAGGTAGAGCGAAAGCTGGAGTGACAGAGACAGGGAAATTCCACCCCCTCCCCCAGAAACGTCGTGTGTTCCCTGCTGCAGTTCAGGAAAAGCTGCAGGCCGTTTCTGCACAGGGGGATCCCACAGGCAGCAATGTAATGCTATCCGGATGGGAACAGGGAGACACATTTCCTTCCCCAGCCTCATGCCTGCTGTAACCCTCCCTCTTCCCCCTCTCTCACCAGCCCGGGCACCATGTGTGCTCTGAGTCCGGACACATCCCCAGAAAGGCCTAAACTCCTTCTCTTCAAACCGGGAACAAGCTGCTGCTTCCTGGGGGAGACTTTTTGAAATCTCCGTCCCAGCATCGATTTTTACAAACCAGGCATCCCCGGGAGGGTGTGGCTGAGGCTTTTCTGCAGAGACTGGGAGCTGGGCACTGACTCCACACTGGAGACCCTCCCCTAACCCCACCCAGACCCTGTGTCTCTTCCTCACCCCCAACCCCCTGCCTCTGTTTCACTGTCTTTTCCTGTTTCCCTCAATCTCCCCCCTCTCTCTCTGTTGTAACGTAGGGACACATCCTAGAGAGACTGAATTCAAATGACTGTTCCACCTCCCAATTCATCGCCCTGCCTAAAACACCAGCATTATTCAGGAATTAGCACAAACTTTTACACACTCTTACAGTTAGGACTTGGTAAAGGGCTCCTGAGGGACAGGAAATCAGTCCAATCAGCACATTTTTAATCAATTAACTGGTTGTGGCACAGTATAAAACACTGCTGGGAATTTGTGCACAGCAAGATCCCACAGGGTGCAGCCACCTCTGTTCAGCACCTTTTAAAATGGGGCAATATTTACACAGAGAGAGAGAGGCAGCAAGTTGGAGAGGGACTTAGACAGTGAAGACCCCCGACCCCTTCAGAACCTCAGAAAGACTGAGCGCTTTGCAGTGAATGAATGAATGTTTAAAATGCTCTCATTGTTAGTGAGTCACTTGCTTCAATGTCCCTGGATTCATTTTCGCAATTCGGCCATTTCGAAAAGATGTGACTGGGAGCTGGGCAGAGTCTACACATTGGAGACCCCCAGATCCTGTGTCTATTCACACCCCCTCCTCTTGTTTTGCTACCTCAGCCCCTCTGTTTCGACCCTCTTTCCAGACATTATGGCAAACTTGTGGCATTCTATCCTATTATCTTAAATTGTTAATAAATACTGAGAAACAGACACAGACACGGGCATTGCAGCAGCAGAAAGAATGTGAATCATTCTATCCCGGGGGTTTTTACTTCCAGATTCAGTTTTAGAAAATTCAGAATTCAAATTCACAGCAGCAAAGTGTGGGAGTGAACGATCGGATCCTTCAATATTCCAGGGAATACACGTGGAATTAATGTCTCCATACCTGTGTCTCTGTCACGTTTAAAATATTAATGTTACATGAGTCAACTCTGTCCTAAGTGTCCCATTGCTGTGGGGACATAAAATGGCCACTGTGAACAAACCTGAAATGGCTGCCTGGTGTTTGTAGACTAGATTCTCAGAGGAAGAGAGGTAGGGAGAGAGGGATAGAGAGCTGGGTAAGCGAGTGAGATAGAGAGAGGAGATCAAGCGATAAAAAAGGGATGAGTTGAGAGAGAGAGATGAAGAGAGGGGAGCGAGTGTAGGGTAAAGATATGGGGTGAGAGAGAGAAACAGAGAAATGTATAGAGTGGCAGAGAGATGGGGTGGGAGAGGGAGAGAAGGAACGAGACAGGGTGACAGAATGAGAAAGTGTAGTGCGAAACTGAAAATATTCAAAAATGTGTTAACATTATTGAGTGTAAAGGACAATATCCTGTGAGACATCCCTTCTCCATCTTAAAATTGGCGGGAGAGCCTTTAACCAACATTAAAATGGGGGGAGACCCCTTCCTCAACTTGTGATGTGGAAGTGCTGGAATCTAATCGAGGGGTTCGGGGTGGTTTATATATAGAATAACAGATACCCGGGAGTGCGTTGCAGACTGGAATCTAATCGTGGGGTTTGTGGGGTTTATATATAGAATAATTGATACCATGGATTGAGTTAAAGACTGGAATCTAATCCAGGGGTTCAGGGTGGTTTATATAGAGAATAAAAGATACTCGGGAGTGAGTTTACGGACTGGAATCTAATCGAGGTGTTTGGGGTGGTTTATATACAGAATAACAGATACCCGGGAGTAGGTTACAGACTGGAATCTAATCGAGGGGTTCGGGGTGGTTTATATACAGAATAACAAATACCCGGGAGTGAGTTACAGACTGGAATCTAATCGAGAGATTCGGGGTGGATTATATATAGAATAACAGATACCCGGGAGTGATTTACAGACTGGAATCTCATCGAGGGGTTCAGGGGGGTTATATTTAGAATAACAGATACCCGGGAGTGAGTTACAGACTGGAATCTAATCGAGGGGTTCAGGGGGGTTATATTTAGAATAACAGATACCTGCGAGTGAGTTACAGACTGTAATCAAATCGAGGGGTTTGAGGGATTTATATATAGAATAACAGATACCCGAGAGTGAGTTACAGACTGGAATCTAATCGAGGGCTTTGCGAATTTATGTATAGAATAACTGATACCCGGGAGTGAGTTACAGACTGGAAACAAATCGATGGGTTCGGGGTGTTTATATATAAATCATATGAATATAATATATATAGATTAACAGAAGACCGGGAATGAGTAACAGACTGAAATCTAGTCGAGCGGTTTGGGACATTTATATACAGAATAACAGTTAGACGGAAATGAGTTACAGACTGGAATCAAATCGAGGGGTTTGGGGTGGTCTTTATATAGAATAACATATTCCCGGGAGTGAGTTACATGCTGGAATCTTATCGAGGAGTTCGGGGTGGTTTATATATAGAATAACAGATACCCGAGATTGAGTTTCAGACAGGAATCTAACGGAGGGGTTTGGGGTGGTTTATATATAGAATAACAGACACCCGGCAGTGAGTTACAGGCAGGAATCTAACGGAGGGGTTTGGGGTGGTTTATATATAGAATAACAGATGCCCGGGAGTGAGTTACGGGCTGAAATTTAATCGAGGGGTTGGGGGTGGTTTATATATAAATCATGTCGATATAATATATATCGAATAAAAGATATCCGGGAGTGAGTTAAAGAACGGAATCTCATCGAGGGGAATGAGGGGTTTATATATAGAATAATAGGTAACGGGAGAGAGTTACAGACTGGAATCTAATTGAAGGGTGCAATGGTTTTATATACAGAATAATAGATACCCGGGAGTGAGTTACAGAGTGGAATCTAATCGAGGGTTTCAGGGGGTTTACATATAGAATAATCGATACCCGGGAGTGAGTTACAGACAGGAATCTAATCGAGTGCTTCCGGGGGTTTATATATAGAACCATAGATACCCGGGATTGAGTTACAGGCTGGAATTTAATTAAGGGGTGCAGGGGGTTTATATATAGAATAATCGATATCCGGGATTGAGTTACAGACTGGAATCTAATCGAAGGGATCAGGGGGTTTATATATAGAATCATAGATACCCGGGATTGAGTTACAGACTGCAATCTAATCGAGGGGTTCGGGGAGTTTATATATAGAATAATCGATACCCGGGATTGAGTTACAGACTGCAATCTAATCGAGGGGTTCAGTGGGTTTATATAGAGAATAATAGATACCCGGGAGTGAGTTACAGACTGAAATCTAATTGAGGGGTGAAGAGGGTTTATCTCGAGTATAATAGATACCCAGGATTGAGTTACAGACTGGAATCAAGAACAGTTGAAAATATCATTTTTCTTGTGATGTGCTGAAGTGCAGGTTACAGAGGCTGATTCATGGAATGGGTAGTGTGAGTTTTTAACCAGCTTTATCCCAAATATCAAATTTAATTTCTCATTGGAACTGTTTGATGTTTTATTAGTCTTGACACAAATGGATAGAGACTCTTTGGACCCTCACCGTTTGCAGCTTTTCACCATTTATAATGTAACCTGTTCCATCCTTTTTAAAGTGGGCAGCCACACATTTGCCTATAATGAAATCCATCTTTCACTATTTCACTCATTCACTTAAGGTGTACATATCTCTTTGGAATTTGAAGTGCAGGTTACAGATTGGATTGGAACTTCCTGCTTTAAGAATCATTAACCAAGTTTCACAGAGTTAAACATCAAAACTGACATTCTGAAACAGGAGAGGGCCCCACAACTTCAATTCTGTGATTCTCTAGCACCTCATGATCTGTATCTTACAATATGTCTGCCCCCTTCATCTCTCTGAAGACTTGGGAAATGTTTCAGACATTGGGGAACCATTTCTGTCAATCGGGATATTTCCTTTGAAGCATTTCATTGTCTTGGGACATTTACAGTAAACGGCTCCTTCAAAGGACATCATTAAAATTCACTCTTTAATCATCCAAATCCTTTTGTCCATTCAGACTCCCTGGCCCTACATCCTATTGTTTCAAAGCTAACTTACATTTCACAATGTAGGAATGTGTGAATGCAAACACTTTCTTCACACGTTGCCACAATACTAAGGCTCACACTATTCAGGGTGAAATTTTCAAGACAACATTCATCAACTGACAGATTTCCAGCTCCAGCTAATTGTAGATTTTTATTTTTCAATTTGGGATAACAGGACTGAAATTGTACGGCATCCCAGTGTGAGATTTGAACTCCTGTTTATTTCAACCTTTAGCTCAGGAATTCACATTAAAACATTCAGAGAATTGAAACCTTCCTCATACAGTTGCCTGTTTGTTCCAGTGTTGGTATATTCCCTCTTTCTCTTGCGTTTTCACTTGTCTGAAGAAATTGAATTGTTGACATTGGATAATCATCTCTTTCCCATGAAAATGTAAACTCCTGGGAAACTGCAACAGACACAATCTTATGCAGTGATCAAAATCCTGCACCTTTATTCATCAATCCCATTTCCTATCTCTGTAGAAACTCCCTTCCACTGACAGATTCTGAGATCCATACTCAATCTCAAAAACCACCACAGAAAAGTGACTGCTTATTTTAAACAGTGAATCTGAATTTGAAGTTCTGACTCAGTCACAGAATCGCAGAAATTTTGACTCTGTGGGATGAAAATGATCAGAATAACTTTGCAACATACAGGTAACCTGTAGTGACAGGAGGATACTTGTCTGTTCAAAAGGGATTCGATAAGATGCCTCACAAAGCTTGTTACTCAGGACAAGAGCTCATACATTCCCCTAATCTCCCCACCCAGTTCCTCTCAGGATTTGACAATTTGATCAAGTCACCCCTGATGCTACTAAATTTCAGGGAATACAACCCGAGTTTGTGCAATCTCACTTTGCAATTTAACCCTTGGAATCCAGGTCTCATTCTGGCAAAGCTGTGATGCACTCAAACTGTCTAAACTGTCCCTGGAGTGTCGGATTAACCCGGGTCACTCACAAATAACCAGGTCAGGTTCAAGACTCAACTGTCTCAGTCGCTGAGACGCTCCTGTATCACTGGCCTTATTGTAGTCGGATGCCGCGTTGGGAGCAGGACAGGTAGACGGGATTAGGATGACTGCTCGTGTGGAGGGTAAACACGAGGAATCTGTCAGAGAATCAGAACAGACCAGAGAGAATCAAACAAAAAAACTGATGTTCAATTTATTAGACCTGATTTGTGGATTGTTTTTGTTTTGGGTGAGAATGTTGCCAACAAACACTCCCAGAAAGGATGAAGCAGGGGCTAGATACAGAGTAAAGCTCCCTCGATACTGTCCACATCAAACACTCCCAGGGCAGGTACAGCACGGGGTTAGATACAGAGTAAAGCTCCCTCGATACTGTCCCCATCAAACACTCCCAGGACGGGAACATGACAGGGTCAGATACAGAGTAAAGCTACCTCGACACTTTCCCCATCAAACACTCCCAGGACAGGTACAGCACGGGGTTATATACGGATAAAGCTCCCTCTATACTGTCCCCATCAAGCACTCCCAAGACAGGTAAGCACAGGGTTAGATTGAGAGTAAAGCTCCCTCGATACTGTCCCCATCAAACACTCCCAGGACAGGCACAGCACAGGGTTTGATACAAGGTGAAGCTCCCTCTGCACTGTTCCCATAAAACACACCCCGGACAGGAACAGAACAGGGTTAGATACAGAGTAAATCTCCCTCTATACTGTCCCCATCAAACACTCCCAGGACAGGAACAGGACAGGGTTAGATACAGTGTAAAGCTCCCTCTACACTGTCTCCATCAAACACTACCAGGTCCGCTACAGCACAGGGTTAGATACAGGGTAAACCTCCCTCTATACTCTCCCCATCAAACTCTCACAGGACTGGTACAGCACGGGGTTAGATACAGAGTAAAGCTCCCTCTAAACTTCCCCATCAAACCCTCCCAGGACAGGTACAGCACGGGGTTAGATACAGAGTAAAGCTCCCTCTACAACATCCCCATCAAACACTCCCAGTGCAGGTACATTACGGGGTTAGATACAGAGTAAAGCTTCCTCTACACAATCCCCATCAAACACTCCCAGGACAGGTACAGCACGGTGTTAGATACAGAGTAAATCTCCCACTACACCGTCCCCATCAAACACTCCCAGGCCAGGTACAGCACGGGTTTAGATACAGAATAAAGGTCCCACTGCACTGTCATCATCAAACACTCCCAGGGCAAGTACAGTACTGGGTTAGATACAGAGTAAAGCTCCCTCTACACCGTCCCCATCAAACACCCCCAGGGCAGGTACAGCACGGGGTTTGATACAGGGTAAAGCTTGCTCTACACTGTCCCCATCATACTCTCCCTGGACAGGTAAAGCACGGGTTATATACTGAGTAAACTCCCGCTAAACTGTCACCATCATACACTCTCAGGACAGGAACAGCACGGGGTTAGATACAGAGTAAATCTCCCTGGGAGAGAGGGTTGGAGTGAGAGGGAGAGTTGGATGGGGTGAGAGGGAGATTGGGTTGGGGTGATTGGGAGAGTGGGTTGTGGGGAGAGCGAGAGTGGGTTGGGGTGAGAGGGAGAGTGGGTTGGGGTGAGAGGGAGAGTGGGTTGGGGTGAGTGGGAAAGCGGGTTGGTGTGAGAGGGAGAGAGAGTTGGGGTGAGAGGGAGACTGGGTTGGGGTGAGTGGTAGAGCGGGTTGGGGTGAGAGGGAGAGCGGGTTGGGGTGAGAGGGAGAGCGGGTTTTGGTGAGAGGGAGAGCGGGTTGGGGTGTGAGGGAGACTGGGTTGGGGTGAGAGGGAGAGTGGGATGGGATGAGAGGGAGAGTGGGTTGGGGTGAGAGGGAGAGTGGGTTGGAGTGAGAGGGAGAGTGGGTTGGGGTGAGAGGGAGAGTGTGTTGGGGACTGCGATTACTGCCAGTGTTTTGGGGGTTTGTGTGGGATCAGGGTTTGGAACTGGAGTAACACAACCAACAGGGGAAAGAAATATAGATTTATTATTAAGCCAAATATAAAGACAGGCCCTTGTTGAAACCATGTCTGTCCTGGGGTTAACCCTCAGTGGACAGGAGCAGCAAGGGGTCCTGTCCTGTTATTAACATTCAATGGACAGGATCAGCAAGGGGTCCTGTCTGGAAAGAGAGAGGGAGAGAGAAAGCTGGAGTGACAGAGACAGAGAAATGCCACCCCCTCCCCCAGAAACGTTGTGTGTTCCCTGTTGCAGTTCAGGAAAAGCTGCAGGCCGTTTCTGCACAGGGGGATCCCACAGGCAGCTATGTAATGCTATCCGGATGGGAACAGGGAGACACATTTCCTTCCCCAGCCTCATGCCTGCTGTAACCCTCCCTCTTCCCCCTCTCTCCCCCACCGGGCACCATGTGTGCTCTGAGTCCGGACACATCCCCAGAAAGGCCTAAACTCCTTCTCTTCAAACCGGGAACAAGCTGCTGCTTCCTGGGGGAGACTTTTTGAAATCTCCGTCCCAGCATCGATTTTTACAAACCAGGCGTCCCCAGGAGGGTGTGACTGAGGCTTTTCTGCAGAGACTGGGAGCTGGGTACTGACTCCACACTGGAGACCCTCCCCTAACCCCCCCAGACCCTGTGTCTCTTCCTCACACCCAACCCCCTGCCTCTGTGTCACTGTCTATTCCTGTTTCCCTCAATCTCCCCCCTCTCTCTCTGTTGTAACATAGGGACACATCCTAGAGAGACTGAATTCAAATGACTGTTCCACCTCCCAATTCATTGCCCTGCCTAAAACACCAGCATTATTCAGGAATTAGCACAAACTTTTACACACTCTCACAGTTAGGACTTGGTAAAGGGCTCCTGAGGGACAGGAAATGAGTCCAATCAGCTCATTTTTAATCAATTAACTGGTTGTGGCACAGTATGAAACACTGCAGGGAATTTGGGCACAGCAAGATCCCAAATGGTGCAGCCACCTTTGTTCAGCACTTTTTAAATGGGGCAATATTTACACAGAGAGAGAGAGGCAGCAAGTTGGAGAGGGACTAAGACAGACCCCCGACCCCTTCAGAACCTCAGAAAGACTGAGCGCTTTGCAGTGAAAGAATGAATGTTTAAAATGCTCTCATTGTTAGTGAGTCACTTGCTTCACTGTCCCTTGATTCATTTTCGCAATTCGGCCTTTTCTAAAAGATGTGACTGGGAGCTGGGCAGAGTCTACACATTGGAGACCCCCAGATCCTGTGTCTATTCACACCCCCTCCTCTTGTTTTGCTACCTCAGCCCCTCTGTTTCAACCCTCTTTCCAGACATTATGGCAAACTTGTGGCATTCTAAATTATTATCTTAAATTGTTAATAAATACTGAGAAACAGACACAGACACGGGCTTTGCAGCAGCAGAAAGAATGTGAATCATTCTATCCCGGGGGTTTTTACTTCCAGATTCAGTTTTAGAAAATTCAGAATTCAAATTCACAACAGCAAAGTGTGGGACTGAACGCCCGGATCCTTCAATATTCCAGGGAATACACGTGGAATTTATGTCTCCATACCTGTGTCTCTGTCACGTTTAAAATACTAATGTTACATGAGTTTACTCTGTCCTAAACGTCCCATTGCTGTGGGGACATAAAATGGCCACTGTGAACAAACCTGAAATGTCTGCCTGGTGTTTGTAGACTAGATTCTCAGAGGAAGAGAGACAGGGAGAGAAGACACAGATCGAGTGAATGAGAAATAGAGACTCTCAGACCAAGTGGGTGACTGAGAGCCAGACAGTGAATAAAGGATGTTGGTGATAGCACATGGAAAGAGCAAGAGGCCATTTAACCCTCCAACCCTGTTCTGACATTCAATGAGATCCTGGCTGATCTGTGGTTGAACCACTTGGTCTCATATCTCTGCAGCGTGTTAGCTAACAGAAATCTATCAGCCTCAGTTTTAAACATGGAATAGTGGCTCAGCATCAATTTCCGTTCATGTGAGAGAGATCCAAACTAATACCACGCTTGGTGTTTTAAAGTGTTTCTTAGTTTCCCTCCTGCAATTCTAAAATTCTAAACATAGTTGAAAAACCATGGCCCCAAGGCCCAGACTCCCCAAACCGACGGAAATAGTAAGTCTTTTTCGAACATCTACTTGCATTATTATCCTGAAATATTTCATCAAATCACCCCCTCACCTAAATTCCAGTGTAAAGCTTCATCCACACTGTTCAACAAACACACCCAAACCAAATACAGTATGGGGTTCGATAGAGAGTTAAATTCCCTCTGCTCTGTCCCATCCAACAGGCCCAGGGAAGGTTCAACACCGGGTTAGATACCAAGTAAAGACAGGGCCTATTGTGTTATAAACAGAGAAATGGTCGTGTGTCGTCCAAACAGAGGCCGGGTGAAGTGTAGCATTCAGAGAGACACGGCCACGTGTTATATCAACTTAGAGAATGTCTAGTGCAGTATTAACTGAGGCAGGGTCTAGTGTAATTGAAACAGAGGCCTGGTCTAGTGCAATCAGAACGGAAACAGTTTGTTGCTCAGAATCCAATGAAGACAAGGACAAGGCCAATTGTGTGAGGCATTTCTCATCATCTCTGATCTTATGAGGAAAGGATTCTGATTTTCTTATGAGGAAAGGTTGTACAGGCTGGGCCTGTATCCATTGGAGTTTAGAATTTGGAGAGGTGATCTTAGTGAAAGATGTAAGTTACTGAGGTGACTTGACAGGGTGGATGTGGAGAAGATGTTTCCCCTTGTGGGAGAGTTTGGAACTAGGGGCGAAGTTTAAAACTATTTTCAAACAATTTAAAAAATGGATGCTAAGCTCCAATTCACACTCAGTGATGCAGTCTATAAAAAAAGGGAATTATTTAAAAAGATCTGAAAATGTCTACGAAACACAGCACACCCCAAATGAAGCTGATTCCAACATCAAACACAGAAGGGGTGTAAATCTCAATTCCATCCCACGTAATCACACTGCCCCGGGAATCATATCCTTCCTATAGTGTTGCTCCCAGGACTGTACACAATACTCCATCTGAGGTCTAACTAGCGTCTTATATAAATTCAGCATAACCTCCCTGCTCTTGTACTCTATGCCCCTATTAGTAAAGTCCAGGATACGATATGCTTTTTGAACCACTCGCTCAACCTGTCCTGCCAACTTCAATGATCTATGAACATCTCCACCAGGTCTTTCTGCTCCTGCACCCCATTCATAATTTCACCCCTAATTTTATTTTTCCTGTCCATGTTCCTCCTACCAAAATGCATCACATCAAACGTCTCCACATTGAACATCATTGGCCACCTATCTGCCCACTCTCCCAACTTGTAAATGTCCTTTTGATGCTCTACACTGTCCCCCTCTCTGTTTATCATTCTCCCAAGTTTTGTGCCATCCACAAACTCTGAAATGGTCCCCTGCACACCAATATCTCAACCATTTATATACATCAGGGAAATCCAGGGTTCCAATACTGACCACAGTGAAACTCTACTACAATCCTACATCCAGCAGGAAAAATATCCGTGAACTCTCTGTTTCCTATCCATCAGCCAATTCTGTATCCACATTTCGCTGGTCTGAATCATCTGCCTTTTCACGGGACCCTGAAAACATTTTCTATTCAGCTTTATATCCAATTTTGGCTCAAAAGAAGTGGGAGAGGGAGAGAGGGAGAGAGAGAGAGGGCGAGATAGATGGGATGAAAGAGGTACAGAGGTAGAAAGAGAGACAAGGCGAGAGGGAGAGAGATGGGGGCGACAGAGAGAGGAGCAGAGCAACGGAGGAAAGGAGTGAGAGAGAGGGAGAGATAGCCGGAATGAGAGATAGAGAGACAGAGCAGTGGAGAGACAGGGTGAGAGAGAAAGAGAGCTGGGGCGAGTGAGTGAGATAGAGAGAAGAGATAAAATGAAAGGAAAAGGGATGAGGTGAGAGAGAGAGAGGTGAAGAGAGGGGAGCGAGTTTAGGGTAAAGTGATGGGGTGAGAGAGAGAAACAGAGAAATGTGGTAGAGTGGCAGAGAGATGGGGTGGGAGAGGGAGAGAATGAAAATGAAGGTGAGAGAAAGTGAAAGTGTAGGGGGAAACTGAAAATGTTCAGAAATTAGTTAACTTTATTGAGTATAAAGAACAATATCCTGTGACATATCCCTTCTCCATCTTTAAATTGGAGGGAGATCCTTTCTCCATCTATAAAATGGGGGGAGACCCCTTCCTCAACTTGTGATGTGGAAGTGCTGGAATCGAATCGAGGGGTTTGTGGGGTTTATATATAGAATAATAGATACCCGGGAGTGAGGTACAGACTGGAATCTAATCGAGGGGTTTGTGGGGTTTTTATATAGAATAATAGATACCCGGGAGTGAGGTACAGACTGGAATCTAATCGAGGGGTTCAGAGGGTTTATATATAGAATCATAGATACGCGGGAGTGAGTTACAGACTGGAATCTAATCAAGGGGATTGTGGGGTTTATATATAGAATAATAGATACCCAGGAGTGAGTTACAGACTGGAATCTAATCGAAGTGATCAGGGGGTTTATATATATAATAATAATTACCCAGGTGTGAGTTACAGACTGGAATCTAATCGAGGTGTTCAGGGGGTTTATATAAAGATTAATCGATACCCGGGATTGAGTTCCAGACTGGAATCTAATCGAGGTGTTCAGGGGGTTTATATAAAGAATAATAGAGACCCGGGAGTGAGTTACGGACTGGAATCTAATCGAGGGGTTCAGGGGGTTTATATATAGAATAATAGATACCCGGGATTGAGTTACAGACTGGAATCACAAACTGTTGAAAACATATTTTTTCTTGTGATGTGCTGAAGTGCAGGTTACAGAGGCTGATTCATGGAATGTGTAGTGTGAGTTTTTAACCAGCTTTATCCCAAATATCAAATTTAATTTCTCATTGGAACTGTTTGATGTTTTCTTAGTCTTGACACAAATGCATAGGGACTCTCTGGACCCTCACTGTTTGCAGCTTTTCACCATTTATAATGTAACCTGTTCCATCCTTTTTAAAGTGAGGAGCCACACATTTGCCTACAATGAATCCCATCTTGCACTATTTCACCCATTCACTTAAGGTGTACATATCTCTTTGGAATTTGAAGTGCAGGTTACAGATTGGATTGGAACTTTCTGCTTTAAGAATCATTAGCCAAGAGTTAAACATCAAAACTGACATTCTGAAACAGGAGAGGTCCCCACAACTTCAATTCTGTGATTCACTGGTATCTCATGATCTGTAACTTACAATAGCTCTGCCCCCTTCATGTCTCTGAGGACTTGGAAAGTTATTCAGACATTGGGGAACCATTTCATTGTCTCGGGACATTTACAGTAAACGGCTCCTTCAAAGGACATCATTAAAATTTACTCTTTAATCATCCAAATCCTGTTGCCCATCAGACTCCCAGGCCCCACATCCTATTGGTTCAAAGGTAACTTACATTTCACAATGTAGGAATGTGTGAATGCAAACACTTTCTTCACACGTTTCCACAATACTAAGGCTCACACTATTCAGGGTGAAATTTTCAAGACGACATTCGTCAACTGACAGATTTCCAGCTCCAAATGGAAGCTTCAAGATACAGAAAGTGACACAGAAATGAAACATCCGATTTATCTGAATCTGCATCCGTTATTGGACAGCGCGGGGTAAGATAGGAATTAAAGCTGTTGTTAAATTGTGCCCTTCAATCAATCCCAGAACAGGTACAGCATGGGGTTCCATACAGAGTAAAGCTCCCACAACAATTGAGTTATGAGATTAAAAAGCGTCATTCACCTTTGAATTTGAGTTCAATTTAAAAAGTGTTCAAATTTAAAGTTCATCAGCTGGAGAAAAGGGTAAAGCTCCAAATATTTTTCAACATGCCTGGCTATAAAATACATTATTCATTTACATTAGTATCTTGAAGCATTTGATCAAATCACCCCTTAACCTCAATTCCAGTGTTTCAGAGTGAAGCTTTGACTACACTGTTCATCAAACACTCCCAACCCAATTACAGTATGGGGTCCATACAGAGTCAAATTCAAAAAATTGGTTCGATGGTGACAGGGGGAGAGACAGGGTGAAGGTTTTGAGAAAGGGATGAAGGGGGGGGGGGATGTGGTGAAAATCTTTTTAAATCAGCGAGTGGTGATGACCTGGAACCCGTGCAAAATGCGGTGTCTGGGGGATGAGTGTCTGATCAGTGTCTCCATAGTTGTGTCTCTGTCACGTTGAAAGTACCAACGTCACATTCCTGAGGAGTCAACTCTGTCAGAAATGTCCCAGTGCTGTGGGCACATAATATGGCCTCTGTGAACAAACCGAAAAGGCTGACTGGTGTTTGTGTCATTTATATAGATTCTGAGAGAGAGAGAGAGAGAGAGAGAGCGAGTGAGAAGAAGACAGAGACACAGATCGAGAGGGAGACCGAGAGACAGAGATTGAAGGAAGGATATTTATCATAGTACATTGGAAGAGGAAGATTCCATTTCTCCCCACACCCTGTTTCTGACATTCAATGAGATCCTGACTGATTTCTGATCGACCTCCATATCTCTTTACACCTTTGCCTAACAAAAATCTATCATCCTCAGATTGAAACATTAACAAGAGACTTTGTGTCAATTGACGTTTGCAGAAACTTGTTTCAAATTAAAGCTTTGGCTACACTGTCATCAAACACTCCCAACCCAAATACATGATGGGGTTCGATACAGGGTCAAATTCTCTTTGTACAAGAAATTGTTAATTGTAGATATTTATTTTTAATTTTAGGCTAACAGGACTGAAATTGTACGGCTTCCCAGTGTGAGATTTAAACTCCTGTTTATTTCAATCTTTAGCTCAGGAATTCACATTAAAACATGCAGAGAATTGAAACCTTCCTCATACAGTTCCCTGTTTGTTCCAGTGTTGGTATATTCCCTCTTTCTCTTGCGTTTTCACTTGTCTGAAGAAATTGAATTGTTGACATTGGATAATCATCCCTTTCCCATGAAAATGTAAACTCCTGGGAAACTGCAACAAAATCAATCTTTTGCAGTGATCAAAATCCTGCACCTTTATTCATCAATCCCATTTCCTATCTATGTAGAAACTCCCTTCCACTGACAGATTCTGAGATCCATACTCAATCTCAAAAACCACCACAGAAAAGTGACTGCTTATTTTAAACAGTGAATCTGAACTATTTGAAGTTCTGACTCAGACACAGAATCGCAGAAATTTTGATTCAGTGGGTTGAAAATTATTAGAATAACTTTGCAACATACAGGTAACATCAATAGGATTGACCATTTGATCAAGTCACCCCTGATGCTACTAGATTTCAGGGAATACAACCCGAGTTTGTGCAATCTCACTTTGCAATTTAACCCTTGGAATCCAGGTCTCATTCTGGCAAAGCTGTGATGCACTCGAACTGTCTAAACTGTTCCTGGAGTGTCGGATTAACCCGGGTCACTCACATACACCCAGGTCAGGTTCAAGACTCACCTGTCTCACTCGCTGAGAGGCTCCTGTATCACTGGCCTTATTGTAGTCGGATGCCGCGTTGGGGGCAGGACAGGTAGACGGGATTAGGAAGACTGCTCATGTGGAGGGTAAACACGAGGAATCTATCAGAGAATCAGAACAGACCAGGGAGAATCAAACAAGGAAACTGATGTTCAATTTATTAGGCCTGATTTGTGGATTGTTTTTGTTTTGGGCGAGAATGTTGCCAACAAACACTCCCAGAGATGATGCAGCAGGGGCTAGATACAGAGTAAAGCTCCCTCGATACTGTCCCAATCAAACACTCCCTGGACAGGAACAGAACAGGGTTAGATACAGAGTAAAGCTCCCTCGATACTGTCCCCATCAAACACTCCCAGGGCAGGTACAGCACGGGGTTAGATACAGAGTAAAGCTACCTCTACACTTTCCCCATCAAACACTCCCAGGCAATACACCACGGGGTTAGATACAGAGTAAAGCTCCCTCTATACTGTCCCCATCAAACACTCCCAGGACAGGTACAGCACGGGGTTAGATACAGAGTAAAGCTCCATCTGCACTGTCCCCATCAAACACTCCGAGGTCAGGTACAGCACGGGGTTAGATACAGAGTAAACCTCCCTATACACTCTCCCCATCAAACACTGTCATGACTGGTACAGCACGGGGTTAGATACAGAGTAAATCTCCCTCTACACTGTGCCCATCATACACTCCCAGGACTGGTACAGCACGAGGTTAGATACAGAGTAAAGCTCCCTCTACACTGTCCCCATCAAGCACTAACAGGGCAGTGACAGGACAGTGTTAGATACAGAGTAAATCTCCCTCTATACTGTCCCCATCAAACACTGCCAGGACTGGTACAGCACGGGGTCAGATACAGAGTAAAGCTCCCCCTACACAGTGCCAATCATAAACTCACAGGGCAGGTACAGCAAGGGATTAGATACAGACTAAAGCACCCTCTAACCTGTCCCATCAATCACTCCCAGGACTGGTACAGCACGGGGTTAGATACAGAGTAAAGCTTCCTATACACTGTCCCCATCAAACACTCGCAGGACATGTACAGCAAAGTGTTAGATACAGAGAAAAACTCCCTCTACACCGTACCCATCAAACACTCCCAGGGCAGGTACAGCACGGGTTTAGATACAGAGTAAAGCTTCCTCTACACTGTCCCCATCAAACACTCCCAGGACAGGTACAGCACGGGGTTAGATACAGAGTCAAGCTCCCTCTACACTGTGCCAATCAAACACTCCCAGGGCAGGTACAGCACGGGTTCAGATACAGAATAAAGGTCCCTCTGCACTGTCTCCATCAAACACTCCCAGGGCAAAATCCACGGGGTTAGATACAGAGTGAAGCTCCCTCTAAACTGTACCCATCAAACACTCCCAGGACAGGTACAGCACAGGGTTAGATACACAGTAAATTTCCCTCTACACTATCCCCATCAAACACTCCCAGGACAGGTACAGCACGGAGTTAGATACAGAGTAAAGCTCCCTCTACACTGTCCCCATTAAACACTCCCAGGACAGGAACAGGACAGTCTTAGATACAGAGTAAAGCTCCCTCTATACTGCCCCATCAAAAACAACCAGACAGGAACAGGACAGGGTTAGGTACTGAATAAAGCTACCTCTTCACTTTCCCCATTAAACACTCCCAGGGCAGGTAAAGCATTGGGTTAGATACAGAGTAAAGCTCCCACGATACTGACCCATCAAACACTCCCAGGATAGGTACAGCACGGGGTTAGATACAGAGTAAAGCACCCTCGATACTGTCCCCATGAAACCCCATGAAACACTCCCAGGACAGGTACAGCACGGTGTTAGATACAAAGTAAAGTTTCCTCTACACTGTCCACATCAAACACTCCCAGGACAGGTACATCACGGGGCTAGATACAGAGTTAAGCTACCTCGATTCTGTCCCCATCAAACACTCCCAGGACAGGTACAGCACGGGGTTAGATACAGAGTAAAGCTCCCTCTACACTGTGCCCATCAAACACTCCCAGGGCAGGAACAGCACGGGGTTAGATACAGAATAAAGCTCCCTCTACACTGTCCATATCAAACACTCCCAGGACAGGTACAGCATGGGATAATATGCAGAGTAAATCTCCCTCTAAACTGTCCCCATCAGCACTCCCAGGACAGACACAGCACGAGGTTGGATACAGACTAAAGCTCCCTCTACACCGTCCCCATCAAAAACTCGCAGGGAAGGAACAGTACGGGTTTAAATACAGAGTAAAGCTCCCTCTATACTGTCCCCATCAAACACTCCCTGGACAGGAACTGGACAGGGTTAGAAAAAGATTAAAGCTCCCTCTATACTGTCCCTATCAAACACTCCCAGGACTGGAACAGATCAGGGTTAGATACAGAGTAAAGCTCCCTCTACACTGTGGCCATCATACACTCCCAGGGCATGTACAGCACGGGGTTAGATACAGAGTAAAGCTCCCTCTACACTGTCCCCATCAAACACTCCCAGGACTGGTACAGCTCAAGGTTAGATAAGAGTAAATCTACCTCTATACTGTCCCCATCAAACACTCCCAGGACTGGTACAGCACGGGGTTAGATACAGAGTAAAGCTCCCCCTACACTGTGCCCATCATACACTCCCAGAGCAGGTACAGCACGGTGTTAGATACTGAGTAAATCTCCCTCTACACCGTCCCCATCAAACACCCCCAGGGCAGGTACAGAACGGGGTTAGATACAGAGTAAATCTCCCTCTATACTGTCCCCATCAAACACTACCAGGACAGGGAGTGGTGATAGGGAGAGTGGGTTGGTGTGAGAGGGTTGGGCTGAGAGGGAGAGTGGGATGGGATGAGAGGGAGAGTGGGTTAGGGTGAGAGGGAGAGTGGGTTGGGGTGAGAGGGAGAGTGGGTTGGGGTGAGAGGGAGAGTGGGTTGGGGTGAGAGGGAGAGTGGGTTGGGGTGAGAGGGAGAGTGGGTTGGGGTGAGAGGGAGAGTGGGTTGGGGTGAGAGGGAGAGTGGGTTGGGGAATGCGATTACTGCCAGTGTTTTGGGGGTTTGTGTGAGATCAGGGTTTGGAACTGGAGTAACACAACCAACAGGGGAAAGAAATATAGATTTATTATTAAACCAAAAGTAATGATAGGCCCTTGTTGAAACCATGTCTGTCCTGGGGTTAACCCTCAGTGGAGAGGAGCAGCAAGGGGTCCTGTCCTGTTATTAACCCTCAGTGGACATGATCAGGAAGGGGTCCTGTCTGGAAAGAGAGAGGGAGAGAGAAAGCTGGAGTGACAGAGACAGGGAAATTCCACCTCCTCCCCCAGAAACGTCGTGTGTTCCCTGCTGCAGTTCAGGAAAAGCTGCAGGCCGTTTCTGCACAGGGGGATCCCACAGGCAGCAATGTAATGCTATCCGGATGGGAACAGGGAGACACATTTCCTTCCCCAGCCTCATGCCTGCTGTAACCCTCCCTCTTCCCCCTCTCCCCCCCGGGCACCATGTGTGCTCTGAGTCCGGACACATCCCCAGAAAGGTCTAAACTCCTTCTCTTCAAACCGGGAACAAGCTGCTGCTTCCTGGGGGAGACTTTTGAAATCTCCATCCCAGCATCGATTTTTACAAACCAGGCGTCCCCGGGAGGGTGTGACTGAGGCTTTTCTGCAGAGACTGGGAGCTGGGTACTGACTCCACACTGGAGACCCTCCCCTAACCCCACCCAGACCCTGTGTCTCTTCCTCACCCCCAACCCCCTGCCTCTGTTTCACTGTCTTTTCCTGTTTCCCTCAATCTCCCCCCTCTCTCTCTGTTGTAACGTAGGGACACATCCTAGAGAGACTGAATTCAAATGACTGTTCCACCTCCCAATTCATCGCCCTGCCTAAAACACCAGCATTATTCAGGAATTAGCACAAACTTTTATACACTCTCACAGTTAGGACTTGGTAAAGGGCTCCTGAGGGACAGGAAATGAGTCCAATCAGCACATTTTTAATCAATTAACTGGTTGTGGTACAGTATGAAACACTGCAGGGAATTTGTGCACAGCAAGATCCCACAGGGTGCAGCCAGCTCTGCTCAGCACTTTTTAAATGCGGCAAGATTTACACAGAGAGAGAGAGAGGCAGCAAGTTGGAGAAGGACTAAGACAGTGAAGACCCCCGACCCCTTCAGAACCTCAGAAAGGCTGAGCGCTTTGCAGTGAAAGAATGAATCTTTAAAATGCTCTCATTGTCAGTGAGTCACTTGCTTCACTGTCCCTGGATTCATTTTCGCAATTCAGCCTTTTCAAAAAGATCTGACTGGGAGCTGGGCAGAGTCTACACATTGGAGACCCCCAGATCCTGTGTCTATTCACACCCCCTCCTCTTGTTTTGCTACCTCAGCCCCTCTGTTTCAACCCTCTTTCCAGACATTATGGCAAACTTGTGGCATTTTAAACTATTATCTTAAATTGTTAATAAATACTGAGAAACAGACACAGACACGGGCTTTGCAGCAGCAGAAAGAATGTGAATCATTCTATCCCGGGGGTTTTTACTTCCAGATTCAGTTTTAGAAAATTCAGAATTCAAATTCACAGCAGCAAAGTGTGGGAGTGAACGCCCTGATCCGTCAATATTCCAGGGAATACACGTGGAATTTATGTCTCCATACCTGTGTCTCTGATTCGTGTAAAATACTAATGTTACATGAGTCAACTCTGTCCTAAGTGTCCCATTGCTGTGGGGACATAAAATGGCCACTGTGAACAAACCTAAAATGTCTGTCTGGTGTTTGTAGACTAGATTCTCAGAGGAAGAGAGGCAGGGAGAGAGGGATAGAGAGCTGGGTAAGCGAGTGAGATAGAGAGAGGAGATCAAGCGATAAAAAAGGGATGAGATGAGAGAGAGAGATGAAGAGAGGGGAGCGAGTGTAGGGTAAAGATATGGGGTGAGAGAGAGAAACAGAGAAATGTATAGAGTGGCAGAGAGATGGGGTGGGAGAGGGAGAGAAGGAACGAGACAGGATGAGAGAATGAGAAAGTGTAGTGCGAAACTGAAAATATTCAAAAATGTGTTAACATTATTGAGTGTAAAGGACAATATCCTGTGAGACATCCCTTCTCCATCTTAAAATTGGCGGGAAAGCCTTTAACCAACTTCAAAATGGGGGGAGACCCCTTCCCCAACTTGTGATGAGGAAGTGCTGGAATCTAATCGAGGGGTTCGGGGTGGTTTATATATAGAATAACACATACCCGGGTGTGCGTTGCAGACTGGATTCTAATCGTGGGGATTGTGGGGTTTATATATAGAATAATTGATACCATGGATTGAGTTAAAGACTGGAATCTAATCGAGGGGTTCGGGGTGGATTATATAGAGAATAACAGATACTCGGGAGTGAGTTTACGGACTGGAATCTAATCGAGGTGTTCGGGGTGGTTTATATACAGAATAACAGATACCCGGGAGTGAGTTACAGACTGGAATCTAATCGAGGGGTTTGGTGGGTTTATATATAGAATAACAAATACCCGGGAGTGAGTTATAGACTGGAATCTAATCGAGAGATTCGGGGTGGATTATATATAGAATAACAGATACCCGGGAGTGATTTACAGACTGGAATCAAATCGAGGGGTTTGAGGGATTTATATACAGAATAACAGTTACCCGAGAGTGAGTTACAGACTGGAATCTAATCGAGGGCTTTGGGGAATTTAGGTATAGAATAACAGATACCCGGGAGTGAGTTACAGACTGGAAACAAATCGATGGGTTCGGGGTGTTTATATATAAATCATATGAATATAATATATATAGATGAACAGAAGCCCGGGAATGAGTAACAGACTGAAATCTAGTCGAGCGGTTTGGGACATTTATATACAGAATAACAGTTAGACGGAAATGAGTTACAGACTGGAATCTAATCGAGGGGTTTGGGGTGGTCTTTATATAGAATAACAGATTCCTGGGAGTGAGTTACATGCTGGAATCTTATCGAGGGGTTCGGGGTGGTTTATATATAGAATAACAGATACCCGAGATTGAGTTACAGACTGGAATCTAACGGAGGGGTTTGGGTTTGTTTATATATTGAATAACAGACACCCGGCAGTGAGTTTCAGATAGGAATCTAATGGAGGGGTTTGGGGTGGTTTATATATAGAATAACAGATACCCGAGATTGAGTAACAGACTGGAATCTAACGGAGGGGTTTGGGGTGGTTAATATATAGAATAACAGACACCCGGTAGTGAGTTACAGGCAGGAATCTAACGGAGGGGTTTGGGGTGGTTTATATATAGATTAACAGATGCCCGGGAGTGAGTAACGAGCTGAAATTTAATCGAGGGGTTCGGGGTGGTTTATATATAAATCATGTAGATATAATAAATATCGAATAAAAGATATCCGGGAGTGAGTTAAAGAACGGAATCTCATCGAGGGGAATGAGGGCTTTATATATAGAATAATAGATAACGGGATTGAGTTACAGACTGGAATCAAGAACAGTTGAAAATATCATTTTTCTTGTGATGTGCTGAAGTGCAGGTTACAGAGGCTGATTCATGGAATGGGTAGTGTGAGTTTTTAAGCAGCTTTATCCCAAATATCAAATTTAATTTCTCATTGGAACTGTTTGATGTTTTCTTAGTCTTGACACAAATGGATAGGGACCCTTTGGACCCTCACTGTTTGCAGCTTTTCACCATTTATAATGTAACCTGTTCCATCCTTTTTAAAGTGGGCAGCCACACATTTGCTTATAATGAAATCCTTCTTTCACTATTTCACTCATTCACTTAAGGTGTACATATCTCTTTGGAATTTGAAGTGCAGGTTACAGATTGGATTGGAACTTTCTGCTTTAAGAATCATTAACCAAGTTTCACACAGTTAAACATCAAAACTGACATTCTGAAACAGGAGAGGGCCCCACAACTTCAATTCTGTGATTCTCTAGCACCTCATGATCTGTATCTTACAATATGTCCGCCCCCTTCATGTCTCTGAAGACTTGAGAAATGTTTCAGACATTGGGGAAAAATTTCTGTCAATCGAGATATTTCCTTTGAAGCATTTCATTGTCTTGGGACATTTACAGTAAACGGCTCCTTCAAAGGACATCATTAAAATTCACTCTTTAATCATCCAAATCCTTTTGCCCACTCAGACTCCCTGGCCCTACATCCTATTGTTTCAAAGCTAACTTACATTTCACAATGTAGGAATGTGTGAATGCAAACACTTTCTTCACACGTTGCCACAATACTAAGGCTCACACTATTCAGGGTGAAATTTTCAAGACAACATTCATCAACTGACAGATTTCCAGCTCCAGCTAATTGTAGATTTTTATTTTTAATTTTGGGATAACAGGACTGAAATTGTACGGCATCCCAGTGTGAGATTTAAACTCCTGTTTATTTCAATCTTTAGCTCAGGAATTCACTTTAAAACATGCAGAGAATTGAAACCTTCCTCATACAGTTGCCTGTTTGTTCCAGTGTTGGTATATTCCCTCTTTCTCTTGCGTTGTCACTTGTCTGAAGAAATTGAATTGTTGACATTGGATAATCATCCCTTTCCCATGAAAATGTAAACTGCTGGGAAACTGCAACAGACACAATCTTATGCAGTGATCAAAATCCTGCACCTTTATTCATCAATCGCATTTCCTATCTCTGTAGAAACTCCCTTCCACTGACAGATTCTGAGATCCATACTCAATCTCAAAAACCACCACAGAAAAGTGACTGCTTATTTTAAACAGTGAATCTGAACTATTTGAAGTTCTGACTCAGTCACAGAATCGCAGAAATTTTGACTCTGTGGGATTAAAATTATCAGAATAATCTTGCAACATACAGGTAACCTGTAGTGACAGGAGGATACTTGTCTGTTCAAAAGGGATTCGATAAGATGCCTCATAAAGCTTGTTACTCAGGACAAGAGCTCATACATTCCCCTAATCTCCCCACACAGTTCCTCTCAGGATTTGACAATTTGATCAAGTCACCCCTGATGCTACCAAATTTCAGGGAATACAACCCGACTTTGTGCAATCTCACTTTGCAATTTAACCCTTGGAATCCAGGTCTCATTCTGGCAAAGCTGTGATGCACTCAAACTGTCTAAACTGTCCCTGGAGTGTCGGATTAACCCGGGTCACTCACATATACCCAGGTCAGGTTGAAGACTCACCTGTCTCACTCGCTGAGACGCTCCTGTATCACTGGCCTTATTGTTGTCAGATGCCGCGTTGGGAGCAGGACAGGTAGACGGGATTAGGAAGACTGCTCATGTGGAGGGTAAACACGAGGAATCTATCAGAGAATCAGAACAGACCAGGGAGAATCAAACAAGGAAACTGATGTTCAATTTATTAGGCCTGATTTTTGGATTGTTTTTGTTTTGGGCGAGAATGTTGCCAAAAAACACTCCCAGAAAGGATGCAGCAGGGGCTAGATACAGAGTAAAGCTCCCTCGATACTTTCCCCATCAAACACTCACTGGACAGGAACAGAACAGGGTTAGATACAGAGTAAAGCTCCCTCGATACTGTCCCCATCAAACACTCCCAGGAAGGGAACAGGACAGGGTCAGATACAGAGTAAAGCTACCTCTACACATTCCCCAACAAAAACTCCCAGGACAGGAACAGGACAGGGTTAGATACAGAGTAAAGCTACCTCTACACTTTCCCCATCAAAAACTCCCAGGGCAGGAAAAGCACTGGGTTAGATACAGAGTAAAGCTCCCTCTACACTGTCTCCATCAAACACTCCCAGGTCCCCTACAGCACAGGGTTAGATACAGTGTAAACCTCCCACTATACTCTCCCCATCCAACACTCCCAGGGCAGGTACAGCACGGGTTTAGATACCGAGTAAAGCGCCCCCTACACTGTGCCCAACATACACACACAGGGCAGGTACAGCACGGGGTTAGATGCAGAGAAAATTTCCCACTAATCTGTGCCCATCAAACACTCCCAGGACAGGTACAGCACAGGGTTAGATACAGTGTAAAGCTCCCTCTATACTCACCCCATCAAACACTCCCAGGACTGGTACAGCAAGGGGTTAGATACAGAGTCAAGCTCCCTCTACACTATCGCCATCAAACACTCCCAGGACTGGTACAGCACGGGGTTAGATACAGAGTAAAGCTCCCTCTATACTGTCCCCATCAAACACTCCCAGGACTGGTGCAGCACAGAGTTAGATACAGAGTAAAGCTCAGTCTACACTGTCCCCATCAAGCACTCACAGGGCAGGTACTGGACAGAGTTAGATGCAGAGTAAATCTACCTCTACACCGTCCCCATCAAACACTCCCAGGGCAGATAAAGTAGATGGTTTGATACAGAGTAAAGCTTCCTCTACACTGTCCCCATTGAACACTCCCAGGACAGGTACAGCACGGGGTGAGATGCAGAGAAAATTTCCCTCTATAATGTTATCATCTAAAATTTCCAGTACAGGTACACCACAGGGTTAGATACAGAGTAAAACTCCCTCGACACTGTACCCATCAAACACTCCCAGGACAGGTACAGCACGGGGTTTGATGCAGAGAAAAGTTCCTTCGATAATGTAGCCATCAAACACTCCCAGGACTAGTACAGCCCGGGGTTAGAAACAGAGAAAAACTCCCCCTACACTGTGCCCATCATGCACTCCCACGGCAGTTACAGCACAGGGTTAGATACAGAGTAAATCTCCCTTTAACCTGTCCCCATCTAAAACTCCCAGGACTGGTACTGCCCGGGGTAAGATTCAGAGTAAAGCTCCCTCTACACAGTCCCCATGAAGCACTCCCAGGGCTGCTACAGGACAGGGTTATATACAGAGTAAAGCTCACTCTAAACTGTCCCCATCAAACCCTCCCAGGACAGGTACAGCACGGGGTTAGATAGAGAGTAAAGCTCCCTCTACACCATCCCCATCAAACACTCACAGTGCAGTTACATTACGGGGTTACATACAGAGTAAAACTTCCTATACACTGTCCCCATCAAACACTCCCAGGACAGGTACATCAAGGTGTTAGATACAAAGTAAATATCCCACTACACCGTTCCCATCAAAAACTCCCAGGCCTGCTACAGCACGGATTTAGATACTGAATAAAGGTCCCACTGCACTGTCATCATCAAACACTCCCAGGGCACGTACAGCACTGGGTTAGATACAGAGTAAAGCTCCCTCAATACTGTTCCCATAAAGCACTCCCTGGACAAGAACAGAAGAGGGTAAGATACAGAGTAAAGCTCCCTCTACACTTTCCCCATGAAACACTCCCAGGGCAGGAAAAGCATCGGGTTAGATACAGAGTAAAGCTCCCTCTACACTGTCTCCATCAAACACTACCAGGTCCGCTACAGCACAGGGTTAGATACAGGGTAAACCTCCATCTATACTCTCCCCATCAAACTCTCACAAGACTGGTACAGCACGGGGTTAGATACAGTGTAAAGCTCCCTCTAAACTTCCCCATCAAACCCTCCCAGGACAGGTACAGCACGGGGTTAGATACAGAGTAAAGCTCCCTCTACACCACCCCATCAAACACTCCCAGTGCAGGTACATCACGGGGTTAGATACAGAGTAAAACTTCCTCTACACTGTCCCCATCAAACACTCCCAGGACAGGTACAGCACGGTGTTAGATACAGAGTAAATCTCCCACTATACCGTCCCCATCAAACACTCCCAGGCCAGGTACAGCACGGGTTTATATACAGAATAAAGGTCATACTGCACTGTCATCATCAAACACTCCCAGGGCTAGTACAGCACTGGGTTACATACAGAGTAAAGGTAGCTCTATACTGTCCCCATCAAACACTCCCAGGACAGGTACAGCACAGGGTTAGATACAGAGTAAAGCTCCCTCTGCACTGTCCCCTTCAAACACTCCCTGGACAGGAACAGAACTGGTTTAGATACAGAGTAAAGCTCCCTCTATACTGTCCCCATCAAACACTCCCACGACGGGAACAAGACAGGGTCAGATACAGTGTAAAGCTACCTCTACACTTTCCCCATCAAACACTCCCAGGGCAGGAAATGCACTGGGTTAGATACAGAGTAAAGCTCCCTCTACACTGACTCCATCAAACAATCCCAGGTCCCCTACAGCACAGGGTTAGATACAGTGTAAACCTCCCTCTACACTCTCTCCATCAAACACTCCCAGGACTGGTACAGCACGGGGTTTAGATACCGAGCAAATTTCCCTCTAATCTGTCCACATCAAAAACTCCCAGGACATGTACAGCACGCGGTTAGATACAAAGTAAAGCTCCCTCTACACTGTCCCCATCAAACACTCCCAGGTCCGGTACAGCACAGGGTTAGATACAGTGTAAAACTCCCTCTAAACTTTCCCCATCAAACACTCCCAGGACTGTTACAGCAAGGGGTTAGATACAGAGTAAAGCTCCCTCTACACTATCGCCATCAAACTCTCCCAATTCCGGTACAGCACAGGGTTAGATACAGTGTAAACCTCCCTCTATACTCTCCACATCAAACACTCCCACGACAGGTACAGCAAGGGGTTAGATACAGAGTAAAGCTCCCTCTACACTGTCCCCATCAAACACTCCCAGGACTGGTAAAGCACGGGGTTAGATACAGAGTAAAGCTCCCCCTAAACTGTGCCCATCGTACACTCCCAGGGCAGGTACAGCACGGGGTTAGATACAGTCTAAATTTCCCTCTAAGCTCTCCCCATCAAACACTCCCAGGACTGGTGCAGCACAGAGTAAGATACAGAGTAAAGCTCAGTCTTCACTGTGCCCATCAAGCACTCACAGGGCAGGTACAGGACAGGGTTAGATACAGAGTAAATCTTCCTCTACACTGTCCCCAGCAAACTCTCCCAGGACAGGCACAGCACGGGGTTAGGTACAGAGTTAAACTTCCTCGATACTGTCCCCATGAAACACTCCCAGGACAGGTACAGCACGGGGTTAGATGCAGAGAAAATTTCCCTCTATAATGTACCCATCTAAAATTCCCAGTACAGGTACAGCACGGGGTAAGATACAGAGTAAAGCTCCCTCGATACTTTACCCAAAAATACACTCCCAGGACTAGTACAGCCCGGTGTTAGAAACAGAGAAAAACTCCCCCTACACTGTGCCCATCATACACTCCCAGGGCAGTTACAGCACAGGGTTAGATACAGAGTAAATCTCCCTTTAACCTGTCCCCATCTAAAACTCCCAGGACTGGTACTGCCCGGGGTAAGATTCAGAGTAAAGCTCCCTCTACACCCTCCCCATCAAATACTCCCAGGGCAGGTACAGTACAGGGTTTGATACTGAGTAAAGCTTCCTCTACACTGTCCCCATCAAACACTCCCAGGACAGGTACAGCACGGGGTTAGATACAGAGTAAATCTCCCTCGATACTGTCCCCATCAAACATTCCCTGGACAGGTACAGCAAGGGGTTAGATGCAGAGAAAAGTTCCCTCGATAATGTATCCATCTAAAATTCCCAGTACGGGTACAGCACGGGGTTAGATGCAGAGAAAATTTCCCTCTATAATGTATCCATCTAAAATTCCCAGTGCAGGTACATTACAGGGTTAGATACAGAGTAAAACTTCCTCTAAACTGTCCCCATCAAACACTCCCAAGACTAGTGCAGCCCGGGGTTAGAAACAGAGAAAAACTCCAACCTACAATGTGCCCATCATACACTCCCACGGCAGTTACAGCACAGGGTTAGATACAGAGTAAATCTCCGTTTAACCTGTCCCCATCTAAAACTCCCAGGACTGGTACTGCCCGGTTTAAGATTCAGAGTAAAGCTCCCTCTACACAGTCCCCATGAAGCACTCCCAGGGCAGCTACAGGACAGGGTTATATACAGAGTAAAGCTCCCTCTAAACTGTCCCCATCAAACCCTCCCAGGACAGGTACAGCACGGGGTTAGATAGAGAGTAAAGCTCCCTCTACACCGTCCCCATCAAACACTCCCAGTGCAGGTACATTACGGGATTAGATACAGAGTAAATTTCCCACTACACCGTCCCCATCAAACACTCCCAGGCCAGGTACAGCACGGGTTTAGATACAGAATAAAGATCCCACTGCACTTTCATCATCAAACACTCCCAGGGCACGTACAGCACTGGGTTAGCTACAGAGTAAAGCTCCCTCAATACTGTGCCCATCAAACACTCCCAGGACAGGTACAGCACAGGGTTTGATACAAGGTGAAGCTCCCTCTGCACTGCTCCCATAAAACACTCCCTGGACAGGAACAGAACAGGGTTAGATACAGAGTAAAGCTCCCTCTATACTGTCCCCATCAAACTCTCCCAGGACAGGAACAGGACAGGGTTAGATACAGACTAAAGCACATTCTACACTGTCTCCATCAAACTCTACCAGGTCCGCTACAGCACAGGGTTAGATACAGGGTAAACCTCCCTCTATACTCTCCCCATCAAACTCTCACAGGACTGGTACAGCACGGGGTTAGATACAGAGTAAAGCTCCCTCTAAACTTCCCCATCAAACCCTCCCACGACAGGTACAGCACAGGGTTAGATACAGAGTAAAGCTCCCTCTACACGATCCCCATCAAACACTCCCAGTGCAGGTACAGCACGGGTTTATATACAGAATAATGGTCACACTGCACTGTCATCATCATACACTCCCAGGGCAAGTACAGCACTGGGTTAGATACAGAGTAAAGCTAGCTCTATACGGACCCCATCAAACACTCCCAGGACAGGTACAGCACAGGGTTAAATACAGAGTAAAGCTCCCTCTGCACTGTCCCCTTAAAACACTCCCTGGACAGGAACAGAACTGGGTTAGATACAGAGTAAAGCTCCCTCGATACTGTCCCCATCAAACACTCCCACGACGGGAACAAGACAGGGTCAGATACAGAGTAAAGCTACCTCTTCACTTTCCCCATCAAACACTCCCAGGGGAGGAAAAGCACAGGGTTAGATACAGAGTAAATCTCCCTCTACACTGTCTAAATCAAACACTCCCAGGTCCCCTACAGCACAGGGTTAGATACAGTGTAAAGCTCCCTCTATACTCTCCCCAGCAAACACTCCCAGGACTGGTACAGCACGGGGTTAGAAACAGAGTAAAGCTGCCCCTACACTGTGGCCATCATACACTCCCAGGGCAGGTACAGCACGGGGTTAGATACAGAGTAAATTTCCCTCTAATCTGTCCCCATCAATCACTCTCAGGACAGGTACAGCATGGGGTTTGATACAGAGTAAAGCTCCCCCTACACTGTCCCCATCAAACTCTCCCAAGTCCGGTACAGCACAGGGTTAGATACAGTGTAAACCTCCCTCTATACTCTCCCCATCAAACACTCCCAGGACTGGTACAGCAAGGGGTTAGATACAGAGTCAAGTTCCGTCTACACTATCGCCATCAAACACTCCCAGGACTGGTACAGCACGGGGTTAGATACAGAGTAAAGCTCCCTCTACACTGTCCCCATCAAACACTCCCAGGACTGGTACAACACGGGGTTAGATACAGTCTAAATTTCCCTCTAAGCTCTCCCCATCAAACACTCCCAGGACTGGTGCAGCACAGAGTTAGATACAGAGTAAAGCTCAGTCTTCACTGTGCCCATCAAGCACTCACAGGGCAGGTACAGGACAGGGTTTGATACAGAGTAAAGCTTCCTCTACACTGTCCCCAGCAAACTCTCCCAGGACAGGTACAGCACGGGGTTAGGTGCAGAGTTAAACTTCCTCGATACTGTCCCCATCAAACACTCCCAGGACAGGTACAGCACGGGGTTAGATGCAGAGAAAATTTCCCTCTATAATGTATCCATCTAATATTCCCAGTACAGGTACACCACAGTGTTAGATACAGACTAAAGCTCCCTCGATACTGTACCCATCAAACACTCCCAGGACAGGTACAGCACGGGGTTAGATACAGAGTAAAGCTCCCTCGATACTGTCCCCATCAAACACTCCCAGGACAGTTACAGCACCGTGTTAGATGCAGAGAAAAGTTCCTTCGATAATGTATCCATCTAAAATTCCCAGTACAGGTACAGCACGGGGCGAGATACAGAGTAAAGCTCCCTCTACACCGTCCCCATCAAACACTCCCAGTGCAGGTACATTACGGGGTTAGATACAGAGTAAAACTTCCTCTACACTGTCCCCATCAAACACTCCCAGGACAGGTATAGCTCCGTGTGAGATACAGAGTAAATCTCCCACTACTCCATCCCCATCAAACACTCCCAGGCCAGGTGCAGCACTGGTTTAGATACAGAATAAAGGTCCCACTGCACTGTCATCATCAAACACTCCCAGGGCACATACAGCACTGGGTTAGATACAGAGTAAAGCTCCCTCTATATTGTCCCCATCAAACAAACCCAGGACAGGTACAGCACAGGGTTTGATACAAGGTAAAGCTCCCTCTGCATTGTTCCCATAAAACACTCCCTGGACAGGAACAGAACAGGGTTATATACAGAGTAAAGCTCCATCTATACTGTCCCCATCAGACACTCCCAGGACAGGAACAGGACAGGGTTAGATACAGCGTAAAGCTACCTCTACACTGTCTCCATCAAACACTACCAGGTCAGAAAAAACATTGGGTTAGATACAGAGTAAAGCTCCCTCTGCACTGTCTCCATCAAACACTCCCAGGTCCCCTACAGCACAGGGTTAGATACAGTGTATACCTCCCTCTATACTCTCCCCATCAAACACTCACAGGACTGGCACAGCACGGGGTTAGATACAGAGTAAATCTCCCTCTAACCTGTACCCATCAAACACTCCCAGGACTGGTACTGCCCGGGGTAAGATTCAGAGTAAAGCTCCCTCTACACTGTCCTCATGAAGCACTCCCAGGGCAGGTACAGGACAGGTTTATATACAGAGTAAAGCTCCCTCAAAACTGTCCCCATCAAACCCTCCCACGACAGGTACTGCACGGGGTTAGATAGAGAGTAAAACTCCCTTTACACCGTCCCCATCAAACACTCCCAGTGCACGTACATTAGATGGGTTAGATACAGAGTAAAACTTCCTCTACAGTGTCCCATTCAAACACTCCCAGGGCAGGTACAGCACGGTGTTAGATACGGAGTAAATCTCCCACTACACCGTCCCCATCAAACACTCCCAGGCCAGGTACAGCACGGGTTTATATACAGAATAAAGGTACACTGCACTGTCATCATCAAACACTCCCAGGGCAAGTACAGCACTGGGTTTGATACAGAGTAAAGCTCCATCTAAACTGTCACCATCAAACACTCCCAGGACAGCTACAGCACAGGGTTAGATACAGAGTAAAGCTCCCTCTACACTATCCCCATCAAACACTCCCTGGACAGGAACAGAACAGGGTTAGATACAGAGTACAGCTCCCTCTATACTGTCCCCATCAAACACTCCCAGGACAGGAACAGGACAGGGTTAGATACAGAGTAAAGCTACCTCTACACTTTCCCCATCAAACACTCCCAGGACTGCTACAGCACAGGGTTAGATACAGAGTAAAGCTCTCTCGACACTGTCCCCATCAAACACTCCCAGGGCAGGTACAGCACGGGGCTAGATACAGATCAATGCTCCCTCGACACTGTCATCATCAAACAATCCCAGGACAGGTACAGCACGGGATTAGATATTGAGTGAAGCTCCCTCTACACTGTCCCCATCAAACACTCCCAGGGCATGGACAGCACGGGTTTAGATACAGAATAAATCTCCCTCTGCACTGTCCCCAACAAACACTCCCAGGGCACGTACAGCACGAGGTTAGATACAGAGTTAAGCTCCCTCTATACTGTCCCCATCAAACACTCCCAGGACAGGTACAGCAAAGGGTTAGATACAGAGTAAAGCTTCCTCTACACTGCTCTCATGAAACACTCCCAGGATAGGTAAAGCACGGGGTTAGATACAGAGTAAAGCTCCCTCTACACTTTCCCCATCAAACCCTCCATGGACAGGTACAGCACTGGGATAGATACAGAGTAAAGCTCCCTCTACACTGTCCCCATCAAACACTCCCAGGACTGGAACAGGACATGGTTAGATAAGGAGTAAAGCTCCCTCGATACTGTACCCATCAAACACTCACAGGACAGGTACAGCACGGGTTTTGATACAGAGTAAAGCTCCCTCTACACTGTTCCCATCAAACATCCAAGGGCAGGTACAGCACTGTGTTAGATACAGAGTAAAGCTTCCTCTACACCGTCCCCATCAAAAACTCCCAGGACAGGTACAGCACGGGGTTAGATACAGAGTAAAGCCCCCTCAATACTGTGCCCATCAAACACTCCCAGGACAGGTTCAGCACGGGGATAGGTACAGAGTTAAACTTCCTCGATACTGTCCCCATCAAACACTCCCAGGACAGGTACAGCACGGGGTTAGATGCAGAGAAAATTTCGCTTGATAATGTATCCAACTAAAGTTCCCAGTACAGGTACAACACAGGGTTAGATACAGAGTAAAGCTCCCTCGCTACTGTACCCATCAAACACTGCCAGGACAGGTACAGCACGGGGTTAGATACAGAGTAAAGCTCCCTCGATACTGTCCCAATCAAACACTCCCAGGACAGGTACAGCACGGAGTTAGATGCAGAGAAAAGTTCCCTCGATAATGTATCCATCTAAAATTCCCAGTACAGGTACAGCACGGGGTTAGATACAGAGTAAAGCTCCCTCGATACTGTACCCATCAAACACTCCCAGGACTAGTACAGCCCGGTGTTAGAAACAGAGAAAAACTCCCCCTACACTGTGCCCATCATACACTCCCACGGCAGTTACAGCACAGGGTTAGATACAGAGTAAATCTCCCTTTAACCTGTCCCCATCTAAAACTCCCAGGACTGGTACTGCCCAGGGTAAGATTCAGAGTAAAGCTCCCTCTACACAGTCCCCATGAAGCACTCCCAGGGCAGGTACAAGACAGGGTTATATACAGAGTAATACTCCCGCTACACCGTCCCCATCAAACACTCCCAGTGCAGGTACATTACGGGGTTAGATACAGAGTAAAACTTCCTCTACACTGTCCCCATCAAACACTCCCAGGACAGGTACAGCACGGGGTTAGATACAGAGTAAAGCTCCCGCTACACCGTCCCCATCAAACAATCCCAGTGCAGGTACATTACGGGGTTAGATACAGAATAAAGGTCCCACTGCACTGTCATCATCAAACACTCCCAGGGCACGTACAGCTCTGGGTTAGATACAGAGTAAAGCTCCCTCTATACTGTCCCCATCAAACACTCCCAGGACAGGTACAGCACAGGGTTTGATACAAGGTAAAGCTCCCTCTACACTGTCCCCATCAAACACTCCAGGACAGGTACAGCACGGTGTTAGATACTGGGTAAATCTCCCTCTACACCGTCCCCATCAAACAGTCCCAGGCCAGGTACAGCACGGGTTTAGATACAGAATAAAGGTCGCACTGCACTGTCATCATCAAACACTCCCAGGGCAAGTACAGCACTGGGTTAGATAAAGAGTAAAGCTCCCTCAATACTGTCCCCATCAAACACTCCCAGGACAGGTACAGCACAGTGTTAGATACAGAGTAAAGCTCCCTCTGCACTGTCCCCATCAAACACTCCCTGGACAGGAGCAGAACAGGGTTAGATACAGAGTAAAGCTCCCTCTACACTGTCTCCATCAAACACTCCCAGGACAGGAACAGGACAGGGTTAGATACAGAGTAAAGTTACCTCTACACTTTCCCCATCAAACACACCCAGGACTGCTACAGCACAGGGTTAGATACAGAATAAAGGTCCCACTGCACTGTCATCATCAAACACTCCCAGGGCACGTACAACACTGGGTTAGATACAGAGTAAAGCTCCCTCTATACTGTCCCCATCAAACACTCCCAGGACAGGTACAGCACAGGGTTTGATACAAGGTGAAGCTCCCTCTGCACTGTTCCCATAAAACACTCCCTGGACAGGAACAGAACAGGGTTAGATACAGAGTAAATCTCCCTCTATACTGTCCCCATAAAACACTCCCAGGACAGGAACAGGACAGGGTTAGATACTGAGTAAAGCTACCTCTACACTTTCCCCATCAAACACTCCCATGTCAGGAAAAGCATTGGGTTAGATACAGAGTAAAGCTCCCGCTACACTGTCCCCATCAAGCACTCCAAGGTCCCCTACAGCACAGGGTCAGATACAGTGTAAATCTCCCTCTATACTCTCCCCATCAAACACTCACATGACTGGCACAGCACGGGGTTAGATACAGAGTAAATCTCCCTCTAACCTGTCCCCGTCAAACACTCCCAGGACTGGTACTGCCCGGGGTAAGATTCAGAGTAAAGTTCCCTCTACACTGTCCTCATGAAGCACTCCCAGGGCAGTTACAGGACAGGTTTATATACAGAGTAAAGCTCCCTCTAAACTGTCCCCATCAAACCCTCCCAGGACAGGTACAGCACGGGGTTAGATACAGAGTAAAGCTCCCTTTACAACGTCCCCATCAGACACTCCCAGGACAGGTACATTACGGGGTTAGATACAGAGTAAAACTTCCTTTACACCGTCCCCATCAAACACTCCCAGGGCAGGGACAGCACGGGTTTAGATACAGAATAAATCTCCCTCTGCACTGTCCCCATCAAACACTCCCAGGGCACGTACAGCACGAGGTTAGATACAGATTTAAGCTCCCTCTATACTGTCCCCATCAAACACTCCCAGGACAGGTACAGCAAAGGGTTAGATACGGATTAAAGCTTCCTCTACACTGCTCCCATGAAACACTCCCAGGATAGGTAAAGCACGGGGTTAGATACAGAGTAAAGCTCCCTCTACACTTTCCCCATCAAACCCTCCATGGACAGGTACAGCACTGGGATAGATACAGAGTAAAGCTCCCTCTACACTGTCCCCATCAAACACTCCCAGGACTGGAACAGGACATGGTTAGATAAGGATTAAAGCTCCCTCGATACTGTCCCCATCAAACACTCGCAGGACAGGTACAGCACGGGTTTAGATACAGAGTAAAGCTCCCTCTACACTGTTCCCATCAAACATCCAAGGGCAGGTACAGCACTGTGTTAGATACAGAGTAAAACTTCCTCTACACCGTCCCCATCAAAAACTCCCAGGACAGGTACAGCACGGGGTTAGAAACAGAGTAAAGCCCCCTCAATACTGTGCCCATCAAACACTCCCAGGACAGGTTCAGCACGGGGAAAGGTACAGAGTTAAACTTCCTCGATACTGTCCCCATCAAACACTCCCAGGACAGGTACAGCACGGGGTTAGATGCAGAGAAAATTTCACTTGATAATGTATCCAACTAAAGTTCCCAGTACAGGTACACCACAGGGTTAGATACAGAGTAAAGCTCCCTCGCTACTGTACCCATCAAACACTCCCAGGACAGGTACAGCACGGGGTTAGATACAGAGTAAAGCTCCCTCGATACTGTCCCCATCAAACACTCCCAGGACAGGTACAGCACGGGGTTAGATACAGAGAAAAGTTCCCTCGATAATGTATCCATCTAAAATTCCCAGTACAGGTACAGCACGGGGTTAGATACAGAGTAAAGCTCCCTCGATACTTTACCCATCAAACACTCCCAGGACTAGTACAGCCCGGCGTTAGAAACAGAGAAAAACTCCCCCTACACTGTGCCCATCATACACTCCCACGGCAGTTACAGCACAGGGTTAGATACAGAGTAAATCTCCCTCTAACCTGTCCCCATCTAAAACTCCCAGGACTGGTGCTGCCCGGGGTAAGATTCAGAGTAAAGCTCCCTCTACACGGTCCCCATGAAGCACTCCCAGGGCAGGTACAAGACAGGGTTATATACAGAGTAAAGCTCACTCTAAACTGTCCCCATCAAACCCTCACAGGACAGGTACAGCACGGGGTTAGATACAGAGTAAAGCTCCCGCTACACCGTCCCCATCAAACACTCCCAGTGCAGGTACATTACGGGGTTAGATACAGAGTAAAACTTCCTCTACACTGTCCCCATCAAACACTCCCAGGACAGGTACAGCACGGGTTTAAATACAGAATAAAGGTCCCACTGCACTGTCATCATCAAACACTCCCAGGGCAAGTACAGCACTGGGTTAGATACAGAGTATAGCTCCATCTATACTGTCCCCATCAAAAACTCCCAGGACAGGTACAGCACAGGGTTAGATACAGAGTAAAGCTCCCTCTGCACTGTTCCCACCAAACACTCCCTTGACAGGATCAGAACAGGGTTAGATACAGAGTAAAGCTCCCTCTATACTGTCCCCATCAACCACTCCCAGGACAAGAACAGCATGAGGTTAGATACAGAACATAGCTCCCTCTACACTTTCCCCATCAAACACTCCCAGGGCAGGAACAGCATTGGGTTAGATACAGAGTAAAGCTCCCTCTACACTGTCTCCATCAAACGCTCCCAGGACTGGAACAGGACAGGGTTAGATACAGAGTAAAGCTCCCTCTATGCTGTCCCCATCAAACATCCCCAGGACAGGAACAGGACAGGGTTAGATACAGAGTAAAGCTACCTCTACACTTTCCCCATCAAACACTCCCAGGACTGCTACAGCACAGGGTAAGATACAGAGTAAAGCTCCCTCTACACTGTCCCCATCAAACACTCCCAGGGCAGGTACAGCACGGGGCTAGATACAGATTAAAGCTCCCTCGATACTGTCATCATCAAACAATCCCAGTACAGGTACAGCACGGGATTAGATACAGAGTTAAGCTCCGTCTACACTGTCCCCATCAAAAACTCCCAGGGCAGGGAAAGCACGGGTTTAGATACAGAATAAAGCTCCCTCTGCACTGTCCCCATCAAACACTCCCAGGGCACGTACAGCACGAGGTTAGATACAGAGTAAAGCTCCCTCTATACTGTCCCCATCAAACACTCCCAGGACTGGTACAGCAAAGGGTTAGATACAGAGTAAATCTTCCTCTACACTGTCCCCATGAAACACTCCCAGGATAGGTAAAGCACGGGGTTAGATACAGAGTAAAGCTCCCTATACACTGTCCCCATCAAACCCTCCATGGACAGGTACAGCACTGGGATAGATATAGAGCTAAGCTGCCTCTACACTGTCCCCATCAAATACTCCCAGGACTGGAACAGGACATGGTTAGATAAGGAGTAAAGCTCCCTCGATACTGTCCCCATCAAACACTCGCAGGACAGGTACAGCACGGGTTTAGATACAGAGTAAAGCTCCCTCTACACTGTTCCCATCAAACATTCCAGGGCAGGTACAGCACTGTGTTAGATACAGAGTAAAGCTTCCTCTACACCGTCCCCATCAAACACTCCCAGCTCAGGTACAGCAGGGGGTTAGATACAAAGTAAAGCTACCTCTACACTGTCCCCATCAAACAGTCCCAGGACTGGTACAGCATGGTTTTAGATAAAGAATAAAGCTCCCTCTACACTGTGACCATCAAACACTCCCAGGGCAGGTACAGCACGGGTTTAGATACAGAATAAAGCTTCCTCTGCACTGTCCCCATCAAACACTCCCAGGGCAAGTACAGCACGGGGTTAGATACAGAGTAAAGCTCCCTCTATACTGTCCCCATCAAACACTCCAAAGACAGGTACAGCACAGGGTTAGATTCAGAGTAAATCTCCCTCTACGCCGTCCCCATCAAACACTCCCAGGGCAGGTAAAGCACAGGGTTAGATACAGAGTATAGCTCCCTCTACACTGTCACCATCAAACACTCCCAGGACACGTACAGTGAAGACCCCCGACCCCTTCAGAACCTCAGAAACACTGAGCGCTTTGCAGTGAATGAATGAATCTTTAAAATGCTCTCATTGTTAGTGAGTCACTTCCTTTACTGTCCCTGGATTCATTTTCGCAATTCGGCCATTTCTAAAAGATGTGACTGGGAGCTGGGCAGAGTCTACACATTGGAGACCCCCAGATCCTGTGTCTATTCACACCCCCTCCTCTTGTTTTGCTACCTCAGCCCCTCTGTTTCAACCCTCTTTCCAGACATTATGGCAAACTTGTGCCATTCTAAACTATTATCTTAAATAGAATAACAGATACCCGGGAGTGAGTTACAGACTGGATTCTAATCGAGGGGTTCGTGGTGGTTTATATATAGAATCACAGACACCCGGGAGTGAGTTACAGACTGGAATCTAACGGAGGGGTTTGAGGTGGTGTATATATAGAATAATAGATGCCCAGGAGTGAGTTACAGGCTGAAATTTAATCGAGGGGTTCGGGGTGGCTTCTTTATAAATCATGTAGATATAATATATATCGAATAAAAGATATCCGGGAGTGAGTTAAAGAACGGAATCTCATCGAGGGGATTGAGGGGTTTATATATAGAATAGTAGATAACGGGAGAGAGTTACAGACTGGAATCTAATTGAATGGGTCAGGGGTTTTATATACAGAATAATAGATACCCGGGAGTGAGTTACAGACTGGAATCTAATCGAGGGGTTCAGTCGGTATATATATAGAATCATAGATACGCGGGAGTGAGTTACAGACTGAAATCTAATAGAGGGGATCAGGGGGTTTATATATAGAATAATAGATACCCGGGATTGAGTTACAGGCTGGAATCTAATTGAGGGGTGCAGGGGGTTTATATATAGAATAATAGATACCCGGGATTGAGTAACAGACTGGAATCAAGAACAGTTGAAAATATCATTTTTCTTGTGATGTGCTGAATTGCAGGTTACAGAGGCTGATTCATGGAATGGGTAGTGTGAGTTTTTAACCAGCTTTATCCCAAATATCAAATTTAATTTCTCATTGGAACTATTTGATGTTTTCTTAGTCTTGACACAAATGGATAGGGACTCTTTGGACCCTCATTGTTTGCAGCTTTTCACCATTTATAATGTAACCTGTTCCATCCTTTTTAAAGTGAGGAGCCACACATTTGCCTACAATGAATCCCATCTTTCACTATTTCACCCATTCACTTAAGCTGCACATATCTCTTTGGAATTTGAAGTGCAGGTTACAGATTGGATTGGAACTTTCTGCTTTCTGAATCATTAGCCAAGTTTCACAGAGTTAAACATCAAAACTGACATTCTGAAACAGGAGAGGGCCCCACAACTTCAATTCTGTGATTCTCTGGTATCTCATGATCTGTATCCTACAATATCTCTGCCACCTTCATGTCTCTGCAGACTTGGGAAAGTGTTTCAGACATTGGGGAACCACTTCTGTCAACCGGGATATTTCCTTTGAAGCATTTTATTGTTTCGGGACATTTACAGTAAACGGCTTCTTCAAAGGACATCATTAAAATTTACTCTTTAATCATCCAAATCCTGTTGCCCATTCTGACTCCCTGGCCCTACATCCTATTGTTTCAAAGCTAACTTACATTTCACAATGTAGGAATGTGTGAATGCAAACACTTTCTTCACACGTTTCCACAATACTAAGGCTCACACTATTCAGGGTGAAATTTTCAAGACAACATTCGTCAACTGACAGATTTCCAGCTCCAAATGGAAGCTTCAAGATACAGAAAGTGACACAGAAATGAAACATCCGATTTATCTGAATCTGCATCCGTTATTGGACAGCGCGGGGTAAGATAGGAATTAAAGTTGTTGTTAAATTGTGCCCTTCAATCAATCCCAGAACAGGTACAGCATGGGGTTTGATACAGAGTAAAGCTCCCACAACAATTGAGTTATGAGATTAAAAAGCGTCATTCACCTTTGAATTTGAGTTCAATTTAAAAAGTGTTCAAATTTAAAGTTCATCAGCTGGAGAAAAGGGTAAAGCTCCAAATATTTTTCAACATGCCTGGCTATAAAAAACATGATTCATTTACATTAGTATCTTGAAGCATTTGATCAAATCACCCCTTAACCTCAATTCCAGTGTTTCAGAGTGAAGCTTTGACTACACTGTTCATCAAACACTCCCAACCCAATTACAGTATGGGGTCCATAGAGAGTCAAATTCAAAAAATTGGTTCGATGGTGACAGGGGGAGAGACAGGGTGAAGGTTTTGAGAAAGGGATGAAGGGGGGGGATGTGGTGAAAATCTTTTTAAATCAGCGAGTGGTGATGACCTGGAACCCGTGCAAAATGCGGTGTCTGGGGGATGAGTGTCTGATCAGTGTCTCCATAGTTGTGTCTCTGTCACGTTGAAAGTACCAATGTCACATTCCTGTGGAGTCAACTCTGTCAGAAATGTCCCAGTGCTGTGGGCACATAATATGGCCTCTGTGAACAAACCTAAAAGGCTGACTGGTGTTTGTGTCATTTATATAGATTCTGAGAGAGAGGAAGAGAGAGAGAGAGAGAGAGCGAGCGAGTGAGAAGAAGACAGAGACACAGATCGAGAGGGAGACCGAGAGACAGAGATTGAAGGAAGGATATTTATCATAGTACATTGGAAGAGGAAGATTCCATTTCTCCCCACACCCTGTTTCTGACATTCAATGAGATCCTGACTGATCTCTGATCGACCTCCATATCTCTTTACACCTTTGCCTAACAAAAATCTATCATCCTCAGATTGAAACATTAACAAGAGACTTTGTGTCAATTGACGTTTGCAGAAACTTGTTTCAAATTAAAGCTTTGGCTACACTGTCATCAAACACTCCCAACCCAAATACATGATGGGGTTCGATACAGGGTCAAATTCTCTTTGTACAAGAAATTGTTAATTGTAGATATTTATTTTTAATTTTAGGCTAACAGGACTGAAATTGTACGGCTTCCCAGTGTGAGATTTAAACTCCTGTTTATTTCAATCTTTAGCTCAGGAATTCACATTAAAACATGCAGAGAATTGAAACCTTCCTCATACAGTTCCCTGTTTGTTCCAGTGTTGGTATATTCCCTCTTTCTCTTGCGTTTTCACTTGTCTGAAGAAATTGAATTGTTGACATTGGATAATCATCCCTTTCCCATGAAAATGTAACCTCCTGGGAAACTGCAACAGACAAAATCTAATGCAGTGAACAAAATCCTGCACCTTTATTCATCAATCCCATTTCCTATCTCTGTAGAAACTCCCTTCCACTGACAGATTCTGAGATCCATATTCAAACTCAAAAACCACCACAGAAAAGTGACTGCTTATTTTAAACAGTGAATCTGAACTATTTGAAGTTCTGACTCAGACACAGAATCGCAGAAATTTTGACTCTGTGGGATGAAAATTATCAGAATAACTTTGCAACATACAGGTAACCTGTAGTGACAGGTGGATACTTGTCTGGTCAAAAGGGATTCGATAAGATGCCTCACACAGCTTGTTACTCAGGACAAGAGCTCATACATTCCCCTAATCTCCCCCCTCAGTTCCTCTCAGCATTTGACAATTTGATCAAGTCACCCCTGATGCTACTAAATTTCAGGGAATACAACCCGAGTTTGTGCAATCTCACTTTGCAATTTAACCCTTGGAATCCAGGTCACATTCTGGCAAAGCTGCGATGCACTCGAACTGTCTAAACTGTACCTGGAGTGTCAGATTAACCCGGGACACTCACATACATCCAGGTCAGGTTCAAGACTCACCTGTCTCACTCACTGAGACGCTCCTGTATCACTGGCCTTATTGTAGTCGGATGCCGCATTGGGAGCAGGACAGGTAGACGGGATTAGGATGACTGCTCATGTGGAGGGTAAACATGAGGAATCTATCAGAGAAGCAGAACAGACCAGGGAGAATCAAACAAGGAAACTCATGTTCAATTTATTAGGGCTGATTTGTGGATTGTTTTTGTTTTGGGCGAGAATGTTGCCAACAAACACTCCCAGAAAGGATGCAGCAGGGGCTAGATACAGAGTAAATCTCCCTCGATACTGTCCCCATCAAACACAGGGCAAACACTCCTAGGGCAGGTAAAGCACTGGGTTAGATAGATAGTAAAGCTCCCTCTACACTGTCTCCATCAAACACTCCCAGCACTGGTACAGCACAGGGTTAGATACAGAGTAAACCTCCCTCTATACTCTCCCCATCAAACACTCCCAGGACTGGTACAGCACGGGGTTAGATACAGAGTAAAGCTCCCCTTACACATTGGCCATCATACACTCGCAGGGCAGGTACAGCACGGGGTTAGATGCAGAGTAAAGCTCCCTCTACACTGTTTCCATCAAACACTCCCAGGACAGGTACAGCTCAGGGTTAGATACAGAGGAAAGCTCCCTCGATACTGTCCCCATCAAACACACCCAGGACATGTACAGCACGGGGTTAGATACAGAGTAAAGCTCCCCGTACACTGTGCCCATCATACACTACAAGGGCAGGTACAGCACGGGGTTAGATACAGAGTAAATCTCCCTCTAACCTCTCCCCATCAAAGACTCCCAGGACTGGTACAGCATGGGGTTAGATACAGAGTAAAGCTCCCTCTACACTGTCCCCATCAAGCACTCACAGGGCAGGTACAGAACAGGGTTAGATACAGAGTAAATCTACCTCTACACCGTCCCCATCAAAAACTCGCAGGGCTGGTACAGCACGGAGATAGATACAGAGTTAAGCTTCTGCTATACCCTCCACATCAAACACTCCCTGGACAGGAACATCGCGGGGCAATATACAGAGTATAGCTCCCTCTATACTGTCCGCATCAAACACTCCCAGGACAGTTACAGCACGGGGTAAGATACAGAGTAAAGCTCCCTCCACACCGTCCCCATCAAACACTCCCAGGGCAGGTGCAGCACAGGGTTAGATACAGAGTAAAGCTCCCCCTACACTGTCCACATCAAACACTCCCAGTACAGGAAAAGCACGGGGTTAGATACAGAGTAAAGCTCCCTCTGTACTGTCCCCATCAAACACTCCCTGGACAGGAACAGGACAGGGTTAGATACAGAGTAAAGCTCCCTCTATACTGTCCCCATCAACAACTCCCAGGACAGGAACAGGACAGGGTTAGATACAGAGTAAAGCTCATTCTACACATGTCTCCATCAAACACTCCGAGTACAGGTACAGCACGGGGTTCGATACAGAGTAAAGCTCCCTCTACACTGTCCCCATCAAACACTCCCAGGACGGGAACAGGACAGGGTGTGATACAGAGTAAAGCTCCCTCGATACTGTACCCATCAAACACTCCCAGGACAGGTACAGCACGGGGTTAGATACAGAGTTACGCTCCATCAATACTGACCCCATCAAACATTCCCAGGACAGGTGCAGCACGGAGTTATATACAGAGTAAAGCCCCCTCTACACTGTCCCCATCAAACACTCCCAGGGCAGGTACCGCACGGGGCTAGATACAGAGTAAAGCGACCACTAACCTGTCCCCATCAAACACTCCCAGGACTGGTACAGACCGGTGTTAGATACAGAATAAAGCTCCCTCTTCACTGTCCCCATCAAGCACTCCCAGGGCAGGTACAGGACACTGTTATAAAAAGAGTAAAGCTCCCTCTAAAATGTCCCCATCAAACACTCCCAGGACAGGTACAGCACGGGTTTAGATACAGAGTAAAGCTCCCTCTGCACTGTCCAAATCAAACACTACCAGGGCAAGTACAGCACGGGGTTAGATAAAGAGTAAAGCTCCCTCTATTCTATCCCAATCAATCACTCCCAGGACAGATACAGCACAGGGGTAGATACAGAGTAAAGCTTCCTCTACACTGGACCAATCAAACACTCCCAGGACAGGTAAAGCACTGGGTTAGATACAGAGTAAAGCTCCCTCGACACTGTCCCCATCAAACACTCCCAGGACAGGTACAGCACGGGGTGTGATACAGAGTAAAGCTACCTCTACACTGTCCCCATCAAACACTCCCAGGACAGGTACAGCACGGTGTTCGATACAGAGTAAAGCACCCTCTACACTGTCCCCATCAAACACTCCCAGGACAGGTACAGCACGGTGTTCGATACAGAGTAAAGCACCCTCTGCACTGTCCCCATCAAACACTCCCAGAGCACATACAGCACGGGGTTAGATACAGGGTAAATTTCCATCTATACTGTCCCCATCAAACACTCCCAGGACAGGTACAGCACAGAGATAGATACAGAGTAAAGCTTCTTCTACACTGTCCCCTTCAAACATTCCCAGGACAGGTAAAGCACTGGGTTAGATACACAGTAAAGCTCCCTCTGCACTGTCCCCTTCAAACACTCCCAGTACAGGTACAGCACGGGGTTAGATAGAGAGTATAGCTCCCACTACACTGTCCCCATCAAACACTCCCAGGACAGGGTTAGATACAGAGTAAAGCTACATCTACACTTTGACGATCAAACAGTCCCAGGGCAGGTAAAGCACTGGGTTCGATACAGAGTAAAGGTCCCTCTACACTGTATCCATCAAAGACTCCCAGGAGTGGTACAGCCCGGGGTTAGATACTTAGTAAAGCTCCTTTAACCTGTCCCCATCAAACACTCCCAGGACAGATACAGCACAGATTTAGATAAGGAATAAAGCTTCCTCTGCACTGTCCCTATCAAACACTCCCAGGACAGGTACAGCACGGGGTTAGATACAGACTAAAGCTCCCTCTACACAGTCCCCATCAAACACTCCCAGGGCAGGTACACTACGGGTTTAGATACAGAGTAAAGCTTCCTCTACACTGTCCCCATCAAACACTCCCAGAACAGGTACAGCTCGGGGTTAGACACAGAGTAAAACTCCCTCTACATCGTCCCCATCCAACACACCCAGGGCAGGTACAGCACGGGGTTAGACACAGAATAAAGCTCCCTCTATACTGTGCCCATCAAACACTCCCAGGGCAGGTACAGCACGCGGTTAGATACAGAAAAAGCTCCCTCTGCACTGTCCCCATCAAACACTCCCAGGGCAGGTACCGCACGGGGCTAGATACAGAGTAAAGCTACCACTAACCTGTCCCCATCAAACACTCCCAGGACTGGTACAGACTGGGGTTAGATACAGAATAAAGCTCCCTCTTCACTGTCCCCATCAAGCACTCACCGGGCAGGTACAGGACACTGTTATATACAGAGTAAAGCTCCCGCTAAAATGTCCCCATCAAACACTACCAGGACAGGTAAAGCACGGTGTTAGATATAGAGTAAAGCACCCTCTGCACTGTCCCCATCAAACACTCCCAGAGCACATACAGCACAGAGTTAGATACAGAGTAAAGCTTCTTCTACACTGTCCCCTTCAAACATTCCCAGGACAGGTAAAGCACTGGGTTAAATACACAGTAAAGCTCCATCTGCACTGTCCCCATCAAACACTCCCAGTACAGGTACAGCACGGGGTTAGATAGAGAGTATAGCTCCCACTACACTGTCCCCATCAAACACTCCCAACACAGGAACAGGACAGGCTTAGTTACAGAGTAAATCTTCCTGTACACAGTCCCCATCAAACCCCACCAGGACAGGTACAGCACGGGGTTAGATACAGAGTAAAGCTCCCTCGATACTGTCCCAATCAAAAACTCCCAGGACAGGTACAGCACGGGGTTAGATACAGAGTAAAGCTCCATCTACACTGTCCCCATCAAACACTCCCAGGACAGGTACAGCACAGGGTTAGATACAGAGTAAAGCTCCCTCTATACTGTCCCCTGCAAACACTCCCAGGACAGGGTTAGATACAGAGTAAAGCTACATCTACACTTTCCCCATCAAACACTCCCATGGCAGGTAAAGCACTGGGTTCGATAAAGAGTAAAGGTCCCTCTACACTGTATCCATCAAAGACTCCCAGGAATGGTACAGCTCGGGGTTAGAAACATAGTAAAGCTCCTTTAACCTGTCCCCATCAAACACTGCCAGGACAGATACAGCACAGATTTAGAAAAGGAATAAAGCTTCGTCTACACAGTCCCCATCCAACACTCCCAGGGCAGGTACAGCGCGGGGTTAGATACAGAGTAAAGCTCCCTCTTCACTGTCCCCATCCAACACTCCCAGGGCAGGTACAGCGCGGGGTTAGATACAGAGTAAAGCTCCTTTAACCTGTCCCCATCAAACACTGCCAGGACAGATACAGCACAGATTTAGAAAAGGAATAAAGCTTCGTCTACACAGTCCCCATCCAACACTCCCAGGGCAGGTACAGCGGGGGGTTAGATACAGAGTAAAGCTCCCTCTACACAGTCCCCATCCAACACTCCCAGGGCAGGTACAGCACGGGGTTAGATACAGAGTAAAGCTCCCTCTTCACTGTCCCCATCAAACACTCCCAGGATAGGTACAGCACGGGGTTAGATACAGAATAAAGCTCCCTCTATACTGTGCCCATCAAACACTCCCAGGGCAGGTACAGCACGGGGTTAGATACAGAAAAAGTTCCCTCTGCACTGTCCCCATCAAACACTCCCAGGGCAGGTACAGCACGGGGTTAGATACAGAAAAAGTTCCCTCTGCACTGTCCCCATCAAACACTCCCAGGGCAGGTACCGCACGGGGCTAGATACAGAGTAAAGCTCCCTCTTCACTGTCCCCATCAAGCACTCACAGGGCAGGTACAGGACACTGTTATATACAGAGTAAAGCTCCCTCTAAAATGTCCCCATCAAACACTCCCAGGATAGGTACAGCACGGGGTTTGATACAGAGTAAAGCTCCCTCGATACTGTCCCCATCAAACACTCCCCGGACAGGTACAGCACGGGGCTAGATACAGAGTAAAGCTCCCTCGATAGTGTCCCCATCAAACACTTTGAGGACAGGTGCAGCTCGGGGTTAGATAAAGAATAAAGCTTCCACTGCACTGTCCCCATCAAACACTCCCAAGGCACGTACAGCACGGTGTTAGATAGAGAGTAAACCTCCCTCTATACTATCCTCATCAAGCACTCCACGACAGGTACTGCACACAGTTAGATACAGAGTAAAGCTACCTCTGCACTTTCCCCATCAAACACTCCCAGGACAGGTAAAGCATTGGGTTAGATACAGAGTAAAGCTCGCTCGATACTGTCCACATAAAACATCCCAGGACAGGTACAGCACGGGTTTAGATACATGTAAAGCTCCCTCGATACTGTCCCCATCAAACCCCATCAAACACTCTAAAGGATGTACTGCACGGGGTTAGATACAGAGTAAAGTTCCCTCTACAATGTCCCCATCATAAACTCCCAGGACTGGTACAGCACGGGGTTAGATACAGAGTAAAGCTCTCTCTAAACTGTCCCCATCAAGCACTCACAGGGCAGTGACAGGACAGGATTAGATACAGAGTATATCTCCATCTACACGGTCCCCATCAAACATTCCCAGGGCAGGTAGAGCACGGGTTTAGATACAGAATAAAGGTCCCACTGCACTGTCTCAATCAAACACTCCCATTGCAATGCACCATGGGGTTAGATACAGAGTAAAGCTCCCTCTATACTGTCCCCATCAAACACTCCCAGGACTGGTACAGCATGGGGTTAGATACAGAGTAAATCTCCCTCTACACTGTGCCCATTAGACACTCCCAGGACAGGACCAGGACAGTCTTAGATACAATGTAAAGCTCCCTCTATACTGACCCCATCAAAAACTCCCAGGACAGGAACAGGACAGGATTAGATACAGAATAAAGCTACCTCTTCACTTTCCCAATCAAACACTACCAGGGCAGGTAAAGCACTGGGTTAGATACAGAGTAAAGCTCCCTCGATACTGACCCATCAAACACTCCCAGGATAGTTACAGCACGGGGTTAGATACAGAGTAAAGCTCCCTCGATACTGTACCCATCAAACCCCATCAAACACTCCAAGGACAGGTACAGCACGGTGTTAGATACAGAGTAAAGCTCCCTCTTCACTGTCCCCATCAAACACTCCCAGGATAGGTACAGCACGGGGTTAGATACAGAATAAAGCTCCCTCTATACTGTGCCCATCAAACACTCCCAGGGCAGGTACAGCACGGGGTTAGATACAGAAAAAGTTCCCTCTGCACTGTCCCCATCAAACACTCCCAGGGCAGGTACCGCACGGGGCTAGATACAGAAAAAGTTCCCTCTGCACTGTCCCCATCAAACACTCCCAGGGCAGGTACAGCACGGGGTTAGATACAGAAAAAGTTCCCTCTGCACTGTCCCCATCAAACACTCCCAGGGCAGGTACCGCACGGGGCTAGATACAGAGTAAAGCTCCCTCTTCACTGTCCCCATCAAGCACTCACAGGGCAGGTACAGGACACTGTTATATACAGAGTAAAGCTCCCTCTAAAATGTCCCCATCAAACACTCCCAGGATAGGTACAGCACGGGGTTTGATACAGAGTAAAGCTCCCTCGATACTGTCCCCATCAAACACTCCCCGGACAGGTACAGCACGGGGCTAGATACAGAGTAAAGCTCCCTCGATAGTGTCCCCATCAAACACTTTGAGGACAGGTGCAGCTCGGGGTTAGATAAAGAATAAAGCTTCCACTGCACTGTCCCCATCAAACACTCCCAGGGCACGTACAGCACAGTGTTAGATAGAGAGTAAACCTCCCTCTATACTATCCTCATCAAGCACTCCCACGACAGGTACTGCACACAGTTAGATACAGAGTAAAGCTACCTCTGCACTTTCCCCATCAAACACTCCCAGGACAGGTAAAGCATTGGGTTAGATACAGAGTAAAGCTCGCTCGATACTGTCCACATAAAACATCCCAGGACAGGTACAGCACGGGTTTAGATACATTGTAAAGCTCCCTCGATACTGTCCCCATCAAACCCCATCAAACACTCCCAAAGCAGGTACTGCACGGGGTTAGATACAGAGTAAAGTTCCCTCTACAATGTCCCCATCATAAACTCCCAGGACTGGTACAGCACGGGGTTAGATACAGAGTAAAGCTCTCTCTAAACTGTCCCCATCAAGCACTCACAGGGCAGTGACAGGACAGGATTAGATACAGAGTAAATCTCCATCTACACGGTCCCCATCAAACATTCCCAGGGCAGGTAGAGCACGGGTTTAGATACAGAATAAAGGTCCCACTGCACTGTCTCAATCAAACACTCCCAGTGCAATGCACCATGGGGTTAGATACAGAGTAAAGCTCCCTCTATACTGTCCCCATCAAACACTCCCAGGACTGGTACAGCATGGGGTTAGATACAGAGTAAATCTCCCTCTACACTGTGCCCATTAGACACTCCCAGGACAGGACCAGGACAGTCTTAGATACAATGTAAAGCTCCCTCTATACTGACCCCATCAAAAACTCCCAGGACAGGAACAGGACAGGATTAGATACAGAATAAAGCTACCTCTTCACTTTCCCAATCAAACACTACCAGGGCAGGTAAAGCACTGGGTTAGATACAGAGTAAAGCTCCCTCGATACTGACCCATCAAACACTCCCAGGATAGTTACAGCACGGGGTTAGATACAGAGTAAAGCTCCCTCGATACTGTACCCATCAAACCCCATCAAACACTCCAAGGACAGGTACAGCACGGTGTTAGATACAGAGTAAAGCTTCCACTACACTGTCCCCATTAAACACTCCCAGGACAGGTACAGCTCAGGGTTAGATACAGAGTAAATCTCCCTCTATACTGTCCCCATGAAACAATCCCAGGACTGGTACAGCACGGGGTTAGATACAGAGTAAAGCTCCACCTACACTGTGCCATTCATACATTCCCAGGGTAGGTACAGAACGGTTTTAAATGCGGAGTAAATTTCCCTCTAACCTGTCCCCATCATACACTCCCAGGACTGGTACAGCACAGGGTTAGATACAGAGTAAAGCTCCCTTTACACTGTCCGCATCAAGCACTCACAGGGCAGATAAAGGACAGGGTTAGATACAGAGTACATCTCCCTCTACACCGTCCCCATCAAACACTCCCAGGGCAGGTACAGCACGGGGATGGATACAGAGTAAAGCTCCCTCTACACTGTCTCCATCAAACACACCCAGGACTGGTACAGCTCAGGGTTAGATACAGAGTACATCTCCCGCTATACTGTCCCCATCAAACACTCCCAGGACTGGTACAGCACGGGGTTAGATACAGAGTAAAGCTCCCCCTACACTGTGCCAATCATACACTCCCAGGGCAGGTACAGCACGGTGTTAGATACAGAGTAAATCTCCCTCTAACCTGCCCCATCAAACAATCCCAGGACTGGTCCAGCACGGGGTTAGATACAGAGTAAAGCTCCCTCTTCATTGTTCCCATCAAACACTCCCAGGGGAGGTACAGCACAGGGTTAGATAGAGAGTAAAGCTCCCTCTACACTCTCTCCATCAAACACTCCAAGGACTGCTACAGGACAGGGTTAGATACAGAGTGAATCTCCCTCTACACCGTCCCCATCAAACACCCCCAGGGCAGGTACAGAACGGGGTTAGACACAGAGTAAAGCTCCCACTACGTTGCCTCTATCAAACACTCCCAGGACTGGTACAGCTCAGGGTTAGATACAGAGTAAATCTCCCTCTATACTGTCCCCATCAAACACTCCCAGGACTGGCAGAGCATGGGGTTAGAAACAGAGTAAATCTCCCTCTATACTGTCCCCATCTAACACTCCCAGGACTGGCAGAGCATGGGGTTAGATACAGAGAAAAGCTCCCCCTACACTGTTCCCATCAAACACTCCCAGGGCAGGTACAGCACGGTGTTAGATGCAGAGTAAATCTCCATCTAACCTGTCCCCATCAAACACTCCCAGGACTGCTACAGCACAGGGTTAGATACAGAGTAAAGCTCCCTCTACACTGTCCCCATCAAACACTCCCAGGACAGGGAGTGGTGATAGGGAGAGTGGGTTGGTGTGAGAGGGTTGGGCTGAGAGGGAGAGTGGGTTGGGGTGAGAGGGAGAGCGGGTTGGGGTGAGAGGGAGAGTGGGTTGGGGTGAGAGGGAGAGTGGGTTGGGGTGCGAGGGAGAGTGGGTTGGGGTGAGAGGGAGAGTGGGTTGGGGTGAGAGGGAGAGTGGGTTGGGGACTGTGATTACTGCCAGTGTTTTGGGGGTTTGTGTGAGATCAGGGTTTGGAACTGGAGTAACACAACCAACAGGGGAAAGAAATATAGATTTATTATTAAACCAAAAATAATGATAGGCCCTTGTTGAAACCATGTCTGTCCTGGGGTTAACCCTCAGTGGAGAGGAGCAGCAAGGGGTCCTGTCCTGTTATTAACCCTCAGTGGAGAGGAGCAGCAAGGGGTCCTGTCTGGAAAGAGAGAGGGAGAGAGAAAGCTGGAGTGACAGAGACAGGGAAATTCCACCCCCTCCCCCAGAAACGTTGTGTGTTCCCTGTTGCAGTTCAGGAAAAGATGCAGGCCGTTTCTGCACAGGGGGATCCCACAGGCAGCAATGTAATGCTATCCGGATGGGAACAGGGAGACACATTTCCTTCCCCAGCCTCATGCCTGCTGTAACCCTCCCTCTTCCCCCTCTCTCCCCCCCCGGGCACCATGTGTGCTCTGAGTCCGGACACATCCCCAGAAAGGCCGAAACTCCTTCTCTTCAAACCGGGAACAAGCTGCTGCTTCCTGGGGGAGACTTTTTGAAATCTCCATCCCAGCATCGATTTTTACAAACCAGGCGTCCCCGGGAGGGTGTGACTGAGGCTTTTCTGCAGAGACAGGGAGCTGGGCACTGACTCCACACTGGAGACCCTCCCCTAACCCCCCCCAGACCCTGTGTCTCTTCCTCACCCCCAACCCCCTGATCCTGTTTCACGGTCTTTTCCTGTTTCCCTCAATCTCCCCCCTCTCTCTCTGTTGTTACGTAGGGACACATCCTAGAGAGACTGAATTCAAATGCCTGTTCCACCTCCCAATTCATCGCCCTGACTAAAACACCAGCATTATTCAGGAATTAGCACAAACTTTTACATACTCTCACAGTTAGAACTTGGTAAAGGGCTCCTGAGGGTCAGAAAATGATTCCATTCAGCACATTTTTAATAAATTAACTGGTTGTGGCACAGTATGAAACACTGCAGGCAATTTGTGCACAGCAAGATCCCACAATGTGCAGCCAGCTCTGCTCTGCACTTTATAAATGGGGCAATACTGACACAGAGAGAGAGAGGCAGCAAGTGGGAGAGGGAATAAGACAGTGAAGACCCCCGACCCCTTCAGAACCTCAGAAAGACTGAGCGCTTTGCAGTGAAAGAATGAATGTTTAAAATGCTCTCATTGTTAGTGAGTCACTTGCTTCACTGTCCCTGGATTCATTTTCGCAATTCAGCCTTTTCTAAAAGATGTGACTGGGAGCTGGGCAGTGTCTACACATTGGAGACCCCCAGATCCTGTGTCTATTCACACCCCCTCCTCTTGTTTTGCTACCTCAGCCCCTCTGTTTCAACCCTCTTTCCAGACATTATGGCAAACTTGTGGCATTCTAAACTATTATCTTAAATAGTTAATAAATACTGAGAAACAGACACAGACACGGGCTTTGCAGCAGCAGAAAGAATGTGAATCATTCTATCCCGGGGGTTTTTACTTCCAGATTCAGTTTTAGAAAATTCAGAATTCAAATTCACACCAGCAAAGTGTGGGAGTGAACGCCCGAATCCTTCAATATTCCAGGGAATACACGTGGAATTTATGTCTCCATACCTGTGTCTCTGTCACGTTTAAAATACTAATGTTACATGAGTCAACTCTGTCCTAAATGTCCCATTGATGTGGGGACATAAAATGGCCACTGTGAACAAACCTAAAATGTCTGCCTGGTGTTTGTAGACTAGATTCTCAGAGGAAGAGAGGCGGGCAGAGAGGGAAAGAGAGCTGGGTAAGCGAGTGAGATAGAGAGAGGCTTTCAAGCGATAAAAAAGGGATGAGTTGAGAGAGGGAGAGATGAAGAGAGGGGAGCGAGTGTAGGGTAAAGATATGGGGTGAGAGAGAGAAACAGAGAAATGTATAGAGTGGCAGAGAGATGGGCTGGGAGAGGGAGAGAAGAAATGAGACAGGATGAGAGAAAGAGAAAGTGTAGGGGGAAACTGAAAATATTCAAAAATGTGTTAACATTATTGAGTGTAAAGAACAATATCCTGTGAGACATCCCTTCTCCATCTTAAAATTAGAGGGAGAGACTTTAACCAACTTGAAAATGGGGGCAGACCCCTTCCTCAATTTGTGATGTGGAAGTGCTAGAATCTAATCGAGGGGTTCGGGGTGGTTTATATATTGAATAACAGATACCCGGGAGTGAGTTACAGACTGGAATCTAATCGAGGGGTTCGGGGTGGTTTATATATAGAATATCATACCCGGGCGTGAGTTACAGACTGGAATCTAATCGAGGGGTTCGGGGGGGTTTATATATTGAATAACAGATACCCGGGAGTGAGTTACAGACTGGAATCTAATCGAGGGGTTCGGGGTGGTTTATATATAGAATATCATACCCGAGAGTGAGTTACAGGCTGGAATCTAATCGAGTGGTTCGGGGTGGATTATATATAGAATAACAGATACCCAGGAGTGAGTCACAGGCTGGAATCTAATCGAGGGGTTCGGGGTGGTTGATATACAGAATAACACATACCCGGGAGTGAGTTACATACTGGAATCTAATCGAGGGGTTCGGGGTGGATTATATATAGAATAACAGATACCCGGGAGTGAGTTACAGACTGGAATCTAATCGAGGGTTTCAGGGGGTTTATATATAGAATAACAGATACCCGGGAGTGAGTTACAGACTGGAATCTAATCGAGGGGTTCAGGGGGTTTATATATAGAATAACAGATATCCGGGACTGAGTTACAGACTGGAATCTAATCGAGGAGGCCATTCAGCCCATCAAACTACTTTCGACACTCTGCAAGAAAAGTTTCACTGGTCTCACTCGTCCGCCCTTTCTCCGAAACCCTGAAAATATTTTCCCTTCAGCTTCACACCCAAAATTTGCTGAAAAGAGAAATTCGGGATGGTGGGGAGAGGGGAAGGCTGATGGAGTGAGAGTGAGAGTAAATGAGAGAGAGAGGCAGAGAGATGGTGAGAGAGACAGATTGAGATAGAGAAAGAGAGACAAAACTCACCGAGAGAGAGAGAGGGACAGGACGAGATAGAGAGAGGGGCAGGGTGTTGTAGTGAGAGAGAGACAGTGAATGGCGAGGCAAGAAAGAGAGCGATGGAGAAAGAGACAGGCTTATCTTAAACAGTTAATAAATACTGAGAAACAGACACAGACATGGGCTTTGTAGAAGCAGAATGAATGTGAATCATTCCATCCCGGGGGTTTTTACTTCCAGATTCAGTAATAGAAAATTCAGAATTCAAATTCACAACAGCAAAGTGTGGGGCTGAACGCCCGGATCCTTCAATATTCCTGGGAATACACAGGGAATTCATGTCTCCATACCTGTGTCTCTGTCACGTTTAAAATACTAATGTTACATGAGTGAGGAGTCAACTCTGTCCTAAGTGTCCCATTGCTGTGGGGACATAAAATGGCCACTGTGAACAAACCTAAAATGGCTGCCTGGTGTTTGTAGACTAGATTCTCAGAGGAAGAGAAGTAGGGAGAGAGGGAAAGAGAGCTGGGTAAGCGAGTGAGATAGAGAGAGGAGATCAAGCGATAAATAAGGGATGAGTTGAGAGAGAGAGATGAAGAGAGGGGAGCGAGTGTAGGGTAAAGATATGGGGTGAGAGAGAGAAACAGAGAAATATATAGGGTGGCAGAGAGATGGGTTGGGAGAGGGAGAGAAGGAACGAGACAGGATGAGAGAAAGTGTAGGGGGAAACTGAAAATGTTCAAAAATTTGTGAACATTATTGAGTGTAAAGGACAATATCCTGTGAGACATCCCTTCTCCATCTTAAAATTAGAGGGAGAGCCTTTAACCAACTTTAAAATGGGGGGGACCCCTTCCTCAACTTGTGATGTGGAAGTGCTGGAATCTAATCGAGGGGTTGGGGGTGGTTTCTATATAGAATAACATACCCGGGAGTGAGTTACAGACTGGATCTAATCGAGGGATTCGGGATGGTTTATATATAGAATAACATATACCCGGGAGTGAGTTACAGGCTGGAATCTAATCGAGGGGTTCGGGGTGGTTCATATACAGAATAACAAATAACAGGAGTGAGTTACAGACTGGAATCTAATCGAGGGGTTCGGGGTGGTTTATATGTAGAATAACAGATACCCGGGAGTGAGTTACAGGCTGGAATCTTATTGAGGGGTTCGGGGTGGATAATATATAGAATAACAGATACCTCCGATTGAGTAACAGACTGGAATCTAATCGAGGAGGCCATTCAGCCCATCAAACTACTTTCGACACTCTGCAAGGAAAGTTTCCTTGGTCTCTCTCGTCCGCCCTTTCCCCGAAACCCTGAAAATATTTTCCCTTCAGCTTCACGCCCAAAATTTGCTGAAAAGGGAAATTGGGGATGGTGGGGAGAGGGGGAGGCTGATGGAGTGAGAGAGAGAGTATGTGAGAGAGAGAGGCAGAGAGATGGTGAGAGAAAGGCAGATTGAGATAGAGAAAGAGAGACAAAACTCGCCAAGAGAGAGAGAGAGAGACAGGGCGAGAGAGAGAGAGGGGCAGGGTGTTGTAGTGAGAGAGAGACAGTGAAAGGCGAGGCGAGAAAGAGAGCCATGGAGAAAGAGACAGGCGTGGGAGACAACGAATGTGACAGAGAGTCAGTGGCAGAGCGAGGGAGAGAGAGCGACAGAGAGAGGTGGTGATAGGGATAGAGACGGGGCGATAGAGAGAGGGTCAGAGAATGACAGAGATAGAATGAGAGACAGAGAGAGAGGGTGAAGGGCAGAGAGATGGGGTGAGAGAGAGAGGGAAATAGTTACAGTGAGATGGGATGAGAAAGAAAGAGAGAGAGCGCGAGAGAGAGAGAGAGATGGAATTAGTGAGAGTGAGATGGGGTGAGAGAGAGGGTGAAGGGCAGAGAGATGGGGTGAGAGAGAGAGGGAAATAGTTACAGTGAGATGGGGTGAGAAAGAAAGAGAGAGAGCGCAAGAGAGAGAGAGAGGGAAATAGTGAGAGTGAGATGGGGTGAGAAAGAAAGAGAGATAGGATGAGAGAGAGAGAGTGAGGGAAATAGTGAGTGAGATGGGGTGAGAAAGAAAGAGAGAGAGCGCGAGAGAGAGAGAGAGCGGGAAATAGTGAGAGTGAGATGGGGTGAGAAAGAAAGAGAGAGAGGGCGAGAGAGAGAGGGTCAGAGAATGACAGTGAGATAAAATGAAAGACAGAGAGGGTGAAGGGGAGAGAGATGGGGCGAGAGAGAGGGAGATAGCGACAATGAGATGGGCTGAGGGAGAAAGAGAGAGAGGGCGGGAAAGAGAGATAGAGAGAGGCGATTGAATGAAAGAAAAATGGGTGGGGTGAGGGAGAGGCAGAGAGAGGGGAGTGAGTGTCCGAAATAGCGATGGGATGAGAGAGAGTATCAGAGAGACGAGTCGAGGGAAGGAAAAAGCGGTAGGGAGAGAGAGACCTAACGAAATGGGGCGAGAACCATTCTCAATATTTAAAATGGAGGCAGATAACTTCTCCACCGTTAAAACGGAGGGAGTTCCCTTTTCCATCTTTAAAATGGACGGAGATATCTGTGTCTCTGTCACGTTGAAAGTACTAATTTTCCATTCGTGAGGAGCCAAATCTGTCCTAAATGTCCCATTGCTGTGGGGACATAAAATGGCCACTGGGAACAAACCTGAAATGGCTGCCTGGTGTTTGTAGACTAGATTCTCAGAGGAAGAGTGACAGGGAGAGAAGACACAGATCGAGTGAATGAGAAATAGAGACTCTCAGACCAAGTGGGTGACTGAGAGCCAGACAGTGAATAAAGGATATTGGTCATAGCACATGGAAAGAGCAAGAGGCCATTTAACCCTCCAACCCTGTTCTGACATTCAATGAGATCCTGGCTGATCTGTGACTGAACCCCTTGGTCTCATATCTCTGCAGCGTGTTAGCTAACAGAAATCTATCAGCCTCAGTTTTAAACATGGACTCGTGGCTCAGCATCAATTTCCGTTCATGTGAGAGAGATCCAAACTAATACCACACTTGGTGTTTTAAAATGTTTCTTAGTTTCCCTCCTGAAATTCTAAAATTCTAAACATAGTTGAAAAACCATGGCCCCAAGGCCCAGACTCCCCAAACCGGCGGGAATAGTTAGTCTTTTTCCAACCTCTACTTGCATTATTATCCTGAAATATTTCATCAAATCACCCCCTCACCTAAATTCCAGTGTAAAGCTTCATCTACACTGTTCAACAAACACACCCAAACCATATACAGTATGGGGTTCGATAGAGAGTAACATTCCCTCCGCTCTGTCCCATCAAACAGGCCCAGGGAAGGGGCAGCACAGGGTTAGATACCAAGTAAAGACAGGGCCTATTGAGTGACAAACAGAGTTTCTCCATCTTTAAAATGGAGGGAGATATCTGTGTCTCTGTCACGTTGAAAGGACTAATTTACCATTCGTGAGTAGTCAACTCTGTCATAAATGTCCCAATGCTGTGGGAACATAAAATGGCCACTGTGAACAAACCTAAAATGGCTGCCTGGTGTTTGGGGATTTTTCTTACAGAATCTGACAGGGGGAGAGAGAGAGAGAGAGAGAGCAGACGCGGAATGAGGGAATGTTAAAGAGAGAGACACAGAGTGAGAGGGGATGAACAGGCAGACGATGAAAGAATGATATCGGTCATAACATTGGGACATTTCTGACTGAGTTGAATTATGGCAAACTAGTGGCATTCTATCCTATTATCTTAAATTGTTAATAAATACTGAGAAACAGACACAGACACGGGCTTTGCAGCAGCAGAAAGAATGTGAATCATTCCATCCCGGGGGTTTTTACTTCCAGATTCAGTTTTAGAAAATTCAGAATTCAAATTCACAACAGCAAAGTGTGGGACTGAACGCCCGGATCCTTCAATATTCCAGGGAATACACGTGGAATTTATGTCTCCATACCTGTGTCTCTGTCACGTTTAAAATATTAATGTTACATGAGTGAGGAGTCAACTCTGTCCTAAATGCCCCATTGCTGTGGGGACATAAAATGGCCACTGTGAACAAACCTAAAATGGCTGCCTGGTGTTTGTAGACTAGATTCTCAGAGGAAGAGAGGCAGGGAGAGAAGACACAGATCGAGTGAATGAGAAATAGAGACTCTCAGACCAAGTGGGTGACTGAGAGCCAGACAGTGAATAAAGGATATTGGTCATAGCACATGGAAAGAGCAAGAGGCCATTTAACCCTCCAACCCTGTTCTGACATTCAAAGCGATCCTGGTTTTTATGTGTGTGTGCCTGCGTCTATGAGAAAGTATATATCTGTGCAAGTGTGTGCGTGTGTTTGTGTGTACATGAGAGAGAGAGAATGTATATATGTGTGTGTGTGTGTTTGTGTGTGAGGAAGAATGTATGTGTGTGTGAGATTGTGTGTATTCTCTGTTTTCCTGGGAGAGAAAGAGAGAGAGAAAGATAGACGGTGAGATAGATGGGATGAAAGAGGTACAGAGATAGAAAGAGAGCAACAGAGAGACAAGGTAAAAGGGAGAGCGATGGGTGCGACAGAGAGAGTAGCAGAGTAACGGAGGAAAGGAGTGAGTGAGAGAGAGAAAGACGGAACGACAGATAGAGAGACAGAGGGGCAGAGAGACAGGGTGAGAGGGAAAGAGAGCTGGGTAAGCGAGTGAAATAGAGAGGGGAGATCGAGAAAAAGAAAAAGGGATGAGTTGAGAGAGAGAGATGAAGAGAGGGGAGCGAGTGTAGGGTAAATTGATGGGGTGAGAGAGAGAAACAGAGAAATATATAGAGCGGCAGACAGATGGGATGGGAGGGGGAGAGAAGGAACGAGACAGGATGAGAGAAAGAGAAAGTGTAGGGGGAAACTGATAATGTTCAAAAATTTGTTAACATTATTGAGTATAAAGAACATCAAATCACCCCCTCACCTAAATTCCAGTGTAAAGCTTCATCCACTCTGTTTAACAAACACACCCAAACCAAATACAGTATGGGGTTCGATAGAGAGTAACATTCCCTCTGCTCTGTCCCATCAAACAGGCCCAGGGAAGGGGCAGCACAGGGTTAGATACCAAGTAAAGACAGGGCCTATTGAGTGATAAACAGAGTTTCTCCATCTTTAAAATGGAGGGAGATATCTGTGTCTCTGTCACATTGAAAGGACTAATTTACCATTCGTGAGTAGTCAACTCTGTCATAAATGTCCCAGTGCTGTGGGGACATAAAATGGCCACTGTGAACAAACCTAAAATGGACGCCTGGAGTTTGGGGAAATTTCTTACAGAATCTGAGAGGGGGAGAGAGAGAGAGCGAGAGAGCAGACGCGGAATGAGGGAATGTTAAAGAGCGAGACACAGAGTGAGAGGGGATGAACAGGCAGACGATCAAAGAATGATATTAATCACAACAGATACCTGAGATTGAGTTGCAGACTGGAATCTAACGGAGGGGTTTGGGTTTGTTTATATATAGAATAACAGACACCCGGCAGTGAGTTTCAGACAGGAATCTAACGGAGGAGTTTCGGGTGGTTTATATATAGAATAACAGAAGCCCGGGAGTGAGTTACGGGCTGAAATTTAATCGAGGGGTTCGGGGTGGTTTATATATAAATCATGTAGATATAATATATATCGAATAAAAGATATCCGGGAGTGAGTTAAAGAACGGAATCTCATCGAGGGGAATGAGGGGTTTATATATAGAATAATAGATACCCGGGAGTGATTTACAGACAGGAATCTAATCGAGTGCTTCCGGGGGTTTATATACAGAATCATAGATACCCGGGATTGAGTTACAGGCTGGAATTTAATTAAGGGGTGCAGGGGGTTTATATATAGAATAATCGATACCCGGGATTGAGTTACAGACTCGAATCTAATCGAAGGGATCAGGGGGTTTATATATAGAATCATAGATACCCGGGATTGAGTTACAGACTGCAATCTAATCGAGGGGTTCGGGGAGTTTATATATAGAATAATCGATACCCGGGATTGAGTTACAGACTGGAATCTAATCGAGGGGTTCAGGGGGTTTATATATAGAATAATAAATACCTGGGATTGATTACAGACTGCAATCTAATCGAGGGGTTCAGTGGGTTTATATAGAGAATAATAGATACCCGGGAGTGAGTTACAGACTGAAATCTAATTGAGGGGTGCAGAGGGTTTATATAGAGTATAATAGATACCCAGGATTGAGTTACAGACTGGAATCAAGAACAGTTGAAAATATCATTTTTCTTGTGATGTGCTGAAGTGCAGGTTACAGAGGCTGATTCATGGAATGGGTAGTGTGAGTTTTTAAGCAGCTTTATCCCAAATATCAAATTTAATTTCTCATTGGAACTGTTTGATGTTTTCTTAGTCTTGACACAAATGGATAGAGACTCTTTGGACCCTCACTGTTTGCAGCTTTTCACCATTTATAATGTAACCTGTTCCATCCTTTTTAAAGTGGGCAGCCACACATTTGCCTATAATGAAATCCATCTTTCACTATTTCACTCAATCACTTAAGGTGTACATATCTCTTTGGAATTTGAAGTGCAGGTTACAGATTGGATTGGAACTTCCTGCTTTAAGAATCATTAACCAAGTTTCACAGAGTTAAACATCAAAACTGACATTCTGAAACAGGAGAGGGCCCCACAACTTCAATTCTGTGATTCTCTAGCACCTCATGATCTGTATCTTACAATATGTCTGCCCCCTTCATGTCTCTGAAGACGTGGGAAATGTTTCAGACATTGGGGAACCATTTCTGTCAATCGGGATATTTCCTTTGAAGCATTTCATTGTCTTGGGACATTTACAGTAAACGGCTCCTTCAAAGGACATCATTAAAATTCACTCTTTAATCATCCAAATCCTTTTGTCCATTCAGACTCCCTGGCCCTACATCCTATTATTTCAAAGCTAACTTACATTTCACAATGTAGGAATGTGTGAATGCAAACACTTTCTTCACACGTTGCCACAATACTAAGGCTCACACTATTCAGGGTGAAATTTTCAAGACAACATTCATCAACTGACAGATTTCCAGCTCCAGCTAATTGTAGATTTTTATTTTTAAATTTGGGATAACAGGACTGAAATTGTACGGCATCCCAGTGTGAGATTTAAACTCATGTTTATTTCAACCTTTAGCTCAGGAATTCACATTAAAACATGCAGAGAATTGAAACCTTCCTCATACAGTTGCCTGTTTGTTCCAGTGTTGGTATATTCCCTCTTTCTCTTGCGTTTTCACTTGTCTGAAGAAATTGAATTGTTGACATTGGATAATCATCTCTTTCCCATGAAAATGTAAACTCCTGGGAAACTGCAACAGACACAATCTTATGCAGTGATCAAAATCCTGCACCTTTATTCATCAATCCCATTTCCTATCTCTGTAGAAACTCCCTTCCACTGACAGGTTCTGAGATCCATATTCAATCTCAAAAACCACCACAGAAAAGTGACTGCTTATTTTAAACAGTGAATCTGAATTTGAAGTTCTGACTCAGTCACAGAATCGCAGAAATTTTGACTCTGTGGGATGAAAATTATCAGAATAACTTTGCAACATACAGGTAACCTGTAGTGACAGGAGGATACTTGTCTGTTCAAAAGGGATTCGATAAGATGCCTCACAAAGCTTGTTACTCAGGACAAGAGCTCATACACTCCCCTAATCTCCCCACCCAGTTCCTCTCAGGATTTGACAATTTGATCAAGTCACCCCTGATGCTACTAAATTTCAGGGAATACAACCCGAGTTTGTGCAATCTCACTTTGCAATTTAACCCTTGGAATCCAGGTCTCATTCTGGCAAAGCTGTGATGCACTCGAACTGTCTAAACTGTCCCTGGAGTGTCGGATTAACCCGGGTCACTCACAAATAACCAGGTCAGGTTCAAGACTCACCTGTCTCACTCGCTGAGACGCTCCTGTATCACTGGCCTTATTGTAGTCGGATGCCACGTTGGGAGCAGGACAGGTAGACGGGATTAGGATGACTGCTCGTGTGGAGGGTAAACACGAGGAATCTATCAGAGAATCAGAACAGACCAGGGAGAATCAAACAAGGAAACTGATGTTCAATTTATTAGACCTGATTTGTGGATTGTTTTTGTTTTGGGTGAGAATGTTGCAAACAAACACTCCCAGAAAGGATGAAGCAGGGGCTAGATACAGAGTAAAGCTCCCTCGATACTGTCCACATCAAACACTCCCAGGACAGGTACAGCACGGGGTTAGATACAGAGTAAAGCTCCCTCGATACTGTCCCCATCAAACACTCCCAGGACGGGAACATGACAGGGTCAGATACAGAGTAAAGCTACCTCTACACTTTCCCCATCAAACACTCCCAGGACAGGTACAGCACGGGGTTAGATACGGATAAAGCTCCCTCGATACTGTCCCCATCAAGCACTCCCAAGACAGGTAAGCACAGGGTTAGATACAGAGTAAAGCTCCCTCGATACTGTCCCCATCAAACACTCCCAGGACAGGTACAGCACAGGGTTTGATACAAGGTGAAGCTCCCTCTGCACTGTTCCCATAAAACACACCCAGGACAGGAACAGGACAGGGTTAGATACAGTGTAAAGCTCCCTCTACACTGTCTCCATCAAACACTACCAGGTCCGCTACAGCACAGGGTTAGATACAGGGTAAACCTCCCTCTATACTCTCCCCATCAAACCCTCCCAGGACAGGTACAGCACGGGGTTAGATACAGAGTAAAGCTCCCTCTACACCATCCCCATCAAACACTCCCAGTGCAGGTACATTACGGGGTTAGATACAGAGTAAAGCTTCCTCTACACAATCCCCATCAAACACTCCCAGGACAGGTACAGCACGGTGTTAGATACAGAGTAAATCTCCCACTACACCATCCCCATCAAACACTCCCAGGCCAGGTACAGCACGGGTTTAGATACAGAATAAAGGTCCCACTGCACTGTCATCATCAAACACTGCCAGGGCAAGTACAGTACTGGGTTAGATACAGAGTAAAGCTCCCTCTACACCGTCCCCATCAAACACTCCCAGGGCAGGTACAGCACGGGGTTTGATACAGGGTAAAGCTTGCTCTACACTGTCCCCATCAAACTCTCCCTGGACAGGTAAAGCAGGGGTTATATACGGAGTAAACTCCCGCTAAACTGTCCCCATCATACACTCTCAGGACAGGAACAGCACGGGGTTAGATACAGAGTAAATCTCCCTGGGAGAGAGGGTTGGAGTGAGAGGGAGAGTCGGATGGGGTGAGAGGGAGATTGGGTTGGGGTGATTGGGAGAGTGGGTTGTGGGGAGAGCGAGAGTGGGTTGGGGTGAGAGGGAGAGTGGGTTGGGGTGAGAGGGAGAGTGGGTTGGGGTGAGAGGGAGAGTAGGTTGCGGTGAGAGGGAGAGTGGGTTGCGGTGAGAGTGAAAGTGGGTTGGGGAGAGAGGGAGAGTGGGTTGGGGAGAGAGGGAGAGTGGGTTGGGGTGAGAGGGAGAGTGGGTTGGGGTGAGTGGGAAAGCGGGTTGGGGTGAGAGGGAGAGTGAGTTGGGGTGAGAGGGAGAGTGTGTTGGGGTGAGTGGGAGAGCGGGTTGGGGTGAGAGGGAGAGAGGGTTGGGGTGAGGGGGAGAGCGGGTTGGGGTGAGAGTGAGAGCGGGTTGGGGTGAGAGGGAGAGTGGGTTGGGGTGAGAGGGAGAGCGGGTTGGGGTGAGAGGGAGAGCGGGTTGGGGTGAGAGGGAGAGCGGGTTGGGGTGAGAGGGAGAGGGGGTTGGGGTGTGAGGGAGACTGGGTTGGGGTGAGAGGGAGAGTGGGTTGGGGTGAGAGGGAGAGTTGGTTGGGGTGAGAGGGAGAGTGGGTTGAGGTGAGAGGGAGAGTGAGTTGGGGTGAGAGGGAGAGAGCGTTGCGGTGAGAGGGAGAGTGGGTTGGGGTGAGAGGGAGAGTGGGTTGGGGTGAGAGGGAGAGTGGGTTGGGGTGAGAGGGAGAGTGGGTTGGGGTGAGAGGGAGAGTGGGTTGGGGTGAGAGGGAGAGTGGGTTGGGGTGAGAGGGAGAGTGGGTTGGAGTGAGAGGGAGAGTGGGTTGGGGTGAGAGGGAGAGTGGGTTGGGGTGAGAGGGAGAGTGGGTTGGGGTGAGAGGGAGAGTGGGTTGGGGTGAGAGGGAGAGTGGGTTGGGGTGAGAGGGAGAGTGGGTTGGGGACTGTGATTACTGCCAGTGTTTTGGGGGTTTGTGTGAGATCAGGGTTTGGAACTGGAGTAACACAACCAACAGGGGAAAGAAATATAGATTTATTACTAAGCCAAAAATAAAGACAGGCCCTTGTTGAAACCATGTCTGTCCTGGGATTAACCCTCAGTGGAGAGGAGCAGCAAGGGGTCCTGTCCTGTTATTAACCCTCAGTGGAGAGGATCAGCAAGGGGTCCTGTCTGGAAAGAGAGAGGGAGAGAGAAAGCTGGAGTGACAGAGACAGAGAAATGCCACCTCCTCCCCCAGAAACGTCGTGTGTTCCCTGTTGCAGTTCAGTAAAAGCTGCAGGCCGTTTCTGCACAGGGGGATCCCACAGGCAGCAATGTAATGCTATCCGGATGGGAACAGGGAGACACATTTCCTTCCCCAGCCTCATGCCTGCTGTAACCCTCCCTCTTCCCCCTCTCCCCCCTGGGCACCATGTGTGCTCTGAGTCCGGACACATCCCCAGAAAGGCCTAAACTCCTTCTCTTCAAACCGGGAACAAGCTGCTGCTTCCTGGGGGAGACTTTTTGAAATCTCCGTCCCAGCATCGATTTTTACAAACCAGGCGTCCCCAGGAGGGTGTGACTGAGGCTTTTCTGCAGAGACTGGGATCTGGGCACTGACTCCACACTGGAGACCCTCCCCTAACCACCCCCCCAGACCCTGTGTCTCTTCCTCACACCCAACCCCCTGCCTCTGTGTCACTGTCTTTTCCTGTTTCCCTCAATCTCCCCCCTCTCTCTCTGTTGTAACGTAGGGACACATCCTAGAGAGACTGAATTCAAATGACTGTTCCACCTCCCAATTCATCGCCCTGCCTAAAACACCAGCATTATTCAGGAATTAGCACAAACTTTTACACACTCTCACAGTTAGGACTTGGTAAAGGGCTCCTGAGGGACAGGAAATCAGTCCAATCAGCACTTTTAAATAAATTAACTGGTTGTGGCACAGTATGAAACACTGCAGGGAATTTGTGCACAGCAAGATTCCACAGGGTGCAGCCAGCTCTGCTCAGCACTTTTTAAATGGGGCAATATTTACACAGAGAGAGAGAGGCAGCAAGTTGGAGAAGGACTAAGACAGTGAAGACCCCCGACCCCTTCAGAACCTCAGAAAGACTGAGCGCTTTGCAGTGAAAGAATGAATGTTTAAAATGCTCTCATTGTTAGTGAGTCACTTGCTTCACTGTCCCTTGATTCATTTTCACAATTCGGCCTTTTCTAAAAGATGTGACTGGGAGCTGGGCAGAGTCTACACATTGGAGACCCCCAGATCCTGTGTCTATTCACACCCCCTCCTCTTGTTTTGCTACCTCAGCCCCTCTGTTTCAACCCTCTTTCCAGATATTATGGCAAACTTGTGGCATTCTAAATTATTATCTTATATTGTTAATAAATACTGAGAAACAGACACAGACACGGGCTTTGCAGCAGCAGAAAGAATGTGAATCATTCCATCCCGGGGGTTTTTACTTCCAGATTCAGTTTTAGAAAATTCAGAATTCAAATTCACAACAGCAAAGTGTGGGACTGAACGCCCGGATCCTTCAATATTCCAGGGAATACACGTGGAATTTATGTCTCCATACCTGTGTCTCTGTCACGTTTAAAATACTGATGTTACATGAGTTTACTCTGTCCTAAATGTCCCATTGCTGTG